>NC_138221.1:4784974-5144974 GCF_964197995.2 Scardinius erythrophthalmus | reverse complement strand
ATCTAATCTATCTTTCTTTCTTTCTAATCTATCTTTCTTTCTTCCTTACTAACTAACTAACATATCTTTCTTTTATTCTAACTAATCTATCTTTCTTTCTTTCTAACTAATCTATCTTTCTATCTAATCTATCTTTCTTTCTAACGAATACATCTTTCTTTCTTTTTAACTAACTAATCCATCTTTCTTTCATTGTAACTAATCTATTTTTCTTTCTTTCTAACTAATCTATCTATCTTTATTTCTATCTAATCTCTTTCTTTCTTTCTAACTAATCTATCTTTCTTTCTTTCTTTTTTTAACTAATCCATCTTTCTTTCTAACTAATCCATTTTTATTTCTTTCTTTCTAACTAACCAATCCATATTTCTTTCTTTCTAACTAATCTATCTTTCTATCTAATCTTTCTTTCTTTCTTTCTAACTATATACCTTTCTTTCTTTCTTTCTTTCTTACTAATCTATCTTTCTTTATTTCTAATTAATCAATTTAATCGACATCTTTCTTTCTTTCTAAATTATCCATCTTTTTCTATCTTTCTTTCTTTCGAAACTAATATATCTTTCTTTCTTTCATTCTAACTAATCTTTCTTTCTTTCTCTTTCTTTCTAACTATTCTATCTTTCTATCTAATCTATCTATCTATCTAATCTATCTTTCTTTCTAACTAATCCATCTTTCTTTTTAACTAACTAATCCATCTTTCTTTCTTTCAGTCTAACTAATCTATTTTTCTTTCTTTCTTTTTTTCTAACTATCGTTCTTTCTTTCATTCTAACTAATCTATCTTTCTTTCTAACTAATCTATATTTCTATCTAATCTCTTTCTAACTAATCCATCTTTCTTTTTAACTATCTAATCCATCTTTCTTTCTTTCGAAACTAATATATCTTTCTTTCTTTCATTCTAACTAATCTTTCTTTCTTTCTAACTATTCTATCATTCTATCTAATCTATCTTTCTAACTAATCTATCTTTCTTTCTTTTTAACTAATCCATTTTTCTTTCTTTCTAACTAATCCATCTTTCTTTCTTTCTAACTAACCAATCCATCTTTCTTTCTTTCTAACTAATCTATCTTTCTTTCTTTCTAACTAATCTATCTTTTTTCTTTCTAACTAATCAATCTGTCTTTCATTCTAACGAATCCTTCTTTCTTTTTTATTTATTCTTTCTTTCTTTCTAACTAATCCATCTTTTTAACTAATCCATCTTTCTTTCTTTCTTTCTAACTAATCAATCTTTCTTTCTTTTTGACGAATCTCTCTTTCTTTCTAACTAATCTTTCTTTCTACTGTAATTAATCCATTTAATCCAGACATCTTTCTTTCTTTCTAAATTACCATCTTTTTCTTTCTAACTAATCTATCTTTCTTTCTTTCTACAGTAATTAATCCATTTAATCCAGACATCTTTCTTTCTTTCTAAATTACCCATCTTTTTCTTTCTAACTAATCTATCTTTCTTTCTTTCTAACTAATCCATTTTTCTTTCTGACTAAGCCATCTTTCTTTCTAACTAATCCATCTTTCTTTCTTTCTTTCTTTCTTTCTTTCTTTCTTTCTTTCTTTCTAACTAATCCCTATTTCTTTTTGTCTACCTAATTAATCCATCTTTCTTTCTTTCTTTCTTTCTTTCTTTCTTTCTTTATAATTAATCCATTTAATCCAGACATTTTCTGTCTGTCTGTCTAATATTATAATCTATCGATCTATCTGTCTGCCTGTCTGTCTGTCTATCTGTATATCAAATATTATAATCAATCTATCTCTATCATAGGAAGTGTGCGTGTGTGTGTGTGTGTGTGTGTGTGTGTGTGTGTGGATCAAGAAAGACTAAATCAGTTAATTATGCTTAAAATAATTTTATTTAATGCCCATTTGGATCACACTTAGTCTGGAACCTCACCCTTAAGCAAGTCAAGTCAAGTCAAGTTTATTTATATAGCGCTCTTCACAACACAGGTTGTATCAAAGCAGCTTCACAGTAATAAATTAGAACAATACATCAATGTTTGTTTCTAGTGGAACGTCTACGTTTGGTAATGCTGATCAATAGTATCGTTGATTGATTAATTAAATTAAATATCCCCAACTGAGCAAGCCAAAGGCAACAGTGGCAAGGAACCGAAAAACTCCATTAGGTGACCTAATGGAGAAAAAAAAAACCTTGGGAGAACCCGGGCTCAGTCGGGGGCCAGTTCTCCTCTGGCGTTTATGAACTAGAGGTCGGATTTAACTGTAAGATTAAAAGTATTATATGAATGCCTGGCTGAAGAGATGAGTCTTTAATCTAGTTTTAAACTGGGAGAGCGAGTCTGAGCAACGCACAGTATCAGGAAGGCTATTCCAGAGTTTTGAAGCTAAATGTGAAAATGCTCTCCCTCCTTTGGTGGATCTGGATATCCTAGGTATGACCAAAAGCCTCGAATTTAGTGACCTTAAAGAGCGCGATGGGTTATAGGGCGATAGAAGATCCGTTAAATAGACTGGAGCTAAGCCGTTTAGGGCTTTATAAGTCAGTAGCAATACCTTGTAATTAATACGGGACTTTATAGGTAACCAATGTAGTGATGATAAAATCGGTGTTATATGATCATATTTTCTTGATCTAGTTAGAACTCTAGCGGCGGCATTTTGGACTAACTGTAGCTTGTTTATTGAGGATGCAAACTGGAGTAAAAAACTCAGAATTACTCACTCTTAGGATCACTGGAACACACAAGCCTTTCCACCACGGCAAGGTGGCGATCCTTGGAAAGGACATTCACTCCCCATTCATTCCTTATCTAACACACACACACATACACAATTTATATCTAACACATTCACACACATGCACACAAGAAGTAGACAAAATGTCAACAGTTAAGTAATTAGAAGTTATGGTTAGGGTTAAGCATTATTTTTCCTTAAAATAAAGATGTTATCTTACAGCAGTGTTGAATGTTTGATTCAGATTTTGATATATTTGATGCATCTATTCTAAAACACAATACACAGGATCATGATAGCTGTAATACTTCTGTAGAACTCCGGCTCTGACGTTTGAGTTTGCGCCACTTATGAACACAGGGTCCAAAGGAGTGTTTTTTTCTGTTGTTCCAGTGCTGATTAGCTGTGTGTATCCTTTATCTTCAAACAAATTCAGAATAGGTTTGTTGCAATGAGAAAGCTGATCTTCATTGAAGTCGCCACAAACGATTAGAGGCCTGAAATTGATGATCTCCAGAGATGTCAAAAGGGCGTTCAAGTGTGCCAAAAACTCTGCCAAATTATAACTTGGTGGTCTGTAGATTACAGCAAGAAGTGCTTGTTTGGGGGCTTCTATCTTCAAAACCAAATGTTCCAAGTCAGTAACATTCTGTATGTACATCAGAGGACAGTATTGAAAGCTGTTTTTCACATAAATGGCCACTCCACCACCATTCTTCTTTGCCAAATGTGTATAGTTTGTGTAGGATGCATGCCTGTTGCGTTTGTACATGGTGTATCCATCCAGATGTAGATGAGCAGGAACAGCTGAACCTGACAGGTGTGTTTCAGTGAGGCACAGAACATCAGCCAAGAGAAGCTCATGGTGGCTTTTTAAATCCTCCATATGACACTCCAGTCCCTCTGTGTTATGATGAATGATTTTAAGATCTGAATTCAGGTTGGAGTCCTGTACAATATGTAGGATGGGTTGGATACTGTGAAAATCTGCTTTTGGCATGTTCTCCAAGGAGGTAGGGCTGAACGATATATCGTTATCGTATCTATATCTCGATATGAACGTTCAAGATATTACTATCGAAAAAAGCAACGATATCGACGATATAGATTTCCCCTCTCCGTGCTCGCCCTGCATACAACTTTGGTAGTCACAACAAACATCAGTTTTACGAGTGCCCTTGAATTCACCGCTAAAGCCAGCGCGCGCACACTACCAGGGACGTGGGAACTATATTGTGAGAGGGGGGGCGGCGTTTCCATGGTGACGCGTCATTGCTTGTCACGTGACACACCGCAGCAGCAACAGCGCTGAATGAATGATGATCTGCTTTTATGTAATTTTTCCTTTTTTATTCAGAATATTCACAAATTTGTTCGCTATGGCATGAAATATCAGATATTCCGATTGTCAAATACATGCAAGTGGAAGTATATTGTTGTTTAAACAAATATAAAGATCCTTTATAAAGATCGCGCTAGTTGAGCTGTATGCGCGATGGGCGCCGCCGTGTTAGTTTGTGCCGCAGACGCAGTTCAGAGAATCGGATCTGTTGGATTTACAACTTCTATGTTTACAACATGTGAATTCATCCACTTCTCCCGAAATACTTAAAAGTAAGTGGCTGGTGAACTGGGAATAGAATAGAGTAAACATTGAAGTTACTTACACAGTGTGTATCTGATATGAATAAAACGTGTCAAATTATAATGGAAAGGATTATTATTACCTCTTCCATAGACATCAGTGTGTATTTTACAAACTCTAAATGTATTGTTTTTTTAGTACTTACGTAGTCATATCGTATTGTATCGATATCGAGATATCTGGCATGAAAATCGAGATATGAAATGTTGTCCATATCGTTCAGCCCTACAAGGAGGTACTTATTTCTGGATCACAGAAGATTTTCTTTTCATCAAAGTCATTAATGTGCAATCCACTGAGTGACGTTGTTCTGCTGAGTGCAACGTATGCCATGCCTGATTCAAATATGTGCTTCAGAGATACAACAGCACGATCAGTCGTCATTCCTTGCACTTTATGGATGGTACATGCGAAAGCAAGCTTCATGGGAAATTGTCTTCGAACTGTTCCTTTTCTTTTCAGTGGTTCCTCTGACAATATAGACAATGTTGTCATCTCCACCAGGTGCTTTGTTGCGATGTTTCTGTCCAGCAGTCACATTGTCTAAATGAAGACCAATTAATTGAACATATCCATCTCGGGTATGGGTTGTTATATTTGCCACCTTGGCAAAGGTGCCGTTAACCAATCCATCTCCCACATCAATATTTCTCGTTAGCATCACTCGTGCACCAATAGCAATCTGTAGTGTCAATAAGGTCACGATTGTCTCCTTTAAATGGTGCCGCTTGCCTTTTCATTTCTCCTGTTCTGGGATCTTTTTTGTAATCATGTGCATCGATGTTAATGATATTTGAAAAGCGGGAGGATATGGCTTCACTGTTGTGATTGTCTACCTCTTTATTGGTTGCATAGATGTGCAATGCATCAGCTGGACATTCTTCTGGGGAGGATCTTATGACAGTTTCTAACATGCACCTGTCTGCATCAGTCAGCTTCTCGTGCTTCTGTTTTACTCTCAGTCTGTTGAGCAGCTCAGCGTATGCAAGATCATCTCTCTGTCTCATGATCTGAGTCATAGTTATCATTTGAAAATTATCTGCCCAGAAGTCCAGCACATGGTTCTCATACACACAGAGTGGTTTTGCTCTTCCCAGAGGAGCTAGCTGGAAAAAATCTCCAACAGCCAGTATAGATAATCCACCAAAAGGTTTCTGGTTTCCTTTAATCTGTTGCAGTCTCCAGTTCACATAGGCAAACAACTGTTTTGACACCATTGATATTTCGTCAATGATTAAAATGTGTGCATTAGAAAGGTCTGCCCTGATTTCATCCAAGCTGTTTCCCAGGCCTTGGTATGGAGGCTTCAGACTTCTTGGGAGTTTCAGAAGACAGTGCAGTGTTTTACCTGAGATGTTAAAGGCTGCGGTTCCTGTGAATGCTGTTAAAAGAACGGTTGCCTTGGAAATGTCAGTATGCTCTCGTATGCATGGAAGCCTGCGCAAAATCTTAGTTGCTTCTGCATAAATAGATTTGATAACGTGTGATTAACCAACTCCTGCTCCTCCATTCAAGAAATATAGAAATTGTTGTGGGTTTTCACCAGAGACACATCTTTTGCAACAGTCTCGGACTGCATAAAATATGGAAGCTTGTGTTTGATTCAAGCTCTGGTACATTTTGCGAATCTGTGCATGATTTTGTTGGGTAGCTTCCACGAGTGGCATAGCTGTGTTACTGACAGAGGTAGATGCTGTGTATTCAGGAATATCCTCCTGCTCGTTCACATCATTAGGATCAGTGGGTTCACGGTCTGAAATGCTCTCCAAACGGATCAGTTCATTTGCTGGAGCCAATGTAGTCCATGCATCTTCAACTGGACCATTCTGTTCAAAATCCTCAATAGCCTGTTCTATAGCCTCATTATGTTTTTCATATTTCTCACGGTTTTCGTTTACTATATTGTGGACTCGCTGCAGTTCATCAGTTCCTGGTAGTTTTACTGAAGCGAATGCATAAAATGACTCGTTTTTCTGGAATCTGGCCGACTTCAGCTGCTCATCTGAGCGATATGGCAAGTAAAGCTTTAGAAGCGTTCCATAGAATTTTTCTGGGTTTTTCTGCTGTGAAAAACGGGCAAATCTGATGACAGCAGGTTTTCCTCTTGTTCTTTTCTGTATGTGTCCCAAGTTTTTTTGAAGTGGCAAAACATTTTTACCTTTTTTCTGTCCTGCATAAACAATGCGGTATTCACTTGCAAATTCAGCCATACACATGTTCTCAAATTCAGGTCTGTTTGGTCTGGCCTTGTATTTTTCTGGTAATCCTGTCATCCACACATTCTCAATGTCATCATCCATGGTCTGCAAGCAGCTCATTGGTAAACTCATCTTTACAGCGTTGTCATCAGTAGGTATGAATATGACAGCACGTGATGATGATTTTAATTTCAGACTGCATGTGCGAGCGACTGCCTACTGAGCACTGACTTCTCTGTTCTTTGAATATGCATTCATGACCTGCTTCATGCACTCACGTTCAGACAGGTTATCATGGCTCGAGTCTTTTATCACTTTATTAAGGTAATCACTCATCTCATGTTCAGCTTTTGAAATGTACGAGACAATATACATGATGCAGCTGTAGGGGTTCAGAATGAACTGTATGTCCATGTTTGCATCCCAGGCTCTTAACAGCATTGGATTATAGCCGTTAACCCATTAGTCCTGTGGTCGTCTTTCCATAAATATTGAACTTGAAGTAGAAATAGCATCAATATGTTTCTTGTACTCTTCATAAGTCATGTTTACTTCACGAAGTAGCTGTGTAATGCTATCAAAACTCTGAGCTGAGTCATTCAGTAGATCCCACACCTTCTGTAGCTGTTCTTTTGCAATGCTGTCATAATTTATTTCCTCTGATTCATTCCCTTCATCAGACTGATCTGCAGGAGGAGGCCTGGGCCGGGATATTATTGTTCTTTTAATGGGTGGTTTAGGAAATCCAAACCGGCAGTGCTTCTTGTTCTTTCTACAGGATTTTGAGTGGTTTCGACTGTGCATCTGTACTTGACTCACAATTCTGTGCAGTTCTGGGTCTTTGTCTGGGTCTGGTAATTTGCACGAGATGTATTTATCAATGAAATCACACACATCCTGATCTTGATCTTTTTCAAACTCTGGAGCATCTTTCACCCAAAATAAGCAGTGAATGTGTGGAGAGCCACGTAGCTGGAACTCTACTCTGTAAAAATAGTCAATTACCTCACCAATAGGTCTAGCAGGGGAATTGATCAAATCTCTCATCAGGGCTTCAACTCGTTTCTCAAACATCCTCATAGCTGTCACAGGGTTACTTCTGAGGATTTCACATTTTTCAGACCAGTCTAATTCAGCAAAGTTCACGGTTTCACCTTGTTGTGCTTTAATAGCAGTAATCACATCAGGCCATCTCATTTCCGCAGCACTAAACGTACAGAAAAATGTAGGAGTGCCCAGCTGTCTCAGCATAGCAAACAGATCACGGAGAGATTTCTCCCAGTATGCTGGAGTCCCTCTTAATGGTTGCATGAATCGTGTAGCTTCCTTATTTATTACAAGCTTTTCTAACTCCTGTTTGTCCTGCAGCATTGAACAGTTTATTCTGTGTCCATCACGGGTCATGGGTTTTCCTTTCCGTAGTTGGATAGACATACTAGACGTGGCCATGTGCATTTCAGTCACGAACTGCGCAAAGAAGATACAGTTGGTATCCTTCGCACAACGATTGTCAATAGAGAATAGTCTAGAGTTAAAGTATCTGCTAGGGGAAACATGTTTTGCTCTACCAGGCTCATCAAAGGTGTTCTTGCCATCTGGAAACTGCACTGGAAACGCCATTGACTCAAGTTTAGGAATTTTGAAAGTGTTTACAGGAGTGTTTCTCTCTGCTGGGGCAATGCAAAATATTCCATCATCATAAGTCAACAGCTGCTGGCCGAGATCTGGGGGCTGAAGACATGTGTCCAAGGCAAGGCCTCTCGATTGCTCTTCTGCAGTGTCATCAGTAGAATCATTGGGTTCATTCTCATTGTGTTCATTCTCATTGCTCTGTTCTTCAGTTATATCAATATCCATTTCCTCATCAGGAGCACTGACGTCACTCTGTTCACACTGTTCATGCTCATTAAACATTTCTTCCTCAGAGAGTTCTGCATTAATTATGATATCTTTATATTCTGAATGGATATCTTTTAGCTTTCTTAAAGCAGACAAAACTTTTTGCATGTTCAAAGTCTGAAACTGATAGTGACCTTGGTAATACAGACGTCTTTTCAGTTTCACTGTAAGCAGTTGTGATTCACTACTTGGTCTGGGTAAGGAATTCACTGTTGTTTCTACTTCAGATGCAACAGAAATCACGGCACCTTTAATAGCTCTTTGCTGGCCTTTCGGTAGTGTAACAATCTTAGCAAAAGGAATGTACTTTGCAATAACGTGTCTTTCAAGAACATTCAAATCGCAGAGTTCTGGAGGAATGGGAGCGAACTGAAGTTTATTGGCTAAAGCAATGTCTGGCATCAGACCTCTCAATAGTGTGTTATGGCAGCAGTGGCAGATCCACTCTGTTTTTCTGTTCTCCAAGGCACATTGATCAGGGCAGTCGGAGCAGACATGAACATAGTTTCCAGTCAAGCAAACTGAAGCAACTGTCGGGTTCTTCTGATAGCGCTCACGATCACATGATTTGACTTGATTTGAGAAGAGCGCCCTGGCACAGCATGTGCAGACATAAGTTGGCCCCTGTTTTATAACGTCTCTGAAAAAATTTAAGGCTCTTAACACAGTCGGATCTTGTACTGCGTCAGGCTGGGTATTTGGTACAGTGTCTCTCTGCTGGCGCATCAGATTCATGTTTTTGTATTTACGCTGTATGTCTTGTGCACAGTGTACTTTGTGAAGTACCTTGAGAGCAGATATTTTGTTTTTAGATTTGAATAAATTATATTCTTTCTGACGAGCCCTTAAATGTGGATCACAGTGATAACGTTGTTTAAAATGTTCTTCCTTTTTTCATAGAAGTTAGGATCATGTATGCATTGGTTTTTATAATGGTCCTTTTGCCTTTGCCTAAAAATTGGATCCTGTAAATATCTATCAACAAGATATAGCCTATGCTTTTCCTTATATTTATCATTTCTGTACTTTTGAATCATTTAATTATTTTGTTTCTTTCTGAATTGTTCATTATTTCTGTACTTGCTAGTTACAAGCCTTTTTTCGCTCTCTATATTCATTAAGATTTTTATAATTGTTTTTCATTGCTTGTTTGTGTTATCACATCAGCAGAGCTGCATTGTTCATTGTTTGACAGAGCAGAGACAGATGGTTGTACATCACGTTCAAGCTCACAGCAGTTCAGGGAGACTTTAGGGCGTAGGCCTACACTGCTTTCAGTTATTTGGTTAATGAACGATACAGGCAGCAGATCAAATTGTTGTTGGTCTCTCAAATCGAAACACCATTGAAACAATAGCATCAGCCTCTCGATCATGTATTCTAAACGGAAGAAGGTCAACATCACAGCTGTACCTGTGCTTTCTTCCTCAGGCATTCCATTTGCTGATCTGCAGTGAGAATCAAAATAGCCAAACCTCCCTGATCGATCTCTGAATACGGCGATACACGTGGTTCCAATCAGCAGAAACGCATCACTCACATCAGCTCTGAGACACTGCAGAGTATTCTCAAGGTTTTCATACTCGCCTAGTGCAGGTGAATCTTTCAGAAATCCAACTCTCTGAGGATGTTTCAGGAGGTTGTAGCAGTTTGAGTTGGTCTTTACTGTGTTTGGCAGCTCATCAAAGTTAAAAAAATTAGCCACAAATTGTCTTTTGCGCTGCAGTGTTCGTTTGACACTAGTGTAAACTGCATCACCTCTCTGTAAAATGCGGTCTAAATCAAAACTGCGCAACTCATTGTGTTCATTATGGACAGCTAGGAACATTAAAGCATTGCACGTACACTGACGGCCTCTCGAGTAAATCCTGTACCTAGGATCGCTTTGACAGTGCGATGCTGTAACAGACATAACATACGGGTTTGCATCGACGCTATGTGACACGGAGTTACCGCTACTGGAGCCACCCGAAGCTTCTTGCATTCTGCGCTGTCTCTGAGATGCACTCCTCTTACCTTTTCTCGGCATGGTGATGTTTCAACACTGATAAATAAATGCAGTAAATATAAGAAAATGTATTTAACTACTGATTATTGAATACTTATAAATTAAACGGAGCTCCTTCAAGAATATAAAAACCGTGTAGAAGTAAATTTATATCCCTCACCGTTTATGAAGATTCAGCCAGTAGAAGTAAAAACGCAAACGGTAGCAGTTTGCAAAAACACCAAATAAAAACACTTACTAAACCAATAACAGATCTTATTCCTAATGTATCAAGTCAAATAAGAAACGATTATATAAAATACACAATATTAAATTGATCTATAAAAAGGAACCTACTATAGCCTATCTAACAATGAATATTTTACAATAAAAATAATAAATCAAACTATTTTAGACAATTTATATCAAAGTATTTGACCAATATAGGAAATTTGACCAAAAAAAACCTACTGTCTGTAATCGATAGTTAAATCTGATATAAATATTACAGAAACTTAACTAATGCGATACTAAACCAGATCTTGCTTTTAACTGTAACTTAGGTTAAATGTTACTCATAAAATGAGAAAGTTGTAAAATGCTAACCACTGCTATCACCAAACAATATTGAACTGGTTTATAAAATTATACCCAAAGATTGTGAAATCAACTATACAATATAGATGTTACAAGACTGAACTTACTGAACAGAAACTGGACTTTATTAATAAGAGCTGATTCAAAGCAATCACAAAAACTAAACAACAGCTAAATAAAGTTAAATATGTGATAATACTATAGAAAATAAACAACCCTATGTAATGTAAAGCTAAACAGATGGTTATCAAACAAATGACTGTGTGTGTGCTTGGAGGATGATCTTCCAATGCAGTCCTCAGATCAGCAGGGCAGCAGAACAGACTGGAGATCAGGAAAATCAGACTGGAGATCAGGAGAGCAGACTGGAGATCAGGAAGAGCAGCTGGGAAGACTGGAGATCAGGAAGAGCAGCTGGGCAGACTGGAGAGCAGGAAGGGTTAGGATAAAAGTATAAAACTGTAACTTAGGGTTGTAAAATGCTAACCACCAATATCACCAAACAGTATTAGACTGGTGTATAAAATTACAATTGTGAAACTGAACTTACTGAACAGACACTGGGATTTATTGATAAGAGAAGATTCAAAGCAGTCAATTAAACAAAAGCTAAATAAAGTTTAATATGTGATAAGACTATAGAAAATGAAAAACACTGTTATATAAATCTAAACAATTGGTTATCAAACAAATTACTGTGTGTGTGTGCTTGGAGGATGATCTTCCAAATAAGTCCTCAGATCAGAAGGCAGCAGGGCAGACTGGAGATCAGGAGAGCAGACTGGAGCTGGTCCCTCTTTCAGGCTGTCCGGCACTGTAAATCAATTGGTTATTTGGTTCAAAGTTTGGGTTTGTTATATTGGTTCAAGATTTGGGTTTGTTATATTGGTTCAAGATTTGGGTTTGTTATACGGTTCAAGAACTGGGTTTACTGGCTCTATTTTGAAAATGCGTTAGCAAGCTGCTTCGGTGTGTTTGGGTTTGTTTTGCATTGTAGAAGAGATTGCATTGAGTGCGTTTTGGTTTGCGAGCAAGCAAGCAGCAAGCAGAGCAGCGGCGTTCGGTGATCAGGCCAGATTTTTTGTCAGTTTGGGAAGAGAAAGTGAAGAAATAAGCAGGATAAAGGTTTGAGTGAAAATGGATAAAAGGTGTTGATAGGACAGGATAGGACAGGACAGATAACACACACACACACGCATGCAGAGACACATACACACAGAAGAAAAAACAAGTTAGTTACATTTTTAACACAGACAAACATGCCTATATAAAAGTACAGGAATTATTTAATTATTAAATGTTAATAAGAACTATATTGCCATTGCATGAATCATTTTTAATACAATAATAACATCAATAAGTATCTTACTTTTTTGTTATTACTGAAGATGGAAATTATTATTATTATTATTATTATTATTTAAATCTTAGTAATCAACATTCCCAAATTTCACTATAAATATTTGTTGTTGTTGCAAAAACCTGTTTAACAATTATACTCACCTAGATGGACAAGACTTAAATCTACTGTAGACAAGAGAAAAAGAAAAGAGACAATTTAGATTTGTTCACACAGGTCAAATAAGTTCTCATGTTCACATTTATCAAACGTTTGTATTATAATACACTCTTCTTCAAGATATATTATGTTGTCCCATAATAATTCATTAACATGCTGCAGGGATTTTAAAACTTTCTACCAATCAAAATTAAGTGAACATACAGTGCAAATGGCATTACAAATTAGCATTACAGTAGTACTTACATGGTGAGCTTCTGCAGAGATGAGCAACACTGCGAACAAGAAAACAGTCTTTTAAGTTTTAACAGCAAAACTAAACTGCCAACATGTTTCATTCACTATGATGATAAAGCTCACAATCTGTGTAAATGTACATGTTTAATAATGATACTTTACTCACCTAGATGGACAGAAGATGTCCAATCTACTGTAGATGATACAAAAACAAGACAAATTATCTAAAAGTTGTTATACAATGTCCTTCAAGATATTGTTTATGTAGTCCAACATTGCATTAACATTTAGCAGTAAGTGTATATGGCATTACAAATTAGCATTACAGTCGTACTTACATGGTGAGCGTCACCAGATATGACGAATGCTGCAAACAAAAGAAAACAGGTGTAAAGAATTCCATTCCGTTAAAAGATAAACATAACAATGTTAAAAAGCACTATACAAAATATTACTCATTAAATAACCAGACTTTAGGAAAATCTGTTAGAAGATATATTAAAAAATTCATGATGATACTCAACCAATAATTTTGAGTAATTTAGTTATAGCTCTGGAGTTTGGCAAAAAATAAATTAAATTCAATAATAAAAATAAACTGCATGAAACCAGCAGAATGTGAAGCATTCATCTGAATGGATGAGCAGGGCATGTGGATCTGAAGTAACTTAAATGACAGCAACAAATCTATACGCACCTGTGGGAGAGGGCAGACAGGAGATGGCAGACAGGAGATGGCAGATGATGGGAGATGGTAGATGATGGGAGATGGTAGATGGCAGATGATGGTAGATGATGGTAGATGGCAGATGATGGGAGAGGGCAGATTATGGGAGATGGCAGACGGGAGAGGGCTCTTAAAAGAGCCTTTGGGTTCGCTTATGCTGTGAGAAATACAAAAAAGAAGAAAAATAATAAAATAAAATAATACTTACATAGCAGAGGCAATGACTGTTACTGAAGTGTAAAAGGAAGAAGTAAAAAACATCACTGAATATCTGAGTCAATGTGCAGATTAATTATAAACAATCTAAAGAGAAATTATCACAGATCAATCAATATGTTATGCCTATGATCATATAATGTCTATATAATCATATACAGTGAGTCTGAATAGATTAATGAGAAATAGAATAATTACTGAGCAGAACAAATGATCCGATTTCACTAGAAGAAAGGGAACAAAAAAATAAACAAATTAAAAGTCAAATATTACATAGGTCTGCATGGATAAACATGTACTGATGAACTTTATACAGTCAATAGAAATTATTACACCAATATGTTATTAATATGAACATCATAAGTAGATTATACTGCAACAAATTATGGAAAGAAAAAGAATTGGGTGGACAATATGTGCTAGAACATCTGTATGTTCCATATCAGTATAGGCTACAGTATCTACAGACATTATATCAAAATGCTATACTATTATAATGTAATACACAAGTGTGATCATTTATTCTTAGCCCCTGGAGTTAACAGACATTTAACTGCACTGTAACTGTACAAAATCACCATGTGGCACAGAAAATAGTTACTTCTTACACAATTCCAATTTTTCCTGATGTAAACATGGCCTAAATGTTTTACTTTGTATATTTATTACTTATTATAATGCAACTATTTTCTCTCTCTCTCCGGCACGTGGATGAAAGAGAGCTCGCCCGCTCACAGCAAATGAAAGTAACGTAACCTTAACTTTTGTAATGAGGTAAAGCAAAAACATACCTTTACACATCGTAAATAAGTTTAAAAAAAATTGCCCGCTATCAATTATGAAAGGCCGGAACATGAATCATATGTATTTGACCCTTAGCAGGGAGTTTGATTGACAGGCGATCTGACCAATCATAATCCGCCATTTTCTCCGACAAAGCAGTTAATAGATTAACGTTGGAGGATTTGAACTTGAGAAATGGTGTGTACAGACTTCTTTCCAAAACAACATTCCTCCTGCTGTTCATTTATGTTTACTTGATGCTATAAATGAACTAGAAGGAAGAGATTATGGTTCACAAGCAGCTTTAACTGAGGCTTTACAGCGATCTGTCAGACACACTAAAGAGCCACACAACCATTTTTATTGCTTACATTTCTTTAAAAAATGACCGAATTTGAAAGGTGAGACTTAGTGTGATCAAAAGTACCCTGCGTGTCCCGTCTGTCAGCGCGTTGTCAGTTTCCCTCAGCTCCGCGCTGTGTTGTTCACTGCATGAGAACATGAGTGGCATCGCATGAGTGAGTGCGTCGTCGATAGCAACGGTTACTAAAGGCGGCGGGTTTTGCGAACGCTCAATAGAGAAGAGTAGTGTAGGTTTAAGGTTATGTATTACATTTACATGGAATAAAGCTTCGTTTACGTTTGTATTTAAGACGTAAAGCCTTCAAACATGTTCAATATGTACACAAAATCGACTTAGCCTGGGCTTTATATCCATAGCTCGGCCATTAACGTCACATCCCTTCATAACAATAAATACAATTAACAAAACGGTCGTAAATGAATTCTGTACGTTTAAGATAAACATTTAAAACATAAATTAACTCAGAAATTAGCGTTACCTTGGAGAATAACAATAACGTTAGTGGCTAGTCGTCGGCCGCATTAGGCCTCTAAGTTTGAACAGCATTTATGAAAGTAATACTCATAAGTCATAATACTCAGTCGTAATCAGGCTAAAATAAGTTTACTTTTAATCCAATTAATTAATTCACCACTATTTTGATGATTTTTCCGAATTTTAAAAGACAACACTTACCTGACTGAAGCAACGAGAGTTCGTTGTCGATGAGAGAAGTGGATGATTTCCCATGCGCAGCTCCAGCAATCTCATTGGTTATAATCAATCACGTGCTGAAAAACTGTCTCTATCTCTTTCTAACTAATCTATCTTTCTAATCAATATTTCTTTCTTAGTCTTTCTTTCTTTCTTTCTTTCTTTCTTTCTTTCTTTCTAATCAATCTTTCTCTCTTTCTTTTTCTCTAACTAATCTATCTTTCTTACTTACTAACTAATCAATCTCTCTTTCTTTCTTTCTATCTTTCTTTCTAACTAATATATCTTTATTTCTTTCTTTCTTACTAATCAATATTTCTTTCTTTCATTCTTTCTTTCTAACTAACTAATCTATCTTTCTTTCTAACTTTCTAATCTATCTTTCTTTCTTTCAACTAATCTTTCTTTCTAACTAATATATCTTTCTTTCTTTCTTTCTTACTAATCAATATTTCTTTCTTTCTTTCTTTCTTTCTTACTAATCAATATTTCATTTCTTTCTTTCTTTCTTTCTTTCTTTCTTTCTTTCTTTCTTTCTTTCTTTCTTTCTTTCTTTCTTTCTTTCTTACTAATCAATATTTCTTTCTTTCTTTCTTTCTTTCTTACTAATCAATATTTCTTTATTTCGTTCTTTCTTCCTAACTAACTAATCTATCTTTCTTTCTTTCTAACTAATCAATCTTTCTTTCTAACTAATATATCTTTCTTTCTTTCTTACTAATCAATATTTCTTTCTTTCTAACTAACTAATCAATCTTTCTCTCTTTCTTGTTCTTTTTTCTAACTAATCTCTTTCTTTCTAACTAATCAATCTTTCTTTCTTTCTTTCTTTCTTTCTAACTAATATATCTTTATTTCTTTCTTTCTTACTAATCAATATTTCTTACTTTCTTTCTTTCTAACTAACTAATCTATCTTTCTTTCTAACTAACTATTCTATCTTTCTTTTTTCAACTAATCTATCTTTCTTTCTTTCAACTAATCTATCATTCTTTCTTTCTAACAAATATATCTTTCTTTCTTTCTTACTAATCAATATTTCTTTCTTTCTTTCTTCCTTTTTTTACTAATCAATATTTCTTTCTTTCTTTCTTTCTAACTAATCTATCTTTCTTTCTTTCTTTCTTTCTTTCTAACTAATCAATCTTTCTT
The DNA here is from genome assembly GCF_964197995.2 of Scardinius erythrophthalmus. Taxonomy (NCBI): domain Eukaryota; kingdom Metazoa; phylum Chordata; class Actinopteri; order Cypriniformes; family Leuciscidae; genus Scardinius; species Scardinius erythrophthalmus. The sequence goes on along the minus strand of NC_138221.1, from coordinate 5,128,242 downwards.
TCTAACTAATATATCTTTCTTTCTTTCTTTCTTTCTTTCTTACTAATCAATATTTCTTTCTTTCTTTCTTTCTTTCTTTCTTTCTTACTAATCAATATTTCTTTCTTTTTCTTTCTAACTAATCAATCTTTCTTTCTAACTAATATATCTTTCTTTCTTTCTTTCTTACTAATCAATATTTCTTTCTTTCTTTCTTTCTTTCTTTCTTACTAATCAATATTTCTTTCTTTTTCTTTCTAACTAATCAATCTTTCTTTCTTTCTAACTAATATATCTTTCTTTCTAATCAATATTTCTTTCTTTCTTTCTTTCTTTCTTTCTTTCTTTCTTTCTAACTAAGCTTTCTTTCTTTCTAATCAATATTTCTTTCTCTCTAATCAATATTTCTTTCTCTCTTTCCTTCTTTCTTTCTTTCTTTCTAACTTTCTTTTTCTTTCTTACTAATTTATCGTTCGAACTAATCTTTCTTTTTAATTTATCTTTCTTTCTTTCTCTTTATTTCTGACTAATCTTTCTTTCTTTCTTTATAACTAATCTATCTTTCTTTCTTTCTTTCTTTCTTTCTAACTTTCTTTTTCTTTCTTACTTACTAATTTATCGTTCGAACTAATCTTTCTTTCTAATTAATCTATCTTTCTTTCTTTCTCTTTATTTCTGACTAATCTTTCTTTTTCTTTTTAACTAATCTTTTTTCTTTCTTTCTTTCTAACTAATATTTCTTTCTAACTAACTAATTTATCAATCAAAATTTAAACTACTTTAAACTTCTAACTACTTTAAACTTCTTCAAACTCTCTGCTCCGGCTTTCTCAAGCCAACTTAAAGTTTGTCTCAACAAACTTTTTTTTCTAGTTAATTACTGTAATTTAATTACTTTTTATTCTAAAAGTAAAATAAGGAATTACTATTTAACCCTCTGGAGTCTGAGCGGTTTTCTGGGCCCTTGAGATGTTCTGACATGCCCTGACATTTGTGCTTTTTTCAGTTGCTTATAAACATATTAATGGCAAAGGTGTAAATTCACTCTATAAAGCACAAACAGGGCTACCATAATATGTGAGCCACGTGGATGTACATGTTTTCATTTTTGAGAGAATAATGTTTATGCGTGGATATTGAAAAAACTAAAAACAAAAATTTCTGAAATAAGGCCACAAAACACATAGTAAATATGTGTCAATAAGACTTTTGACCAATGGATGTCCTCGCCTAGTGTTTTTTCTTCAAAATTATGTGAAAATAGTCTTGCTTTATCGTTCAAATAAAACCATACATTGATTTAAATTGATGTAAAACAGGTTTTGCTTGGAAAGCCAATATGCGAGGGGGCGTGAACGAGGAGTGGTTTACACCAGAATTACCACCCACTCTGCATAATGAGCCATTCACACAGGTGTGAAACTGGCTGAGCCACAATGCAAGGACAAAAGATATTTAGAAGAAGACTTATATTGACCATTTAAGATTTTGCTTACATCTATCTTGTACATATGTTTTGCTATTTTATTAAAAAGGTTACAATTACAACAATAATTACAATTTCAACAATATTTCAAGTGTACTCTTTCTTTGTAAAAAAAAAAAAAAAATGATTATAGGCCTACATTTTATCTATGTATTCATTACTTTGAATATAGCCAACATTGGAACAGCTAACATCTTAGTTGATGACTTTATTTTTGACAAAAATATTAGGCTATTTTATGTATAGAAATTGCTAAACAAAAGCTTATTTGACGAGGCAGTATATTCTACAGTAAAAACTGTACCCAAATCTACTAAACAAAATGTTGTCTTTCATATTTCGCCTGACTGTAAAGTTGTTTTCATGAAATATTAGGGCATATAAATGTTAATTTGCAGTTTACGTTGCTTAAATAGCCTACATTTTATTTCAACATATTTCAGTCGATTTTTACTCATCTCAGTATACAGTTTGCTAAAACATCATCATTCGTTGACGATAGGCTTATTTACTTTAAATCCAAGAAATTTGTTAATGAAAAAATTATTAAAATTAAGATACAATTGATACAAAACGAAATTCGTTTTAAAGAAAGGATTTGTACTTTCTGTTTTGAGGTCTCTGTGAAAGTTTGAAAGTCTTTTAGTGTTTTTTTTTAGAGCTTGCGTCCATAATGGAGAACTGTCACGTAATATTGTTTTTTGCCAGCTGTGGTAAACAGCGCGCATCTATGCCGTTCATTCATTCATAAACAGAAACCCGAGAAGGAAAAACTTACTAGTATTCTTCAGCTCGTATTCCTCGTATTCCTCAGCTCGTATTCCTCGTATTCCTCATTATTCCTCACAGCACCTCTGTATGAGTAATGAATGTGTGAAATATAAAATATATACATTGGAATATAGATAATTATTAAATTTGCCACAGGAAACATTACAGTTTCTTTATTTTTTAGATTTTTATGATTATTTATTTTTGTCAGTTTCTATATGAATATGTAACATGTTAATTACTTTATTGCAATACATAGTTATTATAAAGTCAAACTTTATAATAATAATAATAATATTTATAATTATTTATAATAATATACTAATAAAACAAAATAATTAAATATAACCTCTCTTTATGAACCTCTTCAGGCAAATAACTACAACACCATAATATCCGAATCTAAATATAGTTTATTACCAGACGGTGTAAGCAAGTAATGTTCTGAATAAACTTGTGTTTTGGTTTTCTCGAGCTGATACGGGGGCGTTCACAGGATTGCGCGGATTACCTCAGCCATTTGCGTTTGAATAGCGCGCGCTCTCCGTGGGCGGAGTCACATTACATTTGAATTAGTTGTAATGAGGTCGACTGGAATCGCTCTCTTTTAATACAGATTTCACGAGCTGAGAATATTTGTTTTTTATATAAATTACTTCATTTAAGAGAAGAGAATTCAAGCTTCATGCCTGTATGTCTGTTTGTCTGTTTGACTGAGTATTCGCTGAGTTACAGTTCATTTTCGGACGCGTTTCAGAATGGTCTTCACTGACACAGAGAAGGCAGAACTCGCATCACGTTTATTTTTCTTTATTTGGCAAAAAGCACAACACTTTGTTTTTATTGTGAGTATACACAAAAATAATACACATTTAACAGAATCGATTGATGTATGAAACTTGCTTGTAATATCAAAGTCCACAGAGCAAAATTAATTTCTTTTGAACTGAACTGAAAAAAAGCGAGCTGGTATCGCCGGCGATACCGTCGACCCCAGGGGGTTAAAAATAGTACAGTAATCTTATTACTCTGTTGAAGATGCAATTAGTAGCTTGTAAAACTTACGAGAATACAGTCTTCTGTAGAAGTGTTTTTATTTAAGTGTTTTTAAGGAAATGCGCTAGTCGAACTGCCTCATGGATCTAAACAAAAATAGTAGTTTTCTACTTTTATCTGGGGTTTCAACAAAAGGAAATTCTACAGGCGCTAATCTACCAACATGCCTTTACTATTAGTCTTAGGCCGCTACAGAATAAACTGAGCTGGACTTTACAGGAGTCACTTCAGTTCTATAATAATAATAATGGAAGGCTACTAGTAAAGCTGAATCTGCGTGGCCCTGATTGGCTGCGGGGGTGTCCCGTACGCAGGCCGATGACGTCAACGCTCGCTCGCGCCGTCTCTTCCCTCATCATAGAGTTTCAGCATCGAGTCTTCTGAGGTGAGGAGAGCAGTTCACGGTATTTCTCATATTTACACAACCACACACACTTTATACAGTTTGATTAAGCGACAGGCTCATTTCTGTATTGTTTTCAGGGATCACAGCGATACTTGTGCGTCTTTTCTGGCGTCTTCCTTCTGAAATAAACATTTAGTGCAGCAGCAGCGAGCATGAGGAGAATATGTTGAGTTCATTCAGACCTGAGCGATTTTGTGTTCGTTTGTGTGATTGTCTCGATGTTTGGAGTGAGAACTGTTACTGAATGTCAAAAGTTAAAGTTTGAGATCTGTGATGGGATCTCAAGTGTTGCTGTTGCCGTTTTCATGTTTACCTTTATTTCTTTGTCGACATTTATCTTTGGCAGATTACATTTACTTATTAAAATGAATGTGGACACTTTATATTGCCTCTGTATGAGTAATGAATGTGTGAAATATAAAATATATACATTGGAATATAGATAATTATTAAATTTGTCACAGGAAACATTACAGTTTCTTTATTTTTTAGATTTTTATGATTATTTATTTTTGTCAGTTTCTATATGAATATGTAACATGTTAATTACTTTATTGCAATACATAGTTATTATAAAGTCAAACTTTATAATAATAATAATAATATTTATAATTATTTATAATAATATACTAATAAAACAAAATAATTAAATATAACCTCTCTTTATGAACCTCTTCAGGCAAATAACTACAACACCATAATATCCGAATCTAAATATAGTTTATTATAAATTCGACCTATATTTAGATTCACATATTATGGTGTTGTAGTTATTTGCCTGAAGAGGTTCATAAAGAAAGGTTATTTAATTATTTTGTTTTATTATTGATGATTTATCTTACACTGTGAGATATATTTCAATATAGCAGTTTTATAGGCTTTTATCATGTATCCTGACTCAAATAATGTGTTTCTAACAGCAAACACTCAGAATAAAGTGAGATGATCTGCTGATGATCCTGAATGGCTTGTTGAATGAGTGTTGATAGTCTGAGGCTCATCAATATTAACAGATCTGCTGAAAACACTCTTTATTTCATGACAATAGTTCCTGTTTTCACCTCATTTATTATGCTGATGGCTTCAAATCTCCTACAAATTGACACTTAAAGCTCATTTCATTGGTGTCAGCAGACTGAGGGGATTTGTTGCCTACTATACGTAGCTTTATGAAATTCTAGTATGGTAGTCTCAGCAAAAGCATATAACAGAGGCATTTCTTTGTTCTGTAAGAAGGTACTGTCTCCTATTATCTCTATTATGAACACAGTATAAGGGTCCTCCAGGCTACAAATGTACATGTGGTAGGATAGCCAGAAACTGACCATATATATGGCCTTGTTATTTAATGTTTCTTATTCATGTATGATGTAAGGTATACACTATCTTATTGGTTAACTCGCTATAACTCCTCTCATATTCTTGCTGTATCTTCTGAGACAAAGATGCTAATACACTTGAGAGATACCCTTTCTCCCTCAGCGCTGGGTTTGGTATTGTTCATTCAATCTAACAGTAGCTTATGTTTATTTCTGTTTATGCTTTCAACTGTTTTTCTTACCATTATTTTTATTTGGAAGAATTTACATTATTATATTCTGATGTCCATGAGCATAAAAACAAACTTGTATATTTTTGATTTTGTCAGATCAACTCGCACTACAATCACATCATCAGTGAAGCACCTCCCACTGGAATTCATCATCAGTGAAGCTCCTCCCATTGTAATTCATCATCAGTGAAGCTCCGCCCACTGTAATCCTCCAATAAATGCTGTAAATTCCCATCAGCTACAAGTGAAGACGAGCATCAGAGCATCAGGAAGAGCTGAAATCTGCAAAGACTGAGTTTATTGAAGAGGACAGTGAGAACATGAGTGATCCAGAACCCTGCAGAATGAAACACACTGAAGATCCTGAAGAGCAAAGAGGTTGGTGTTTATTCTTCATTCATTCATGATGCTGAAGAACATTCATGTTAGAATCATTCAAGCACTTCATCACATTTAGATAAACAGTTCAACTATGACATGGCTGCAAAAGTTTATTTTTTAACAAATGGTCAGTAAAGGAAGTTTTTTTTGTGCATATTTTTACGAACATGTATAACAAATAATCATTCCAAAATATACAAATTTACAATCTACTCTATTTTACTGCAAACATTTGTGTTCTTTCTTGCAGTGAAATTAACTTGATCTTGTGTTTCTTGTGTTCCACTTTCACATGCATGTGAAGTCTATGGAAGAAGAAGTTTAGTGTGAACCGCCCTTAATTAAAACGCTTTAGTAGTTTCTAACATAATTAAATATCAATCTAAAAGTTGGTGTTAAAATATGTCAGTATTGTGTATTTTAATGTTCATATCATGTTAGATAATTATGTCATTGATCAAACATATTTAATAGTTCTTACTACAGAAACATGGGATTTGTGCCTATAATGTTTTAAAGAAAATAACTGGAAGATCAGTGTACCTCATTCAGGGAAAGTTTCAGGGACGTATAATTCATTTATAAAAATACATACATTATTGTATTATTTTATTGCAGTTGTCTGTTACATCTGGGATACAGGATACATCACTCCATATTTCTGTCTTTGAACTATTTTGATTATTTAGATTGGACAATGAGTTTTTCTTTCATGTCAGACCCAATGGAAGAGAGCAAAGAGAGTGAAGAACTGAGTGAAGTGAAGGAGGAGAGTGAAGAACTGAGTGAAGTGGAGGAGGAGAGTGAAGAACCGAGTGAAGTGAAGGAGGAGAGTGAAGAACTGAGTGAAGTGAAGGAGGAGAGTGAAGAACTGAGTGAAGTGAAGAACTGAGTGAAGTGAAGGAGGAGAGTGAAGAACTGAGTGAAGTGAAGGAGGAGAGAGAAGAACTGAGTGAAGTGAAGGAGGAGAGAGAAGAACTGAGTGAAGTGAAGGAGGAGACTGAAGAACTGAGTGAAGTGAAGGAGGAGAGAGAAGAACTGAGTGACGTGAAGGAGGAGAGAGAAGAACTGAGTGACGTGAAGGAGGAGAGAGAAGAACTGAGTGACGTGAAGGAGGAGAGAGAAGAACTGAGTGACGTGAAGGAGGAGAGAGAAGAACTGAGTGAAGAGAAGGAGGAGAGAGAAGAACTGAGTGACGTGAAGGAGGAGAGTGAAGAACTGAGTGAAGTGAAGGAGGAGAGAGAAGAACTGAGTGACGTGAAGGAGGAGAGAGAAGAACTGAGTGAAGTGAAGGAGGAGAGAGAAGAACTGAGAGAAGTGAAGGAGGAGACTGAAGAACTGAGTGAAGTGAAGGAGGAGAGTGAAGAACTGAGTGACGTGAAGGAGGAGAGAGAAGAACTGAGCGAAGAGAAGGAGGAGAGAGAAGAACTGAGTGACGTGAAGGAGGAGAGAGAAGAACTGAGTGAAGAGAAGGAGGAGAGAGAAGAACTGAGTGACGTGAAGGAGGAGAGAGAAGAACTGACTGACGTGAAGGAGGAGAGTGAAGAACTGAGTGAAGTGAAAGAGGAGAGTGAAGAACTGAGTGAAGTGAAGGAGGAGAGAGAAGAACTGAGTGAAGTGAAGGAGGAGACTGAAGAACTGAGAGAAGTGAAGGAGGAGAGTGAAGAACTGAGAGAAGTGAAGGAGGAATCTGAAGAACTGAGTGAAGTGAAGGAGGAGAGTGAAGAACTGAGTGAAGTGAAGGAGGAACGTCATGTCCAACCTGGAGAAAAACCTTTGAGTAGTTCAAAAACTAAACAGACATTTTTAAAGAAAAGAAGAGCCAAGAAATCTTTCACCTGCACTCAGTGTGGAAAGAGTTTCACATGCAAACATAATCTTGAGCGTCACATGAGAATTCACACCGGAGAGAAGCCGTTCTCATGTGATCAATGTTGGAAGAGTTTCAGTCGATCATCATCCCTTTATGTTCACATGAGGATCCACACCGGAGAGAAGCCGTTCACATGTGATCAATGTGGTAAAACATTTCTTAGTGCATCAAACCTAAAGACACACCTGACAGTTCATACGAAGGAGAAGCCACATTCATGTTCTGTGTGTGGAAAGAGTTTTTCATTGCTGCAAAATGTACATATACATGAGAAAACTCACACTGGTGTGAGAGAGTACATGTGCTTTGAGTGTGAGAAGACTTTTATTACAGCGGACAATTTAAAACTGCATCAGAGAATTCACACTGGAGAAAAACCTTACAAGTGTTCACACTGTGACAAGAGATTCAGTCTTTCATCATCTCTGAAAACACATGAGAGGATCCACACTGGAGAAAAACCTTACAAGTGTTCACACTGTGATAAGAGATTTAGTGTCGTGAGCTTAGAGCTAAGGGCTGGACATTAGCCTGGACATTTGAAGCCGGCGAAAGATGGCATTTCCATCTTTCTATCTTTTTTTTCAAACGAATCAATCGTTCTTTCTTTCTCTCTTACTAATCTATCTATCTATCTATCTATCTATCTATCTATCTATCTATCTATCTATCTATCTTCAAACTGTTTCTATCTGTCTTCAAAGTTTATCTATCTATATATCTATCCTTATTACATGGCTTGGCTGAATTCCAATGTAGAATGCGGTCTGTTATTTCTTTATAATGTGCGAAGTATAACAGACCGTTGCCATGAAAAGCAGCGCGTTGCTATGGACGCGGAACGGACTATTTTCGTTAGCGGAAGCAATACAATCGTTTTAAAATCAATAAACTCCCTTTTGAATAAATAATTTGTGTCAAATTATTTATTTATTTTGTAGGTAGCCATGTAATAAGCGGGATAATGTATAGTGAGCCAGTTGTTATAGTGAATAACAACCCCTTCAGGCTGATTCAAGATCCCTCCGCTTCGCGTCGGGATCCCGTTCAGCCTGTCGGGGGTTGTTATTCACTATAACAACCGGCTCACTATACATTATCCCTTACTTAATAACTAATCAATCTTTCTTTCTTTTTTACTAATCTCTTTCTTTCTTTCTTTCTTTCTTTCTTTCTTTCTTTCTTTCTTTCTTTCTTATCTTTATTTCTAACTAATCCATCTTTCTTTGTCTTTCTAACTAATCTATTTTTCTTTCTACTAATCTATCTATCTATCTTTCTTTCTTTCTTTCTTTCTTTCTTTCTTTCTTTCTTTCTTTCTAACTAATCCTTCTTTCTTTCTAACTAATCCATCTTTCTTTCTAACTAATCCATCTTTCTTTCTTACTAATCCATCTTTCTATCTTTCTAACTAATCTATCTTTCTTTCTTTCTAATATATCTTTCTTTGCTATCTAATCCATCTTTCTTTCTTTCTAATCTATCTTTCTTTCTTTCTTTCTTTCTTACTAATCCATCTTTCTTACTTTCTTTCTTTCTTTCTTTCTTTCTTTCTTTCTTTCTTTCTTTCTTTCTTTCTTTCTGTCTTTCTTTCTTTCTACCTAATCCATCTTTCTTTCTTTCTTTCTTTCTTTCTTTCTTTCTTTCTTTCTTACTTTCTTTCTTTCTTTCTTTCTTTCTTTCTTCCTAATCCATCTTTCTTTCTTTCTTTCTTTCTTTCTTTCTTTCTTTCTTTCTTACTAATCCATCTTTCTTTCTTTCTAATCTATCTTTCTTTCTTTCTGTGTGCTTGTATTATAAATATATAAATTGATTAAAATCAATGGTTATATACATTTATTCTTTGAAATGTGGGGTTTTATTTGTAAAAGTGGAGATAGAACCTTATAATTCCAAACAGAATCAGAGCTCTCAGAATTATAAGGTTCTATCTCCATTTGGGCCATCTTAAAAAATCCCATTTCCAAATGTGCCAGGATTTTGATATTCTATCCTCAAAGTACCTGTAGGGTGATGGTCTTGTTGAGCTATAATACTACATAACAGTTTTGCCAGCTGGGATGTAAAAACTTTGATGCTCAATATCTCAGAACTACCCTAAACGGAGATAGAACCTTATAATTCTAAGCTCACGGTGTGTCATCATCTCTGAAGACACATGAGAGGATCCACACTGAAGAAAAACCTCACAAGTGTTCACACTGTGACAAGAGATTCAGTCGGTCAGCACATCTGAGATCACATGAGAGGATCCACAGCAGAGAGAATTTGCACACGTGTGATCAGTGCGGAAATAGTTTCTCAATGAAAACTCACCTGAAGCGACACATGAAGATCCATGCAGTGGAGAAACCACATCAACACAGTGTGTGATCACGGTGAGTAGTTTATCTTTATGTGCTGAGAAACAAAACCTGGAATCTTGAAGTTAGTTTGACTTGTGTGCTTTTCCTGCATCAGCTTCACCATTAAAGCAACACTAAGGAAGATTTTTTACCTTAAAATAATGTTTCCAAAATCATTTCAGTGGTTCATCAAGTCGTAACAGGGTGAAAGGCACTTATGCCTCTGCTTTGTGGTCCTTTATCTGCTATAACCACGCTATGTAAGATTGCCAGATCGGGTCGCGTTTCTGAGGTTCTAATGAGACAATACCGCTTCCAACCTGTAGGGCGACCGCAGGGGAAAAGTTCCATAGTGTTACTTTAAGGGTTATGCTTTATTTTTCATGTGCATTTAGTCCATAGAAAATTTATTTACTGCTATAAATTGACACGTTTGGTAGATGTTTTCACACAGTGACCCTCATTTACAAATGAGCGTACTACAGAAAATTGGGCGCACGGTTTCCATGCAAAAAATTGGCATTTATTTATCAATATGGACGTGAGCAGTGGCTATGTTTAAATCTCACATCAGGTCTGAGATTGTGTTATCGTTATGAGAACACCAGGCATAAGATTTACACTGAACAAAATTATTAACTCAACACTTTTGTTTTTGCCCCCATTTTTCATGAGCTGAAAGTGAAAACTCTAAAATGTGCAGTTTTACTGGTCTGGGGGGTCCGAAAACCAGTCAGTATCTGTAAGCACCATTTTCCTCACGAAGTGCAACACATCTCTTTCGCATAGAGTTGATCAGGTTGTTGATAATGGCCTGTGGAATGTTGGTCCGCTCCTCTTCAATGGCTGTGTGAAGTTGCTGGATATTGGCAGGACCTGGAACATGCTGTCATATATGCCGATCCAGAGCATCCCAAACATGCTCAATGGCAGACGTGTCTGGTGAGAATGCTGGCCATGCAAGAACTGGGATGTTTTCAGCTTCCAGGAATTGTGTGCAGATACTTGCAACATGGGGCGGTGCATTATCATGCTGCAACATGAGGTGATGGTCGTGGATGAATGGCACAACAATGGGCCTCAGGATCTCATCACAGTATCTCTGTGCATCAATAAAATGCAACTGTGTTCGTTGTCCATAACCTGCCCATACCATAACCCCACCACCACCATGGGCCACTCGATCCACAACGTTGACATCAGCAAACTGCTCACCCACATGACGCCATACACACTGTCTGCCATCTGCCCTGTACAGTGAAAACAATGTTACACATGGTCTACGGTTGTGAGGCCGGTTGGATGTACTGCCAATTTCTCTGAAACGCTTTTGGAGACAGCTTACGGTAGAGAAATGAACATTCAATTCACGGGCAACAGCTCTGGTGGACATTCCTGCAGTCAGTATGCCAATTGCACGCTCCCTCAAAACTTGTGACATCTGTGGCAATGTGCTGTGTGATAAAACCGCACATTTTAGAGTGGCCTTGTATTGTGCCCAGCCTAAGGCACACCTGTGCAATAATCATGCCGTCTAATCAGCATCTTGATATGCCACATCTGTGAGGTGGATGGATTATCTCGACAAAGGAGAAAGCCGCGAGAGAGAGAGAGAGAGAGAGAGAGAGAGAGAGAGAGAGAGAAGACTTCGGCTGGATTGGGGGTTGTAAGCCTTGGTTGCACCGGGAGTCTGTTGAATTGCAGTTTTATTGTGGAAATGAGCACGAGTGAAACCTTATCATTTGTTGGTGAATATACGAGTGTGGGAATTGTTTCTGCTGTTCACTCGCAGTCACAGCTGTTCATTCCTCTCCCCACCTGAGTCCAGTGAAGCGCCTGCTAAAGCTGTGAGTTATACGTGCCCTCCACTCTCTGTCTGAGTCCAGTGAAGAGCCTGCTAAAGCTGTGAGTTATACGTGCCCTCCACTCTCTGTCTGAGTCCAGTGAAGAACCTGCTAAAGCTGTGAGTTATACGTACCCTCCACTCTCTGTCTGAGTCCAGTGAAGAGCCTGCTAAAGCTGTGAGTTATACGTGCCCTACACTCTCTGTCTGAGTCCAGTGAAGAGCCTGCTAAAGCTGTGAGTTATACGTGCCCTACACTCTCTGTCTGAGTCCAGTGAAGAGCCTGCTAATGCTGTGAGTTATACGTATCCTCCACTCTCTGTCTGAGTCCAGTGAAGAGCCTGCTAAAGCTGTAAGTTATATGTACCCTCTACTCTCTATCTGAGTCCAGTGAAGAACCTGCTAAAGCTGTGAGTTAAACGTGCCCTCTACTCTCTGTCTGAGTCCAGTGAAGAGCCTGCTAAAGCTGTGAGTTATACGTGCCCTCCACTCTCTGTCTGAGTCCAGTGAAGAACCTGCTAAAGCTGTGAGTTATACGTGCCCTACACTCTCTGTCTGAGTCCAGTGAAGAGCCTGCTAAAGCTGTGAGTTATACGTGCCCTACACTCTCTGTCTGAGTCCAGTGAAGAACCTGCTAAAGCTGTGAGTTATACGTGCCCTACACTCTCTGTCTGAGTCCAGTGAAGAGCCTGCTAAAGCTGTGAGTTATACGTGCCCTACACTCTCTGTCTGAGTCCAGTGAAGAGCCTGCTAAAGCTGTAAGTTATATGTACCCTCTACTCTCTATCTGAGTCCAGTGAAGAACCTGCTAAAGCTGTGAGTTAAACGTGCCCTCTACTCTCTGTCTGAGTCCAGTGAAGAGCCTGCTAAAGCTGTGAGTTATACGTGCCCTCCACTCTCTGTCTGAGTCCAGTGAAGAACCTGCTAAAGCTGTGAGTTATACGTGCCCTACACTCTCTGTCTGAGTCCAGTGAAGAACCTGCTAAAGCTGTGAGTTATACGTACCCTCCATTCTCTGTCTGAGTCCAGTGAAGAGCCTGCTAAAGCTGTGAGTTATACATACCCTACACTCTCTGTCTGAGTCCAGTGAAGAGCCTGCTAAAGCTGTGAGTTATACGTGCCCTACACTCTCTGTCTGAGTCCAGTGAAGAGCCTGCTAAAGCTGTAAGTTATATGTACCATCTACTCTCTATCTGAGTCCAGTGAAGAACCTGCTAAAGCTGTGAGTTAAACGTGCCCTCTACTCTCTGTCTGAGTCCAGTGAAGAGCCTGCTAAAGCTGTGAGTTATACGTGCCCTCCACTCTCTGTCTGAGTCCAGTGAAGAACCTGCTAAAGCTGTGAGTTATACGTGCCCTACACTCTCTGTCTGAGTCCAGTGAAGAACCTGCTAAAGCTGTGAGTTATACGTACCCTCCATTCTCTGTCTGAGTCCAGTGAAGAGCCTGCTAAAGCTGTGAGTTATACGTACCCTACACTCTCTGTCTGAGTCCAGTGAAGAACCTGCTAAAGCTGTGAGTTATACGTACCCTCCATTCTCTGTCTGAGTCCAGTGAAGAGCCTGCTAAAGCTGTGAGTTATACGTGCCCTACACTCTCTGTCTGAGTCCAGTGAAGAGCCTGCTAAAGCTGTGAGTTATACGTGCCCTACACTCTCTGTCTGAGTCCAGTGAAGAGCCTGCTAAAGCTGTAAGTTATATGTACCCTCTACTCTCTATCTGAGTCCAGTGAAGAACCTGCTAAAGCTGTGAGTTAAACGTGCCCTCTACTCTCTGTCTGAGTCCAGTGAAGAGCCTGCTAAAGCTGTGAGTTATACGTGCCCTCCACTCTCTGTCTGAGTCCAGTGAAGAACCTGCTAAAGCTGTGAGTTATACGTACCCTCCACTCTCTGTCTGAGTCCAGTGAAGAACCTGCTAAAGTTGTGAGTTATACGTACCCTCCATTCTCTGTCTGAGTCCAGTGAAGAGCCTGCTAAAGCTGTGAGTTATACGTACCCTACACTCTCTGTCTGAGTCCAGTGAAGAGCCTGCTAAAGCTGTGAGTTATACGTGCCCTACACTCTCTGTCTGAGTCCAGTGAAGAGCCTGCTAAAGCTGTAAGTTATATGTACCCTCTACTCTCTATCTGAGTCCAGTGAAGAGCCTGCTAAAGCTGTGAGTTAAACGTACCCTCTACTCTCTATCTGAGTCCAGTAAAGAGCCTGCTAAAGCTGTGAGTTAAACGTGCCCTCTACTCTCTGTCTGAGTCCAGTGAAGAGCCTGCTAAAGCTGTGAGTTATACGTGCCCTCCACTCTCTGTCTGAGTCCAGTGAAGAACCTGCTAAAGCTGTGAGTTATACGTACCCTCCATTCTCTGTCTGAGTCCAGTGAAGAACCTGCTTCCCGAAAAAGAGAATGCTGAAGAGACTTTAGACTGTTTTTATTATTTAATAAAGAACATTTATTTTTAATTCTCTGCCTCCTTCGTGTCCTCGGTCAGCTCCTCAGGGGTGGTACGTAAGAGAGGGGTGGGCAGCCCGCTGGCGCTCGCCCCGGCCTGTGACAGGCCAATCAGCTTGTGTCGTGTAGGAAACTATGTGATTTCTTACAGATCATATATCAAGCCTGCGTCATCTAGAGTTTCATGACTAAACTAGTGATTTATAACACAAATCATCTTCATGACATTAAAATAGATCATGATCGTGCTCAGCAGTTATTGACCAGATTTGATGTGATTAAAATGACTATTATACTCAGTGATCTTGACTTTGAGCTTCACTTTTCATTTCACGTTTGTCTCTCATTTGAAATCTCACATGATTTAATGTTTCTTTTAGATGTGATGGACGTGAACAAGAAAGGAAAAACAGAAGCCAATAAATCTGTCTCCTAACCTCAGTGTAAAAAACACTTCACATGTAAATCAAGTCTGAAGATTCACGTGAGAGTTCACACTGGGAAGAAGCGGCTCAGGGAATCACATCTTCTCATTCTGAAGAAAGACCATTTAACTGTGATCAATGCAGTAAACTGTTTCATTGGGCATCAGTCCTGAAGAAACACCAACATGACGATTCACACAAAGAAGAAGATTCATTTGTAATATTACAGCAGAAAAGACACAGCGGTGTGTGTTTCAGTGCTGGAAGTCCATTACTACAGATGATGAACTTAAAGACCACCAGAAATTTCACACTGGAAAACACCTTTGAAGTTCAGAGAGCTGAATAAGAGGCTATAACACTTTTGAGAGAGAAATTAATCTGATATTAATTTTTAAATCGTTCTTCGTTGTTTTTCATCAGAACTTCTAGTTTATCTTCCACTTCTACTCTTCCATGCAAATACAACATAAAATTGTAATTTTTCGTTATTAGTCACTTTCCTTTGTAGTATTAAGTAAGATTGATATTTTACTCTTGTATATCTCTGTGTTAATAAATTCATCTTTATTGCAAACTGTGTCATTCTTGTGTTGATAATCAGATGCTCTACAAGCTCGCCAGAATCTCACTAAAGATGAATCAGTTGATGAATCTCACTCATCAGATGATGAACTTCCTATAATTTATATAATTCTAATTCTTTCAACAATCTTCCATGATTGTTCTTTATTGTCAAGGTGAAATTTCTCAGTTGGTGCCCCGTAATATAGGAAGGATGTGACCAAAAACTCAATATTAATATTAATATTAATAATTAAGACCATAAATCACTTCACTAATAAGTTATATTTCACTGCACACATGACTGACATTGATTGAGATGCTGTCTGTCTACATTATTAACAGTTTCATATCCAGTATCATCTATACATTTCAAAGAGTTTGTTCTAGTCAGTTTGAAGTTCATTCACATCATGAGGCTTCATGAAGTCAGAACAATCACTATGAACTTTAAACAAAACCAGACCCAGCTCCAGCTTTGAGATGTAGGGTGGGCCAAGTGAAACTCCTAGTTTTAACATTATTTTTTACTCGTAACAAAACTTTATTTATAACAAAAAAGGAAGGTCTTGATATTTGCAGGGCTCAACACAAATGAGCTTTTCTACAGGTTCATTCTGGTTCAGATTTTTACTTGCCCTGCAATAATCTTAACTGGACCCATCACAAAAAAACAAACAAAAAAAGTATTTTAATGAAGTTCCTAAACGCAAGTTAGGGAGGAGTGAGCCCATCTAATCTAATTCAATCAACAGCCAGAGTATATAAGCAGCCGCTTACCTCTCTCTAGCATCAGCTGTTCCAGTATCCCTCCACTTCCCCAAACTCCACCTTCATCTCAGGTACCTTGCCCTTCAATTATCATATCCTACATTTAGCCACTGGGGGGTATATCAGAGCTCGAGTTGAAGCTGCTTCCTCGAGCCTCTCTTCAGTAGACAGCAAGCCAAATAAGTTTAACCTAATATCTGAAAGATTTTATGGGCAAACAAACTCGTTAAATAAATATAAAGACAAGTAAACAGTGCAAGTAAAAAGACCAAAGATCAGGTCTGGGGCCCCTGGGCTTGAGTTTATGTTCGGGCCCTACATATGTTCGGGCCCTACATATGCTGTGAATGACCTTAACTAGAACATCATTATAGAGTAGCACAACATACACAACAATTAAAATATAACCTATTCGAGGCTCCTAGAACAATTAAAGGAGAACTCCGGTCAATTTTAACATTGAGCTCATTTATTTGTACATTTGGAGTGCTGTCAATACAGAGAACAACGACAAAAATCGGTGTTGCCTACACCGAGTTATTCTATTTTTAAAATTTGCACCCTGTTGACTTCAATGGGGCAATGTTTAAACCTGCTTTTAGCCTCTTTACATCCTTGAAGTGTCGTTACAAGTGCACCGCCAATGTGTGTGATTCCTTAAGCGTGAACACGGGTCAATCTGACTGCAGTAGATGTGAAAGATATTAATAAAAATGAAGTTAATTCAGCCAGCGCTCATACCTCTGTTTACATCCTGTTTCCGTTAGAAGTCCACAGTAGTCGATTGCCGAGTTCATGCGCGCGATCATAGGTAACTAAGCAACAGTGGAGACTCAGACTGTCAGCTGTCAGCCCAGCGGATGACGGCGCTGTGTGGTGTTCTGAGAATATCAGATCAGATGGATGGATTTTGTAGTTAGTTTAGAGGAATATGAGAAAATGGTTCTATGATCGCGCGCATGAACTCGGCAATCGACTACTGTGATCTAGCAGCGATGCAACAATGTAGGCAGTCATGGTCACACTGTCACCAACTCCACCCTTAAAAAAAAAAAAAAAAAAAAAGATTTAGAAGAACAGTCCATTGTTCCAGTGCATTAAGAAACATGTATTGCACCTTCATGTCGATGTGGTGCAGAGTTCCCTGCTGCATGAAACAGCCGTCTGAACCTTGCTTGCTGATCAACCAATCCTTTGCACTCTGCAGGACATGTGGATCAATGAAGACAAATTGCCTCGCTAGACCAAAAGACCTCATGACAAAGGCGGTCAACCTGGTTGTGAAAAAGGTTGACAAACTAAACAAACTGTTTGTGCCACGACAGATTATACAAAACAGTAGAACAGAGCAAAACTCACCATGTATTCGATTCATCATTACCAAATGTGCTGTATGAACCATCGTCATGTCTGTAGTTCAGTTGTCTTTGGTATCCTGATTGGATCATACAGCACATGTAAGTGATAGTCCAATGGGAAGAGCAGGACAAAGCGTCCTTGAAATTGAGTCTCCTACATATATAAAGTGGATTTGGTCATCCATACCGCTCTGAAGGAAGCCTGTGGCGGTCTCTCGGATGGCTGCGGTGAGTTGCCCTGTGACCTTCAGGTACAGCAGGATGTAAATATTGGGAGCAAGTATGATCATATTCTGTTCTCCACAGCCATACGGCATCTTTAATAACCTATCCAGGTTCTTCAGTGCACGACCCATTATGTCCCCTACAAGAGGTCAAGCATAAAACCCACATCAGAAACAGTTATTCTACCAAACTTCACATGTCAGTTTCTACTCAATGAAATGTAGTACCAAGGACTGAAACAGAGCATCTGGCTGATCCCTGAACCACATTTTTTGGAAATGTCAGAGTCACGTCTTCAGAAAGAATGTTTCCTGCAGACAAGAGAAGGGATCAGCATTTTAGTGCTAAGCTAATGTTTGGCTATACATGGAGAACGTATTTGAGACTCATTGAGTGCAAACAAACCCTTTGGACACAGTAACCAACTCTGGGTGTTTGTCCTTTCAACTCCTTCAGGCTATAAAAGCAATAAAACACCACATCAGTAAAGCAGCATGATCTCCATGATCAGACTCCAGAAGGCAGGTTAACTCACCAGAACAAGTAGACTTCGAGTGACTACGTCGATGCGTCCTCTCGTCGGCACAGTCACGACTTCAGTGCCACATCGAGACCAGGATGCTTCAGCTGAAGCACTGACGGTCACATTGACAGTTCCTGCAGTGACAGACAGGAAGTGAGCAACACCCTTAATATACACTTAATTTAGAGATGATCCAAAACTGACCAAGAACAGAAGCTGTGAGAACCCATTTGAAGGTTCTTCTCCCATTGGCACAAAGACAGGACACATACGGTTCAGTAAATGTTTTAAGAGTGAAGGCCGTGGATGAAGCTGGAGTTACTTTAACCTGCCAATGAAACGGAAAACATGGAGCAAAGACACAGGACCTTCTCTATACAGATGAATTATAAAAGAAAAAACATGGCAGACCATGATGCAATTGGACAGATAGCTGAAGACTGTGGCCTTCAGATCAAAAGACTCCCCACGGACGATGGAGTACGGCAGGGAGAGCTCCAGGAAGAAGGGCTGGAAGACCGTCAGCAGAGCAGGAGGAGCCAGACCGAAACCTTTTGAGGACAGACAGAACGCCTCAGTCTCCCATGTGGTGATGGTGTCAGGAACAGTGAGGGGAACTCGTGTGGATCCAGTGTTTCTGAAAGACAGGAGAAAAATAAGGGGATCAAAGGAGAAAAATAAGGGGATCCAGGAGAAAAACTGGGTAAGTAGCTTTAGAAGGAATTACTAACCCCACTTGAACAAGCTGCCAGAGCCATGTTTCTGGAAAGTAAGTCCTGACAGTCACTTCAAAAGAGGAAGTGTCAAGTCCAGCACTTTCTGGTTCTAAAAGAGCCACTTCTGCTGCTGGATGAGGTACTCCCTCTGCTGGAAAAGCCAGTTCCTCAAGATCCACTGAAAGACAAGCAATTTTACACCAAACTGTCTTAGTATCTGCAGAATAAACAGGTTCATACTGTTACGGCCCCTCTTATTGCATTTATGGAAATTATTAAAACACCCAACACCACACAATGTTGATACACAAGGAGTACCCTTACAAAAAATAAGTTTAAAGTGTGCTATTAGTATACTTTTAAAATAAAAAAAAGATTTATATATACACACACTGTCTACTTTTGATGTATTTCTGAGAAATACAAGTATACTTGACTTATACTGACATTATATTTGATAATATATTATATACTTTATAGTCCAAGTATATTTGGCCTATACTTGTTGATCGAGATATACTAAAGTATTCTAGGCTTTTACTTGTGTTTATCATTTTGATTGAGTAGCTTAAATGCTTTAAAACCTATTACACAAGATGTTCATGTTTTTATAGCATCAAGCTTTCGGGTGGAATAGCTTAGAAAACTGGATCTTGTACACAGTGATAACCCTTACAAAAAATAAGTTACTTCAAGTTTTCTATTAGCATACTGATTTTCAACTAAAAAAAGAGGGTATAGTTTGTCTACATTTTATATACACAAGTATATTTGAGTATATAAAATGTAGACACTTCACTTATACTGAGAGAAGAGTATATTTGGCCTGTATGTGTACTCAATATTTTGATTATAAAAATATATAGCTCTTGCTCTTGCTCTATCCATATCGAACGCGATTGGCTGTTCAGTGTCGACGTCACTCTTTTATGTGCACGCGCGCGTGGAGTAATCATAGCTTGAAGATCAAAGCCTGTTACCCCGAGTTTGTTCAGCTACTATCATGGTACAGGCCCCTGGTGTTTATGGCCATGTAAATAAATATAGCATGTGTTATACATAAAGATTAATCAGTGTTTTGGCAAATGATGTGGGTATGTTCAAATGTACTTTTACAACAATTGTTTAGATCACGTAAAACTGCGCCGAGTTATTATCACAACAATGAATTCGACAAATACAGTAACATCTATAATAACCAATTTAGTATTAAACCTTACTTTTCTTGCGGTTAATTCATTTTCATTAAAATAAGTGTGATGAGGTTCAAGAGTCAGGAAGGAAGAAGACAGGGGTCGGCGTGACTGGGACTCGTACTTTATTAAGATAAAACAAAACAAACGAAAGTCATGCACAATGCGCATTCACCGTGGACACCGCGACGGCACAAAACAGTTCAAAAATGAGAGCTCGGATCCACTGGTTTTTTCTCTGTGTCCAATTTTCTCTCCAGTCTCCCGTACGAGTTCTCAGTCTCTCTCTCTCTCTCTAAAAATAGGACTTTACCTCATCCATGAACATGATTTTTTGATTCCCGTCTGACTGATTTACATCCACGGTGGAGTTGAAAACGACAGTTCCCATCATTCCACGCTCCTTCACATCGTCATCAAGCCGTTGTTGTTGTTTAGAATGTAGCGTCCTCTTGCGGCAGAAAATCTTGCATATTGTACCTTTAAATACAGGATGTGCTCTATCATCTTAATTGTGTAATCAGTGTTGTGTAATTCAGTACTAACTAATTAATTAATTACTGTAATTTAATTACTTTTTATTCTAAAAGTAAAATAAGGAATTACTCTTTAAAAATAGTACAGTAATCTTGTTACACTGTTGAAGATGCAATTAGTAGCTTTTAGTAGAATAAAGTAAAAGTTGCGTGAATACAGTCTTCTGTAGAAGTATTTTTATTTCAGTGTTTTTTCTTTAGTAAGGAAATTATTCTTACTATTTTGTGCTTCACTTGAAAAAGTTCCTTTCACCTTTAGTAACTGGAGTCACTTCAGTTCTAAAATAATAATAATAATGGAAGGCTACTATAGTAAAGCTGAATCTGCGTGGCCCTGATTGGCTGCGGGGGTGTCCTGTACGGGCGTGCTTTGGATGCCGATGACGTCACCGCTCGCTCGCGCCGTCTCTTCCGTCATTGTGTTTCAGCGTCGAGTCTTCTGAGGTGAGGAGAGCAGTTCACGGTATTTCTCATATTTACACAACCATCACACACACTTTATAGAGTTTGATTAAGCGACAGGCTCATTTCTGTATTGTTTTCATCGATCACAGCGATACTTGTGCGTCTTTTCTGGCGTCCTCCTTCTGAAATAAACATTTAGTGCAGCAGCAGCGAGCATGAGGAGAATATGTTGAGTTCATTCAGACCTGAGCGATGTTGTGTTCGTTTGTGTGATTGTTTCGATGTTTGGAGTGAGAACTGTTACTGAATGTCGAGTTAAAGTTTGAGATCTGTGAGGGGAATCGATCTCAAGTGTTTCTGTTGCCGTTTTCATGTTTACCTTTATTTCTTTGTCGACATTTATCTTTGGCAGATTACATTCACTTATTAAAATTGATGTAGACACTTTATATTGTCCCTGTATGAGTAATGAACGTGGGAAATATCAAATCTATACATGCATGGGAATATATTAATTAAGTTTGAGACACGAAACGTTACATTTTCTTGAATTTTTAGTTGTATGATCATTGTCAGTTTCTGTACATATGTAACATGTTAATGATGGAATTACTTTATTGCAATTAATAGTTATTATAATAAAGTCGAACTATACTTAGATTCACATATTATGTGTTGTAGTTATTTGTCTGAAGAGGTTCATAAAGAGAGGTTATATAATTATTTTGTTTTATTATTGATGATTTATGTTATATTTTGAGATATATTTCAATAGAGCAGTTTTACAGGCTTTTGTCATGTAGCTATCCTGACTCAAATAATGTGTTTCTAACAGCAAACACTCAGAATAAAGTGAGATGATCTGCAGATGACCCTGAATGGCTTGTTGAATGAGTGTTGATAGTCTGAGGCTCATCAATATTAACAGATCTGCTGAAAACACTCTTTATTTCATGACAATAGTTCCTGTTTTCTCCTCATTTATTATGCTGATGTCTTCAGATCCCCTGTAAATTGACACTTAAAGCTCATTTCATTGGTGTCAGCAGACTGGGGGGATTTGTTGGGATTTTATGTAGCTTTTATTTCTGTTTTTATGATTTTGTTCTGTTTTTCTAACCATTATTTATATTTGGAAGAATTAAAATTATTTATATCATTTTCTATATGTCTAGATACCTGTATTGTAATGAAGAAGCAGAATAATGTTAGGGTGCTTTCACATCTGTAGTTCGGTTCATTTGGTCCGGACCAAGGGAGAAAAATTATACTTTGTGGCATTTTCAGGCGTTTTGGTTTCTTTTCACACCACACTTATCGCTCTGGTCCAGATCAGTTAAAGGAGAAGTTCACTTTTAAAATGAAAATTCTATCATATACTCACCCTCATGTTGTTTCAAACCTGTATGAATTTCTTTCTTATGCTGAACACAAAGGAAGATATTTAGAAGAATAACAGTAACCAGACAGTTTTTGGGTCCCAATGACTTCCATAGTAGGAAAAAAATATACTATGGAAGTCAATGGGACCCAAAAACTGTCTGGTTACTGATATTCTTCTAAATATCTTCCTTTGTGTTCAGCATAAGAAAGAAATTCATACAGGTTTGAAACAACATGAGGGTGAGTATATGATGACAGAATTTTCATTTTAAAAGTGAACTTCTCCTTTAAGTAGCATAACTGCACTTTGTTTGGTCAGAATTAACGTGCGGGAAAATCCATCAGATAACACGCCGCTGTTTACTATGGAGAGACGACTGCGTGGGCTGATTGTATCCTTGGTCATATTTTATTATATAGTTTGTCTACACCACTTTAGACAAACAATAATATTTGAGAATGAAGCGAGGATGTGGCTGTTAATAATTTCTATCAGGCTCCGCACCTCCTCACAACTCCAAGTTTGTCTGTGAGTGCAAACTGTCAACAAACATTTCTCCTCATCCCATAATCACAGCGCAGCTGACTATGGCAACTGGTTTAGTCCAAAAATACGCATTTCTTTGGCAGTTGGTTGTGTTCGAGGTCGGATCACATTCTCGCCACGAACAAACCGCTCCAGAGATCGTTTCTAAGCGTACCGAGACCACCTCTTCGAGCAGGTCTCGGTACGCTTGTTTTGTCTGCTTTTGGTGCGCACCCGAGTGCGATTGTCGCATTCACACCTGCCCAAACGAACCGCACCCATGGGGAAAACGAACTCTAGTGCGATTCAACCGAACTAAATGAGGCAGGTGTGAAAGCACCCTTAGGATTAGCAATAAAAATAATTAATGAATTGGCATCAGTTACTGTACGAATAATAGATAGACAGACATAAATGCTTAGAAGTGTCATTTATTATAAAAAAAAACTCAGTGATTTATATTTTTGATTTTGGCAGATCAGCTCCTCCCACTGTAATCACATCATCAGTGAAGCTCCTCCCACTGTAATCACATCGTCAGTGAAGATCCTCCCACTGTAATTCATCATCAGTGAAGCTCCTCCCACTGCCGTCACATCATCAGTGAAGCTCCTCCCACAGTAATTCTCCAATAAATGCTGTAAATTCCCATCAGCTACAAGTGAAGACGAGCATCAGGAAGAGCTGAAATCTGCAAAGACTGAGTTTATTAAAGAGGACAGTGAGAACATGAGTGATCCAGAACCCTGCAGAATGAAACACACTGAAGATCCTGAAGAACAAAGAGGTTGGTGTTTATTCTCCATTCATTCATGATGCTGAAGAACATTCATGTTAGAAACATTCAAGCACTTCATCACATTTAGATAAACAGTTCAACTATGAAACGGTACAGAATGTTCTGGGTTTTCTTCAACAAATGGTCAGTAAAGGGAGGTTTGAGACATTTTTATATTGATTGTCAACATCAGATCAGGCTAAATACTGTTTTAACTGTTTTATTTTACATTTATTTTATATCTGGTTCCCAGCAGCGGCTCGCCCATAGAGGGCGCTGGGGCGCCGACCTCCCTGCCAGTTTTTTATTTTTATTTAATTTTTATTTAATAATAAGAAGTTTTTAATAATCTCTCATTTTGAAAAATAATCTGTGTTAATGACATGCTATTAATGGTTTTACTTTAGAATGTGTTTAGAACTCTCCAGAGTGATATTTGCATTCACTTCATGTTGGTGTAGTAGTAGCCAATAGGCTGTCTTCCCTGGGCACCAGTTCGCTCAGCCCTACAGTGCTGGAATTTAAGCCAATGGTTCCCCTGTTGCTACGCAAAAAAGTTTATGTTTTACCAATCATCGTCGTCGAATTTTATGGTTTGGGGGCCCTGAAAATATCGCCCGAAGTACCAAGATTAGAGCAGTGCACGTGCTGCCTGCACCACGGGACATTTACCTCAGAGGAGTGCGAGTGCAGTATGGCAGCGCCGGCGACGTCGAGTAGCATTAGTTGAGTAAAGTTGCCAATAAATTCACAGATTCAAACTCCCCGGAACTAACTCGTGAGCTAAACGTTGTTACTACACAAATAACACCTCTTTTTAATCGTAGTAATGTAGACAAGCAGCTACAACCTAATTTTCCTCAAAACGAGCTTTCCCTCGCACTGGACAAAATACATTGATCTCTATGCGCAGACGGCTGAGAGACAGATCCTAAGGGACCGTCTGCAAAGTGCAGGAATAGTCAGTAAACACCAAGTTACTGATAAAGTTGTATTTGTCAAATATCATACAAGTTATTCATAGTTATAGAGATTCTTCTTACAGTAACTTTGGTAACAGGGTTGATGAACACAGTCAATGCTACAGTTTGTGTAAAAACTGATACAATGGATTGAGATTATTTTCTTGTCTTCCCATCATGCAGTAGAAAGAGCCCAGATGATGTCACTTCCTGTGTGTCACAGTTTTAAGAAATGCTCTGTTTTTAAAAGGAGGAAAATCATGTCAGGAGTAACAGGGTTGAGTGAAACATGTAAGACACAGATAAAGATAATACAAATAGTTCATTTAAAACCAGTTAAAGCCATGGCCACTCTACACTTTGAGCTTGTGAAGTTTCTACAGACGCTGCAATGGTCGTGAAATGAAATGACGTCAATAAATTTAACTAATAACAAATAATAATAATTCAAAATGTAAAAATAAACAATCCCCTCCACTTGAATGCTAAACGCTTGTCTTTTTTCTCACAGGGTAATTCACTTGAGGTTGTGTTTCTGGTGTCCCACTTTCACATGCGCATGAATGGAAGTCAGTGCAAGGAAAAGTCTAGTGTGAACGGCCATTAATAATTAACGGTTTTAGTCAAATAAATATCAATCTCAAAGTTGGTGTCAAAATATGGCAGTATTGTATATTTTAATGTTAATGTTTAATGTTAGATAATTGTCATTGATCAAATATATTTAATAGTTCTTGCTAATGCTGCGTTCACACCAAACGCGAAAATGCGTCAAAATTCGTGCCTGCCGCGTCTAGTTATACGCGTGACCACTTTGTGTGCACTCGCGCGTCAAGAGCGAAATTGACGCGCGTAAGGCGAAGTCCGGGGGCAAATGTTTCGAAACCTGTTGGCGGCCATCTTTTTTAGATGTTTGTCGAGCATTAGCAATAGCATTAATCGAGAGAGTCACCGCTCGTATATGCTCTGGAGAGCAGAAACAGTAGCGTAGGGGACATTGTCGCAGTACTTGGGTCCACCAAACCCTCCGGAGGGTTTCAGGAGTTTCACAATTTGCTTCAGGAGGTAGGTTTGGTGGACCTAACGCTGAGGACGCTGACGAGGACAGCGTAGGCCGTATAAAGCCTCGGCCTTGAGTGGTCTCTGCATGACGAGCCCGCGCTGTACAGCCCGGCGCGAGGTTCACCCTCTCCCGCACCTAATCTGTCATTTATTTTTGTTTTGATAATAAATGGAGCTGCAGCCTCCAAAAGTGAAACCTGTCCTGTGATTTTTTTGAAAAGTTTTTATACACTTAATTGTGTTTGGTGTCTTTACATTAGATTAATAAAGTTTAATATAGGCAAATCTAGAATAGATATAGAATAAATAGCATTCAATACAAATGAGTAGGCTATCTCTCATATTGAAATCGAGTTTTTATGTGAAAGATTTGCTTTGTTGTGCATTTTAGTCATATTACTAAATAATGTATTGAGGCCAAACATAAAATAACATTAAACTGTCCGTTCACCACGTGACAGCAGCAAGCAGGCAGGCTCCTGATTGGTTAACGCGGTGCGAATTGACGCAGAAGTTCAGATTTTTCAACTCGGGCGGCAGACGCGAATTCGCGTCTACCGCGCGAACTAGACGCGCGAATGAGGCGAATTCGCGTCTACCGCGCCGCGCTAAACGCCTCATTCGCGCCGCAAGACCTCCAGACGCTTAACATTGAAATCACTCGCGCCAGACGCATTTTCACGTTTGGTGTGAACACAGCATAAAGAAACATGGGATTCGTGCCTATAATGTTTTAAAGATAATAATTGGAAGATGAATTTTCCTCATTCATGGAAATTTCAAGGACATATAATCAATTTATAAAAAGGCATCAAATTATCACAATATTTTATAACAGTTGTCTACTTTCTACTATTACATCAGGGCTCACTTTCATGTCCTTTCACTTTATATTTCTCTCTGAATTATTTTGATGTACTGAAAATTAAATGTAATATTTGTTTCTTTCCTGTCAGACCTGATGGAAGTGAAGGAGGAGAGTGAAGAACTGAGTGAATTGAAGGAGGAGAGTGAAGAACTGAGTGAAGTGAAGGAGGAGAGTGAAGAACTGAGTGAAGTGAAGGAGGAGAGAGAAGAACTGAGAGAAGTGAAGGAGGAGAGAGAAGAACTGAGTGAAGTGGAGGAGGAACATCATGTCAAACCTGGAGAAAACCATTTGAGTCGCTCAAAGACTAAAAATAAATTTTTAAAGAAAAGAAGAGCCAAGAAATCTTTCACGTGCACTCAGTGTGGAAAGGGTCTCACAACCAAAGGAAGTCTTGAGATTCACATGAGGATCCACACTGGAGAGAAGCCGTTCTCATGTGATCAATGTGGGAAGAGTTTCACATACAAACAACGTCTTGATGTTCACATGAGGATCCACACCGGAGAGAAGCCGTTCTCATGTGATCAATGCGGCAAAACATTTCTTGGGTCATCAGAGCTGAAGAGACACCTGAGAGCTCATACGAAGGAGAAGCCGCATTCATGTTCTGTGTGTGGAAAGAGTTTTTCAAAGCTGCTAACTTTACATATACATGAGAAAACTCACACTGGTGTGAGAGAGTACATGTGCTTTGAGTGTGAGAAGACTTTTATTTCAGCAAACTGTTTAAAACTGCACCAGAGAATTCACACTGGAGAAAAACCTTACAAGTGTTCACACTGTGACAAGAGATTCAGTCAGTCATCATCTCTGAAAACACATGAGAGGATCCACACTGGAGAAAAACCTTACAAGTGTTCACACTGTGACCAGATGTACAGTCAGTCAGCACATCTGAAAACACATGAGAGGATCCACACTGGAAAAACCTTACAAATGTTCACACTGTGACAAGAGATTCAGTGTGTCAACAAATCTGAAAACACATGAGAGGATCCACAGCAGAGAGAAGCCGCACACGTGTGATCAGTGCGGAAAGAGTTTCTCCTTTAAAACTCACCTTAATCTACACATGAAGATCCATGCAGTGGAGAAACCACTTAAGCACAGCCTGAGATCACGGTAAGTAGTTTATTTTCATGTGCTGAGTAACAAATTATTTTCTGTGTAAGTCATACAAAACCTTTCTTTTTAGCAAACTTTGTGCACACAATGTTGTCAATGCTCGAGTTCATGTGTAGAGCCCCTGGTAATACTTCAAGCACAGTTTCATGTTGTTTCGAGTCTCCTTAGTGTTTTAAAAATAGCGATTTTGATGCTCTCGTTGTTGTGCCCCATTCACTCCCATTCAAAAGGCATTTTGACCGAAAACGAAAATACGGTCAAACTTAAAAGTGGAGTTTCTATTCTAATTATGCTTTTGCACGAATGTTTGACTCGGGTAGATTAACAAAAAGAGCCTAGGTTTGATTTTGGCGAGAGTAACCCTTTAAGAGTCGCTGTCCGTTTGTCATGTGTGGAAATGTCACCTTGTAGAATGACTGGTAATTGTAGCACATGCTTGTATTATGAAATGTTTAGCCTAATTGTTTTCATCTGATGTGCATTTTCTACGAGGTCAATAATCTATAAATCACAAACCTACAGCAAAATGGCTGAACCAGTCGTCATAAAGTCGAACCTGCAGTCATACAAATAAACAAAAACAAAAAATCTGGAAGGATATTGCTACAAAACTGACTTCAACTAGGGGCATTAAAAGATCAGGGAAGGAGGTCAGGAAGAAGTGGCCGGACTTGCTAAAAGGAAAATAGCACTGCAGAGGACAACATTTAATAAAACAGGTACTGGGCCCAATGATTGAGTCCCCCCTTCTCACAGCAGAGGAAGAATAGGCCAGTACTTAGCACAAGTGCTTCAGATGGCATTTGTGGTGGTATATGCATCCATGGAGGAGTAGGGGTAACTCAACCTAAGCCTGAGTCAGGTCCTTCATACTCAGAGGAACTATCAGTTTCATCTGCCATCTCCTAGTCCTCCAAACAACCCTCCCAGGCCTCAGCCTCCATCTTCTGTTGTCCAGACTGCAGCCACAACACCTCAGCAGTTTGAGGATGTGTGTAGCTGTAGTCAGGACATATGAAAGTACAGGGAGGAAGATGAAGAGGTGGTGGAGGAGGAGGATGAAGATGGCATGATGGGATGCCCAATACATGGCTGGTTTTCGTGCATTTCAGCATGTTTTTAGTTCATCCCTATTTTCCCAGTCTTTGAAGCATATTACATATTTAATAATTCGAATCTAAAATATAGCTGCAAGCAGCCATTATCGGGGCCAAGCAGAATATGACAACAAGACATGCCAAAATTACTGAAAGTGTCAGACCAACTGCAGCAATGAGCAATTAAAGACATTTAAAGACGATTATAGGCGAAATGGCTGAAAAATCATAGAAACGGTAATTTAAAAATATGATTTAATTGATTATCACTTTTGACCAATTGGTGGCGCAGTTACAAAACTGATGTGATGTGGTCATAGTGAAGTGACAATGACACATACAAAGTTTGGTGTCAATATGTCAAGGCATTGCAGAGATAAAGCCTGAATAGTGCTTTTGGCATCATGCCTCAACTTTGCTGCTGCGCTATACGAAAACGGTTTTGTGTATCGACACAAAATCCATAACTTTTAGTCGGCAAAGTCTGGAGATGATACGATTCGATTTTTGTGAAAATCGGACAAACGGTCTAGGAGGAGTTCGAAAAAGTAGGTTTTGAATGAAAATCAAGATGGCGGACAGGAAGTTCGGCCTAACAAGGCAAACTTGGTTTCTATGTTCTCAGCTTGACCCAAGGAATCTATTAAGACCAGTGGCATTTCAATAGGCAGATATATTCAAAAGTTATTAGCCTTTTTAGAAATTTTGTTATAACTTTTGACCAAAAGGTGGCGCTGTCTCGAAATTTGTTTGGTACTTTCAGGGGATGGTGCTGATGGCACATTCTGAGTTTCGTAATATTACACCAATGCATTTGTTTAGTATAGCATTTTATTTCACAAAACTTTATTGAAGTCAATGGGAATTTCATGTTTTGTTCTATTATAGCGCCACCAAGAGGCTCAGTCCCACCATTTTTTTTATGCGTCCTCAGAGTGAGCCCATACATAGGTGTGTCAATTTTGGTGAAAATATCTCAATTTGCTTCGGAGTTAGATATTTATGTGAAAAACACGTAAAAAAATGACTGACACATGACTTTGATTGGATGTTACTACCCCTTACTATCAATATTTTTGCATTTGGGCATTGGTGTTTAGCTATCGACCTATGTTTCCAAACTTCTGACGGTGGTTTCGTCTCGATTGGACTAGCGGTTTCGAAGATATAGCCAAATGTTTAAGCGCTAAATCACAACGCTACACAAATCATAAGGCGAAACCTAGCATGTTTGGTATCGTAGGACTCAGCAAGTATTCAGGAGTCTAATTAGATGAGTCTTGTGAAAATAAGTCAACCACACCCAAAGTTATAAGCATTTGGAGAAAAAAAATTCACCACTAGGTGGCGCTGTTTCGAAACTTCTCACGCTCCTTCAGGACATCATATTAATGACCCATACCAAGTTTCGTAACAATCCATTCATGTGTTCTTAAAATACAGCATTTTTGCACAAAATTAAAAATGGCCGATGGTCAAAATGGCCGATATGGTAAAATTGGATATCAGTCGACTCGGTATGTTGCCTTGAATCAAACAAGACCAATTTTATGATTTTTGGACAAACTGTTCAGAAGTTGTAAGCAAAAAAATAGCCATTTTTCATATCTCCGGACCAGTAGATGGCGCTGCGCCCAAACGCAGCATGTTGCCTCAGGTCATGCTTGTGATGACATGTACCAAGTTTGGTCTGAATATGATAAAGCGTTGCGGAGATAGATACAGCCTTATGACTGTTTTCGTAAGCGCTACGCAAAATTTGTTCGAGCGTTTATCAAAAACGGTTTGACGAATCAACTTGAATTTAATAAGTTTTTGTCACCACTGCCTGCAGATGATCTGGTTCAATTTTCGTGCAAATCGGACAAACCGTCTAGGACGCGTTTGAAAAAGTAGCTTTTTTGGAAGCTTCAAAATGGCGGCCATGTTTTATGACGGAAAATGACGACATATGGTGCAGTCGAATCGGAATGAGCTCTGGAATCAGAGGGAAAAAAATAATTTTGTTGATCGCCTTACGGTTCAAAAGTTATTAGCGAAGTAAAAGTGAAACTTTGGACTGGTGGTGGCGCTAGAGGGAATGACTTAGACACACCAAAATTGGTGTATTTAAAGCTGCCGTCGGCAAAAATTTTTTGTTCATATTCAGTGAAATCGACACTATAATCTGACAGAACAACATAGATAAGGTGGTTTTAGAAAAAAACTGAGCTTCTAACTCCACCTGGAGCGAAATATTTGTTTTGCAAAAATCCACCGCTCTCGGATCATCGGGTCCAATCAGCGCAGGGGGGTGTGAGATCTGACTGTCAATCACAGTTTGTGCACACGCCGCAGATCCCACTCCCCCCTCGCTCACGTTACAATCACATGCACACGCCTGAAGTTCGTGCAGTAACTGACGAGCACGAACTCGATGGGAGGGTATTCGTTGATAGTGGGGGAGGGGCATGAGAGTTGTAAATATTCAAAAGTCACCTCAATCTTCCAGGGTTGCCGACGGCAGCTTTAAAGGAGCCGTATGTAAGATTGTGGCCAAAACTGGTACTGCAATCACTTTCAAATTACTGTATAGAGCGGTGTATCCTCCCCCTGACTCCAGGTTGCCAGATCGGCTGCAGGATCCAGCAGGAACGTAGGCTGCCGTTTGTAGCTGCAGCTGTGGTAACTAGAGCAGAGCTGGCAACCCGGATGCCGAAACACTACTGACTTTGTGATTGGTAGATAGGTGGAGGGTGGCGCTTCAAGCCAAAACACAAGATGACAACATCAACATCAGTTGAGGGCTGCAAACACTTTTTAAATGACAATATCCTGGTCGGACTACTGTTGTCAGTGATATAAGTATTTGAAATGAACATGATTTCTTAATGGCTAGTGTCATATTAGGGCAATTTTATGATTAATTGAAATACATTTCTTACATACAGCTCCTTTAATGTTGGGAGTGGCATCTGTCAGAATGTCAAACCATTACAACTTTCCCACAATTGGTTCTATGGGCTGCCATAGACGCCCAGTCAGAAGAAATAACAGAATAATAATAAGAAGAACCGGAACAAATGCAATAGGTGCCTCCGCACCTTCGGTGCTTGTCCCCTAATTAAATTAATAAACAAAAAATTGAATAAGATTAAAAAAAAAAATTCTGCCCTTTTCAATTATTTAATCAATACATTAATTTAAACAAAAAACTAGTAATAAAGTGTACAATAAAAGTACAATCACAACCTTATATTATGATCACATTGCACTTCATTACTCTGTCTTCTTACGATGCACTTGGGGATTTACGATTACTCCAGAGCACTCGTAGATCTATGATGATTTTCAAGTGCTACTTATGTCACGATGCTTTTGGGAAACAGACCGTAATATTAAGAGCAGTCGTACGATCGTTTTTACGAACTTACAAATCGATGAGTGCCGGCTGGTGAAAACTATCTTAGGTGGGGCTGTGCCATATTCAGTAGGGGTGCACGATTCTGAAAATGTCACGATTCGATTCGATACCGATTTTTAGGCTCAAGATTCGATTCAAAATCGATTTTCGATTCAAAAACGATTCTCGATTCAAATAAACGATTCACAGTATGTAAATGTTAGGGGTGGGAATCTTTAGTCACCTCACGATCCGATTCCAGAACGATTCTTTATCTACTCCTCCCCCCTCCCCTCCCTATTAATTAATTAGTTTACATAGGTAATTAAGTATTTTCTTTAAAAAATTACAAATAAAAAAAAATAAAACAGTTGTATGTTAAGAATTTTAAACTAATATAACTTCAAAACATACAAGTAAGTAGCAAATAATAAAGAGGAGCATAGAAACTTCACAAACAAACAAATAGTGCTTTCAGTAGCCTATAGATTATCTGAACGTTTTCCATTCAAACGAGTGATCTTTACTGTTGTTTTTTACTATGACATCATAGACTGCGGGAGATCTATTAAGCTGAATCCACGCACTGATCTCTTTTGAAATATAAGAAGTAAAGTGGTTTGTCCTGTCCGTTTAATCCCTTAAAGTGTAAGTTGCAGGTTAACCACCACAGCCAATTAATGTGTAAATTAAAGTGCTCTATATGTATATATATTTAATTATTTCTGTCTTAAAATGTGTTGAAATAACATTTATTGGGGTTTCTTTGAAGGTAGCGTGTTTTTTCAGTTACTGGGTGATGACGTCACAAGAGGAACTCGCAACCCATACTCTGCTAGATTACTACTGTATTATGGCTATTTGGAGAACGACTGAGGAAGTGGGAAACCATAAAATTAACCGGTCAGGCGTGAGAGAGGGGAGCCATGGCACTCAAATAGTTATTAATGCTTGGTGTGAGGAGAATGAGTGGAGGGTTGGCCACGTTAGAGCTAGTCTAAGCTGGTGCAAACTTAACCCGGATAATATAACGGAACAAGCAAGTCTTTTCAAAATATTGCAATAATATTAAATAATAGCAAGGAGGGACAACGACTGAACACATTTACTTACAGTAAGTCAGTCCAAATCAGAGCTGTAACGTTAGAGATGCACACACTGCACAGGCATCAATCGCTAGTCTCATCGACGCCTTAAACGTCATGTAATACCCTTCCTCAATCCACGCGTTATCAATTTCTCACGATTTAATTAGCGATGTTTATTGTCAGAAAAGAAAAAGAGAGATCGATGTCCCCATCACTGTGTTTGTGTGGGCTATGCCACCCAATTGAATCAGCAGTGGAGAGTGTGTGCTGCCGTGAGGTGAACGCGTTTAGGCGTTTTAGTGGAACAGCTCGACCCGCGACCGGCTGGTCTGACGTGCCTGAACCCGTTTGTTTTGCGAATAGCTTATTATTCTCATTTCAGGCATGATCACGGTACCCTTGAAGTCAGCACACACGAGTATGTTTACAATTGAGTTATTTTATCCATATTTTTTTTATCAAATAAAACATACAACCAACTTTTCTGAAGTTATGTAAGGCGAATATAGCTGCTAGCGTACGGCAACTCTACTAGTGAGTTCCTCATATGACGTCACGCCCCATCTAGTGGAAGGGAGCGGGAGCGGTTAAAACCACTGTTAAAAGTGCCAATTTTTCATATTATATCAGCATTTTGGTATAAAAAAACAATGGTGGGCGGTTCTTATCTTTATGTTTAATAAACACATTGCATTATCTTCGTGAAAATTTTAACCTGCGACTTACACTTGTAAGGACCACCCATTGGCCCAACGACGGAATCCAACGGCCTGGCGAAGGTTTAAAGCGTGTATGTCTTTTCAGCGCTCCAGTGAAGTTCACTTAATCTATTGGAACTTAGTTTTAGTATTACTTTAGCTCTACGTTTGATCTGACTCCAATTTCAAATGATAATCAAATTTAGATCGTATTTCTGATTAGAAATTAATCATAAACATCGATTATGAATTAATTTAGATCTTTGATTATCCTGATTATCCCATACTTTCAGTTATTAATACGTTATGGACCCGAATGCCGCACAGAGATCACGTCGGCCAATTCGTGTTTCTCACGGACACAA
Organism: Scardinius erythrophthalmus; assembly: GCF_964197995.2. Taxonomy (NCBI): domain Eukaryota; kingdom Metazoa; phylum Chordata; class Actinopteri; order Cypriniformes; family Leuciscidae; genus Scardinius; species Scardinius erythrophthalmus. Next base: position 5,094,065 of record NC_138221.1, on the reverse strand, counting down.
ACTTGTTAATTCTGATTTGAGTCAGAGGATGTAGGGTTTGCTAATATACCCCTAAAGTCAGTCGCCTACTGCTTACGGACTAGAGAGTGTAGTTTATTTTAGCCATTTCCATACAACTTGCTAAACCAGTGATAGACAGAAATCAACAGGTCTCCAAGATGACGTGCCTACTGCTCCGTTCATTCATGTGCCTGTAGTTTGACCTACCTTAACTAAGTTTGCGGTAGCACCAGCCTCCTTAAATATATTAAAATAATGATTTCAGAATACTTCAGAATAAATCAAGATGTAACATTTATTTGTCAGGTAAAAATGTATTATGCCAATTACAGAAGTAATTTATTAAAAGCCAATTCAAATATACATTTACTCAAAGATGAATCTAAAAGTAAGCAATGTTCTCCTGACAAAGACACACAGTAATGTGTCAGGATTTTCCAACAGGAAAATACTGCCATGCATTACTGTGTGGGGGATGATCCCGGTAAAAGATTCCCAATGATTGCTCTGTCCCCTCACCTTAAATACCAGACCAGAACAAAAGGGGTTAAACAAATGTTGTTTAGAGTTGGTTGGGCCAATCCATGTACCCCAGGGGGGTAGCACCTGGTTTCTTGAGATATCGTAAAGAGATATCAGCCAGAGAGGAGATACAGGATTCTCCTAAGTTCTTCAATCTTTTTCATTAAACCAATGACTGCAATGAAATTAAGACCATTTTACCAATCGCACTGAGACACTTAAAATGATACCAAACATGAAAAGAAAAAAAAACAACACATTCACAAGATACACCATATGCGATATATAGACATTCTTAATTTAACTTTCAGTGACTTGAGGAGGGAGAAGAGGAGGGAGAGGGGGGATGAGTTGAAGTCAAACAAAGCGACAAGGAGATAAGTTTGGGCAGGACAAGGTTCTGTGCTCTGTCTTTGCTATCTGCTGTCCAGAAAATCAGTTCTTACAGACGGCCCCTGGCCCCTTGGGACAGATTTAGATCAGGCCAAAGGGGACATTTTTTGGACATTTTCCTGTTTCCACATTTTCAGTGTTATTCTCTGAGTGTTCATAGGGCTGACCACTGTAGTTTGCAGCGTTCGTCGATTGGTGCAGGAATCCAGTCGTCACCTGAAATAACAGCATTAAGACAGGTTGAATATTAAAATGAAAGCATGGCAGAATGCGGGGATTCTGCAGCAGCTGGACAGGGTGTCACATGACCCTCTTGGCCGGGTTTGCTTCCACCTGCACTTGGCTGCGTTGGTGTTCAGTCTGTAGAATGATCACGTTGTATCAAGTCTGTTTGCTTTGGTCAGCATGATCAGAAAGTGTCAGTGGAAAGTGTCATTATAACGCTTTGCGGAAACATCTTTGTCCTCCCTAGGATGTTTTAACTGACCCTTTGAGAAGTCCTCGGTCACCTTCAAGCAGAAGGTTTCATTTGCCGGGTAGATCAGAACTCCATTGTTGAAGGAATCATTTCACTGATGACGCTCCACTGCGTGTAAGACACCTGAACAACTTTTGAATGACCATGCAATAATTGAACACTGATGTATTTGTGGTTATTGTAAGATGAGGAAAAGTTATTGGATAAACACAAGAACACAAGATAACAAAACATGATGTACTCAAAAATATGAAACCCAAAAGTCAAAGGTGCGAGTGGTAAATATGGTCTCTTTTTCAAAATCATATATTTAATGAACGTGTAATTTGATCACCAAATTCTTCACTACCGCAGTGATCTGGTAGTGGGATTTAGACTTGGTCTGGATGAATCAAGGACGGGTAGCAGAAAGTCACCATAACTAGTATATTTACTAGTTGTATGCATAATTAGAGTAATTAGAGTATATCACATAATTAACCATGGAAATACACAATTTCATAATTATAAAATTGTCTACATTAGTTGTTATAAGTGCAAATCATCAATGAAACTTAATGTTTTAATAGATTCAATTAGAGAATGAAATGTATAGAAACAGAGATTTAAATTCTCTGGTTTAACTTTTGTAATTATCCTCTGTGCATTTGATGTACAGACTAGGTCACACTCAATAGTGCAGGTCTGACTGGGAATCGTTTAGTTGACAGATATAAATGCCTGCATTTTAGATTTAGCTGTTTAGATTGTCATTAGTCATTTGTTGGAAACTAGGGGGCCCTCCTGGTTTTCAACAATTGCCAACGACTGGACATAATAAATATTTTGTCCAAAGACCAGCTGTATTAATGGGTCTCAATTAGATTTTTTATGTGGATTTAAATCAATTGATGTGTGACCACAGCCATGCATGTCCTATGCACAGCACAATATTTACATACAGGAAGTTGACAAGAATGTAATGCTGAAAAGAAATTATTAAAATAATTTCCCTTGTCCTATATGTATGAAGGTGAATGATGTATTGCATGATGTGAATAATTTTGGCCTGGATAGTCTTATGATCTATGCCAGGTAGAGATGTTCTAAGATTGTCATAGTGATGGTGTGTATTGTGTATGTTTGTGTATAGGAGATGGGTGGTGTTTTATCCTACCATAATTTGTGTTGCATAATTTAGTTCCAGTGCTACACCGGGAGGCCACATACAGGAGCTGCTTCTGTAGTGTTGTGAGGTGTGAGCGGCCCCTTGAAGTTTCTCCACCCCCATCTCCTAATGTAAAGTTGTGTGTCCTGCTTAAGGCAGGCAGAACCAGACCCTTGTGGAATCTGGTTCTAAAGAAAGTCATTTGTCAGCCTGTAAGGAAATAGACCTAGAGAGGAAAACACAGTTAAATATTGAGCCTTTATACAAATTGCATTAAGATAGATGGTCGATCTCATTATTTATTTGATGGCCTTAGCCAGACAGTTGTTACTGATGGCTTTGATCTGTTAAGATTTTATGCCATTAGAAGAAAATTTGTTTTTGTTTACAAAGACATGTATCATTCTCATGATCATGTGTTTGCAAAGAAAAGGTCAATTAAACAGTGATAATGGTCAGATCTTACTGCTATTGCATCTAAACTCACACAGTCTGCTGTGTTGTGAGCATTAAGACCCTCAGGTCTGCCAGGGAAATCTCTTTACATGTTGCTGTTTATTTACACTAGCCAGATCTGTGTTTAGAGCAATTAGATCACCAGGTGTGGTGCTGTGCTTGTTTGTTTTAGCCTTTGGAATTTATGGTGCCATTCAACTCTTGACCATTTGGATCTCTGTGGTCCATAAAGACTGTAGATTTTCTGCCTGATGTTTACATTTCACACAACTGTTCTTACATGTCCAGTAAAATACCTTCCCTGATCAGATTCCATGTGAGCTGAAGCTCCCAGAGAGGAGTTTTTTTTTTAACACTTGCACCACTTCGTTTGTGGTTTTGTTGCAAGAGAAAATTTAAATTTGTACCTCCCCTTGTTACTGGGTTAAAGATCTGTTAGATCAAAATTAAATCATCCTGTGGCTTTGGATGAATATTTAAGACATGGTAATCAGGTTGATCATTTTAGTTGGTATATACTGGGCATTGTAATTTCTCTCATTAAAGATTTTTGCACAAATAGAAGGTAAAGAAGTTCTTTCTGATTAATTCTTCCTTTCAGTTTCCTTTCTTACCAATACTTTCTCTAACCATTTATTATCTCATTCCTCCCAACACTAGTAGTGTTCCTCCTTCTTGTTCCCTACATACACGTACCATCTTTCTACATTCTGATTCTTTTAATTCTCATTAAACATTCTTTTTTCTTCTAACCCAATGCTGAATCATCACGAGATTAAAGCCATTCTTGGCCATTACAATATAATATATATTACAATCTGGTCATAATATAAATTATATTTTATAAAATTGTATAAATCAAACCAATTTTATTTACTGGTCTCGGGGGTTTCTACTGAGTAATTTGTCCAAACTGACTTGTTATCTTCTCACTGATCTTTTAGAAGGTGATTGGCCCTGCAGCTCCAGCTGTGCTGGCATTAGCATTGTGTACACAGCAACAACCCAAACTGGAAACCAGTTACAGCTGCTTCGATGCTGTGAACATTCAATGGACTGCAGGCATTGAGAAACATGGGTCAAATCATTGCTCAATTTAAAGATTTTTGTGACTACAATTTAGAATTGGACACAATTATCTTGTTTTAGGCTGAGATGTTATCAGTTGCATTCTTTTAAGAATCTTATTTGAATATGAAAGAAAGGTTGGACAAACAGGTCTCATGGAGGGCGCCAAGATTGTTTTATGGTTTGTTACTTTTGTCAGTCTCTTTTGAGACCTCAAAAACATACAAGAAATCAGTGATTGCAAAGTCTTATATAAGCTATGCTTTATAAGACTGAGCCTTAAATGGTGTTGTTTAAACCATATATGGGGCATCAGTCATGAACTTTTTGACACTATTAAAAGATTTTCAAAGAACCATGATTACTTTGATGTAATTCATATAGGTCTTTGTCTAAATTATCTCATAAGATAAGGACAAGCTGTGCATGTCCTCTGACACTATCAGGCCTGGTTACAAGCCTCTAGTAACACAATAATTGTCATTATATGCATCAGTTTTAAAATTTAGCGTATTTTTCCAAATTTCAGCCTAGGACTCCTGCATAGCAGCTGTTCTCTAGGACTGGAATCATTTTCCCAGATAATTTCTTTTGAAATATTCTAATTGCATTGCACTGTTTTGTCCAACTTTACACTTCACACACAAAGGATTCAAGTGAGACAATTTTACTTGTTATCTTTTAGCTCATCAAATCACAAGATTTTTTCACAAGTTAGCGTGACCATTTTCTTATTTCCAGTGTTGCAATGTTGTTGCAACAAAGCAAATAATTAAATGTAACAACATTATTTACCTCAGAATTTAAGTTTTTAGTTTTCAACCCTCTGTTGAGTACCAGAATAAAATTTGGATGATGTTATTCCAATTTAGGTTTCATCACTTGTTGCTTTGGCAAACAAGGAGGTAAAGTTAAAGCAAGGGATATCTTTTCTCATCTACACTGCCGCTATCATGTCCCTGATATGTGGTTTTATCTAATTCTCAAGCCCCACCGGATTTTGCGTTCTCCGGTCTAACTGGGTATGCCGACCCATTCTACAAATGTGTCTATATGAGGTGCGTCTGAATTTTCCCTCAACACTTCTAAAAGGCAAAAGAGAATTGACTTACCAAACGGCTGAAGAAAGAGAAGGACATCTTATTTCTCTTACTTGTTGCAAGTCCCAATATTTCGCTGAAAAGACACTCGCAACCTGGAGAATCACGGAGGGACTGTCACCACTTTGTAAGGACCACCCATTGGCCCAACGACGGAATCCAACGGCCTGGCGAAGGTTTAAAGCGTGTATGTCTTTTCAGCGCTCCAGTGAAGTTCACTTAATCTATTGGAACTTAGTTTTAGTATTACTTTAGCTCTACGTTTGATCTGACTCCAATTTCAAATGATAATCAAATTTAGATCGTATTTCTGATTAGAAATTAATCATAAACATCGATTATGAATTAATTTAGATCTTTGATTATCCTGATTATCCCATACTTTCAGTTATTAATACGTTATGGACCCGAATGCCGCACAGAGATCACGTCGGCCAATTCGTGTTTCTCACGGACACAAACTTGTTAATTCTGATTTGAGTCAGAGGATGTAGGGTTTGCTAATATACCCCTAAAGTCAGTCGCCTACTGCTTACGGACTAGAGAGTGTAGTTTATTTTAGCCATTTCCATACAACTTGCTAAACCAGTGATAGACAGAAATCAACAGGTCTCCAAGATGACGTGCCTACTGCTCCGTTCATTCATGTGCCTGTAGTTTGACCTACCTTAACTAAGTTTGCGGTAGCACCAGCCTCCTTAAATATATTAAAATAATGATTTCAGAATACTTCAGAATAAATCAAGATGTAACATTTATTTGTCAGGTAAAAATGTATTATGCCAATTACAGAAGTAATTTATTAAAAGCCAATTCAAATATACATTTACTCAAAGATGAATCTAAAAGTAAGCAATGTTCTCCTGACAAAGACACACAGTAATGTGTCAGGATTTTCCAACAGGAAAATACTGCCATGCATTACTGTGTGGGGGATGATCCCGGTAAAAGATTCCCAATGATTGCTCTGTCCCCTCACCTTAAATACCAGACCAGAACAAAAGGGGTTAAACAAATGTTGTTTAGAGTTGGTTGGGCCAATCCATGTACCCCAGGGGGGTAGCACCTGGTTTCTTGAGATATCGTAAAGAGATATCAGCCAGAGAGGAGATACAGGATTCTCCTAAGTTCTTCAATCTTTTTCATTAAACCAATGACTGCAATGAAATTAAGACCATTTTACCAATCGCACTGAGACACTTAAAATGATACCAAACATGAAAAGAAAAAAAAACAACACATTCACAAGATACACCATATGCGATATATAGACATTCTTAATTTAACTTTCAGTGACTTGAGGAGGGAGAAGAGGAGGGAGAGGGGGGATGAGTTGAAGTCAAACAAAGCGACAAGGAGATAAGTTTGGGCAGGACAAGGTTCTGTGCTCTGTCTTTGCTATCTGCTGTCCAGAAAATCAGTTCTTACACACTTTAAGACATAACTGGCTGTGTTTACGTTAATTTTGCATGGAGTCGCGCAGCCGAAAGCGCGAGCATTCTACACAAACAAAGCGCGCGTCAGCATTTAAAATTGAAAGCAGCCTTCTGTTAGTGAGGTTCATATTTTAAATATACAAGTCCACCGCATTCCTAGCCACATAAATGATGACTTCGTAGAGCATTTGTAAGGAAAATAGCCTACCGAAAGGCGAGACAGCACACTTCAAGTGTAACGTAACATCAAACAAAGCGCGCGTCTCTCACAGCGCATCCTGTGCAATGAAGCCTGTGTGAATGTCCTTGTAATTCGCTTCTACCTTTCCGAATTTCTGAAAGATTATTTTACGGATAGTTTGATTGGTGTATGTATGTGTGTGAGGAATTGGAAGAAAGCATATTAGGGGTGTTTCTGAAGCAAACTCAGCGTCATCGCATATCTGGTTAAAAACTAAGCTCAGAATCGATTCTGAAATTCTCAGAATCGATCCAGAATCGTTGGAGAGAGAATCGCGATTCATTGATGAATCGATTTTTTCTCCCACCCCTAATATTCAGTCAGTTTCAATAGTCTGGTAAACATAGGAGCCATCAGGTCTTTTAGCATTGTGGCTCTTCCTCATCCGTCAAGCATCCACCCTTCTCTCATTCAAAAACCTCTTCAAAAACACATTTTCTTCTCTGAATATTACTCTTCAGCTCACAGTCTGTACATTCTACCTTATTATATGTTGTTTGTTTGAATCCCTCTTTGTTTGTATCTTTAACCTAACGTTGACCTCTGTATTACTTTCTGCAGTCACTCCTTTTTCAGTAAGGGGCAATATTTGTCCCCTTAAATCGATATAGTTCCAGTGCATTTTTTTACCTTAACAAATACCTTTATAAAATAAATAATGCTAATTAAATAAATAACACTCTAGCGCCCTCTATTGGCCAGCCGCCCCTGCTGAGCTGATGAATATATAATGCACTGAAGATATTCACGAATGATATCCCGGAGAATACAATACAGTCGAGTCTGCCTTATTTATATATTCATAATCCATATTTTCTGTCTCTTTCAGAGATGTTAAGAAGAAACAAGAAGCTTAAGTGGATTCTCCAGATCTACTGGATCCATATCTGAATCTGGAGATGATGATGAGAGAACAGCTCGTCTCTCGACACACCTGCACTTATGAATGAACTAATGAACTCAGTAAAGTGGAGATTGTAGCTGAAATAGTAAAGTTTATTATATTCTTGTCTCCTGGACTAAACACTTAAAGTGGATTGAAAAAAAACATACCTATGGACTAAACACTTGATGCGCATGTGCACGGCGTCTGCATTTTCGCGGGGTTTGCGTTTTTGAGGTTTGCGCAGAGATAACTTTTTTTTCAGCATTTTTCAGGGCTTGCAGCTTGAACCTATTTCAGGGTTTGCGTTCTCGATCCTCAGGCACTGTTTGGTGCGGATTACTTCATGTAATTATTGATTAAACTTAGTGCTGGGCGGTTTACCGGTTCAAACCGAATACCGGTGTTTATTTTTGTTACGATATGAATTTTTAATATACCGCAATACCGGTGTATGTCGCTTTAATCGGAACGCGGCGCTGCGCGGAGCGCGACACAGTCTCACCCCTCATTTACAACACACGTCTGCGGCGCATTACAGCTGCGACAAGGTTTTAGCCTATTCCGTCCTCCACGCGGTGCGTCAAAATAGACTAAGCGCCTATATTTAGCGAAGCGGCGCGGAGATACAAGCATTGACTAGAATGGGCACGAGACGTATGGGGGTGAGAGTGTCTTTTTTTCTCGCGGCGCGCGTGTTTTTATACTGTATTAACGTATCTGAAGTGAACTGACGGTCTTTAGAAAAGTTTCTTTGGTATTACGATTGAATCTTTCTTTATCTTTCCTGATAAAGCAGTGTTTATGAGCGTTGCTGCTTTGTGTACAGCCGTTACCGGGGAAACCACTGTTTCTGCCGCTCCTAAAGCGCGTCCTGCTGGCACCTCTTTGTAAACAGCCTTGCAAACCTGTATTATTAATATTAGTGTGGATTTTTTCTATAATATTCACTCATGACAATAAAATAGGGCATTATAAGTAAATCTACTCCAGTATTTCCTCTCTCACTCAGTAGAAAATGTGGTTAACACCCATCATGCTTAAAAAAAAAAAAACCCGGTAAAAACCGTGAAACCGGTATAATTTTGAAAAAAACCGTGATGATGATTTTTGGTCAAACCGCCCAGCACTAATTAAACTCTTTATTTTTATTGATTTTATTAACATCTCATTGTTATTGTCCATTTTCTTATTTTCTGCTGATTCTGCTTTAATTAGGAATAATTTTAGTTCTTAAAGTCATGAAGTATCCTGATATGATTGCTTTTTGAGCTTTCCATGTTTTCATTTTCTCAATAGAGCTTTTAAATGCCTAATAAATGATATTTAACGGGTGAAATGAGAAATGGCGACACCGTCGGCGGATGGAAGAAACACGTGAAAGTGTGTGAAACTGTAGACCGTTGTGTAAAAGAAATGGCAATACTGCCTCTCATAAATAACACGAAGACTTCACAAAGCAAAACTTAAAATTAACAGCCTACACGAACACACGTTTGATCGATCTGCAGTGTAAAACAAACAAAATCAAACGAAAATTACAACAGAAATGCAAATTAACACATATTTGCAAAAAGAAAAGTGAAATATGTTCTGCAATAATATTGGCATGTTATGCAATTCATCCTCATAACACATCTGTAGCTTGTCAGATGCAGTCAAATGGATGGTAATAAAATGCCATGATGCCGTCACAATGCGTAATGACGTGAGTGAAGTTACGTTTCTTGGTTTTCCTCTGTGTTTGCCATGATTTCGCAATCGATGAATATTAACTTGTGGGCATTTCACAGACTATTTATGGGCAACTATGGGCGTGACATGAAGCCGCAAAAGCTGCGCTACATTTAGAACTGATTGTAATTTATTAAAGGTGCCATAGAATGAATTATTTTATTATTTTATAATGTTTCCTGGGGTGCCCTTATAATGTTAGTATGTTTTTTAGATCAAAATGTGTTATAATTTAGAAATAAAAGGCATATTTCCTAGCCTGATTTCATCCATTGATTTGAACACTCTGTTTGAAGGGGCGTGTCTGCTGTGAGACTTCAGTGTTGTTGCCCACTGCTGTGATTGGCTGCTGTGAGACTTCAGTGTTGTTGCCCACTGCTGTGATTGGCTGACATGCTTGCATATGAAATATCTGGCATTACATGTAGAGCTATCTGGAAAACTTTTACTATCGGGATTAGCTATCGGGATTAACGAATCATGAGAAGTTTTTTTTAAGTATTTAGATCTATTCCCATCACATAAAAGGTTTCAGTGATGAGCACTGAGCAGATGACAGCATGTTGATCGCGTGAATGAAGATCTTATCACTGCAACGCGATTTACTGATGCATAAACAGTGTTGAACGACTTTGAAAGAAAGATTATCTGTCTGAATTTGAACAATTACACATCAGAAATTCACATAACCCACTGGTTCTCCAGAGGCTCGGATGAAGAAGCTAAAAAAATATTTTTGTGTTCATTTGTACAACCAAACACTGAGCAACTGCCATGCTTCGTTCGCTCGTTTGCAAGCCATGATGTCTCTCGAGGAAAAAACAATATCGCGCTGGATCTAGATAACACAATGTAAATTATCGTTAATAAAATCACTACTTACCGCTTGCGGGAATATAACGTTAGTTGAAATTGCCCCCTTCGTCCGTTTGAGACGCCGAGAGAAGCCTGGCTGCTTGATATTGTTGAACAGTCCAACAACTTCGAATTAAACTGTAGCGGTATCCGATTATAGATAGATAGATAGATTATGGATAGATCTGCCATTTTCCCTATGATCCTCCTCCTGCTTGTTTCTTCACCTGCAGAACTTCTGATGATTCGGCTGTGCAGTTTCGCCTGGCACTGAGCATGGGCTGGCATATGCAAATTTAGAGGCGTACATATTAATGATCCCGACTGTTGCGTCACAGTCGGTGTTATGTAGAGATTCGCCTGTTTTTCAGGGGTGTTTTTCAAAAACGAGATTTAAATAAGAAAGAGAAAACAATGGTGTTTGAGACTCACTGTATGTCATGTCCATGTACTGAACTCTTGTTATTTAACTATGCTAAGATAAATTCAATTTCACATTCTATGGCACCTTTAAAGGTGCCATGTGTAAAAATTGAGGTAAAAATATCCCAAAAATGAGCTACACGCATCAAAAGAATGAGAAGAAATAAGGGCGATGATGTCATTAAAAAAATGTCAAGTTATAGTGCTGCAGAGATATCAACCTTAATTAGCATTAGCATTAATAGCCACGGCCCGACAGGTGTCGTAATACCAGTTTCAGCCATGGGAGGCGGTATACGGGCAACATAACCACCAGCCAAACATGCAATACACGAATAACTTGCACGGCTTGTGGGCGTACTTGAACCTGATGTCAATCGTGTGGACAGTACAGCCCACTACTACATTTCAGTTCAGGGAAGAGAGCGGAAGGATGGCTGAAGCCCTTGGCAAGAGACCCCTACCACCACCCGCTGCAGGGAAAAAAACGCGCTCTGAAGCACAAATAAAATCTCAAAAGGCTATCCGCCACACTGGCGGGTGAACGACCATACCAAAATATGACATTTTAAGCGAGCACGCTCTCTTCTGCCTCTAAGAACTAGCAGAGAGAGAGAGAGCGAGAGCGAGCCCCGGCCGCGCGCGTGCACTCACTCACTATATTCAGAGCGGTTAAGTTTCCCCGTACTTTTTGACAAGCGTCCTTGACAGGGCGGCCAGAGCTTCTTTGCAGCTCAAGTCGGCGGCGGTGTATACAGTTTTAGTAACGCTCTATCTGTTGACGGCGCTGAGGAAAAAGCTCCCGCCACTGGAAGAAGCTGTCGCCGCCCATTTGTGTCCTCCTGCGCACCCATCAAAGCCGTGCAGAATGTCTTCAGCACTCACGGATCGCGCATACTCCGCCGCTGGCCAGGCTGCTTCTGCTTTACACACCCTGGACGCACGAAACGTAACGGAAAACATTGTAAGGTGTAATGAGACCGAATGTTTTTTGGTGACTAATGATAACTTAGCTAGAAGTGGTATTGCTAATGAAAATCAAACTTGATATGCTGCTAAATTAGCTTCAGGCGGGCAGCCACGGAGGTATACTTTCTGGAATGTGGAGTATGACTTGATTTTTTTTTGCCAGACATGACACATGGCACCTTTAAGGGAAAACTGCGTAGGATGTGCGTGCGCACGGTTTTAAAAATCCAAATATTTCTGTGCGTACGCATGTCCTATGTTTCATCCGTACGCCACTTCTGACGCAAATCCTACGCAAAGTTTTGTAAATGAGGCCCCAAGTCAGGTCTGGGGCCCCTGGGCTTGAGTTTATGTTCGGGCCCTACATATGCTGCGAATGACCTTAACTGGAACATCATTATAGAGTAGCACAACATACACAACAATTAAATTTTAACCTATTTGAGGTTCCTAGAACAATTAATATGCAACATGCCAAGCCTAGTCAAAGTTTAGAGGTAATATTAAATAGTCTTTAATATACAGTACAAAACAGGATGTGCTCTATCAGCATAATTGCGTAATCAGTGTTGTGTAATACAGTACTAACTAATTAATGAATTACTGTAATTTAATTATTTTTTATTCTAAAATTAAAATAAGGAATTTCTCTTTAAAAATAGTACAGTAATCTTATTACACTGTTGAAGATGTAATTAGTAGCTTTTAATAGAATAAAGTAAAAGTTACGAGAATACAGACTTCTGTAGAAGTGTTTTTATTTCAGTGTTTTTTCTTTAGTAAGGAAATGCGCTAGTTGAACTGCCTCATGGATCTAAACATAATAGAAGCTTTCTACTTTTATCTGGGGTTTCAACAAAAGGAAATTCTACAGGTGCTAATCTACCAACATGCCCTTACTATTTGTCTTAGGACGCTACAGAATAAACTGAGCCGGACTTTACAGGCCAAATCACTTTTCAGACTGGATGGAGGCGATCCTCCTCTGCTTATTCTTAATATTTTGTGCTTCACTTGAAAAAGTTCCTTTCACCTTTAGTAACTGGAGTCACTTCAGTTCTAAAATAATAATAATGGAAGGCTACTAGTAAAGCTGAAAGCCCTGATTGGCTGCGGGGGTGTCCCGTACGCAGGCCGATGACGTCACCGCTCGCTCGCGCCCGACGCGCCGTCTCTTCCTTCATTGAGAGATTCGGCGTCGAGTCTTCTGAGGTGAGGAGAGCAGTTCACGGTATTTCTCATATTTACACAACCATCACACACACTTTATACAGTTTGATTAAGCGACAGGCTCATTTCTGTATTGTTTTCATCGATCACAGCGATACTCGTGCGTCTTTTCTGGCGTCTTCCTTCTGAAATAAACATTTAGTGCAGCAGCAGCGAGCATGAGGAGAATATGTTGAGTTCATTCAGACCTGAGCGAGTTTGTGTTCGTTTGTGTGATTGTCTCGATGTTTGGAGTGAGAACTGTTACTGAATGCCCAAGTTAAAGTTTGAAAGGGGAATCGATCTCAAGTGTTTCTGTTGCCGTTTTCATGTTTACCTTTATTTATTATTGTCGACATTTATCTTTGGCAGATTACATTTTTGATGTAGGTCTATATTGCCCCTGTATGAGTAGCCTAATGGACGTGGGAAATATCAAATCTATACATGCGAATGTGGATATTAAGTTTGACGCAGTAAACGTTACATTTTCTTTATTTTTTTTTTGAGTTTTATGATCATTGTCAGTTTCTGTACATATGTAACATGTTAATGATGGAATTACTTTATTGCAAATATTTATTATAAAGTCAAACTATATTTAGATTCACATATTATGTGTTGTAGTTTTTTGCCTTAAGAGGTTCTTTATTTAATTATTTTGTTTTATTATTGATGATTTATCCATGTTAGCCTATATTGTGAGAAATAACAGTATTGTCTTTCAGTAGAGCAGTTTTACAGGCTTTTATCATGTATCCTGACTCAAATAATGTGTTTAATAACAGCAAACACTCAGAATAAAGTGAGATGATCTGCTGATGACCCTGAATGGCTTGTTGAATGAGTGTTGATAGTCTGAGGGTCATCAATATTAACAGATCTGCTGAAAACACTATTTCATGACAATAGTTCCTGTTTTCACCTCATTTATTATGCTGATGTCTTCAGATCTCCTGTAAATTGTCACTTAAAGCTCATTTCATTGGTGTCAGCAGACTGAGGGAATTTGTTGGCTACTTTATGTACCTTTTATACTGTTTTTATGATTTTAACTGTTTTTCTTACCATTATTTATATTTGGAAGAATTAAAATTATTTATATTATTTTCTATATTTCTAGATACCTGTATTTTAATGAAGAAGCAGAATAATGTAAGGATTAGCAATAAAATAATTAAAATAATGAATTGGCATCAGTTACTGTACGATTAATAGATAGACAGACATAAATGCTTAGAAGTGTCATTTATTCTAAAAACAAACTCAGTGATTTATATTTTTGATTTTGGCAGATAAGCTCCTCCCACTGTAATCACATCATCAGTAAAGCTCCTCCCACTGCAGCACATCAACAGTGAAGCTCCTCCCATAGTAATTCATCATCAGTGAAGCTCCTCCCACTGTAATCCCATCATCAGTGAAGCTCCTCCCAATGCAGCACATCAACAGTGAAGCTCCTCCCATAGTAATTCATCATCAGTGAAGCTCCTCCCACTGTTATCACATCATCAGTGAAGCTCCTCCCACAGTAATTCAGCAATAAATGCTGTAAATTCCCATCAGCTACAAGTGAAGATTAAAGAGGACAGAGAGAACATGAGTGATCCAGAACCCTGCAGAATGAAACACACTGAAGATCCTGAAGAACAAAGAGGTTGGTTTTTATTAGGGATGTCCCGATACCACTTTTTCACTTCCGATACCGATACCGATGCTGCAGCTTTGGCTATTTGCCGATACCGATATCAATCCGATATTTTTATTTTATTCTTGAACTAATACTAATAATAATAAAATATAATGGAAGCACTTTGCTCAATTAGCCACATAAAAACATCTCACTCAAATGGAGAACAAATACTTCTCCAGTATATAGTCCACAACAACAGTTGATAATGAAAGACTGCCAGCCTTTATTCAAAAGACCTTGAGATATGTTTGGTAACCTGAATGAATTTAAAATTCATTTTCTATATTTCAGATCAATATATTTGTTTCCTTAAAATTTTAATTAACTTTAACTTTATTCTCATCTGAATTATAAATAATTTATTTCTGTATAAAATAATACTACTTTTCTTTTTTATTCAAAGTAGAATGTGTAACTTACAAATAAACAGATTAGTGCTCTGTTTTAGGACAAGAAATGAAAACCAATGCAATGATGAATGTCCAAAAGATGAGATAATTTTTGCTTTTAAACAGCGTGTGTGTGTGTGTGTGTGTGTGTGATTTTGGTTGGGTGACAGTTACAGTTTGACGAGAGTTTACACTTTGACAAAAGTACAATGTTATGTTTTACACAAATATAAGTAGGCTAAACACCTTTTGCAGTTTTAATGATGTCCTGTATGAAAATGACGGAGTATGTGTTTATGTTTCCACTGTTCGATCGCGCCCGTGCCTCTCTCTCTCTCTCTGACACACACACACACACACACACACACACACACACACACACACACACACACCAGCTTTGCAATCTTGACATCGCAGCCTGTTCATTTTGCTGTGTTCACACCAAACGCGAATAGAGCTGTATCCATTTGCGCGTCCAAAGCGAATAGGACGCGCCGCGCGCGTATAATGATAAAGTGAGCGTTTGAAGCGATATAGACGCGCGTTCAGAGCTAAGGCGGGCTACAGATTAGGTGTCCCTAAAGAACCCGCATATGCGCGTATATAACAGTAACGTTAGTTCCGTATTACATTAATTAATGTGCACGCGAGATTTATTTATTTTTATACCGTGTATTCTCTGTGTAAATCCATGCACCGAACGTACATTCAGTACGAATACGTACCGTTCCACCCCTAATGGGTATCGGATTATAGGTATTGGATAATTTTTTTTCTCCCCTCCGATATCCGATCTAGCATTTTGGGCCAGTATCGGCACGATACCGATGCCGTGGATCGGATCGGGACATCCCTAGTTTTTATTCTTCATTCATTCATGATGCTGAAGAACATTCATGTTAGAAACATTCAAGCACTTCATCACATTTAGATAAACAGTTCAACTATGAAACGGTTCAGAATGTTCTGGGTTTTCTTCAACAAATGGTCAGTAAAGGGAGGTTTGAGACATTTTTATATTGATTGTCAACATCAGATCAGGCTAAATACTGTTTTAACTGTTTTATTTTACATTCATTTTATATCTGGTTCCCAAGTAGCAACAACGTTACCAGAATTTTTGTCATTTTCAACAAAGTTTACAAAATATATATTTTTAGGAATAGTCAGTACACACCAAGTTACTGATAAAGTTGTATTTGTAAAATATCACACAAGTTATTCATAGTTGTAGAGATTCTTCTTACAGTAACTTTGGGGGTTTTCGAATGCGCTTGCGTCGCGTCTGAGCGCGTTGTTGTCTTTGGAGCTCCATTGATTGATTTATAATTCTTGATTTCTCTTTAAACTCACTTACAACGAACATTTTCTACTTTTCCTCACCTCATAGTTACAACGCGGACTGTTGAGCAGACGCGTCTCAAGCCTAGTGATCCAACGCTGGATACTCTTATAGGTTACGTCCGTGGATCACGGCTGAACGCGTCTTCTCCGCACTCATTTACAAACAAACATTTTTTTTGCCTATCGTGCGTCTACTCTACACCCGTACCACTAAAAAGACGGATTATATCCAAGACTTGAGCCATAAATTAGTATTAATATTGATAGCATCACTGGTAGCGTCGTTGCTAACTTAACTTACTGTCCACCTGTTAAAATGGCGAATATATCAGATGTAAGTAGTCTACCTTTTGGTGCAGGTGAGGACACATTTGAGCTGCACGCGGTGCAGTCTGAGCTGGAGGCTGTTGAGAAACAGATCCACGACCTTTTAGTGAGAAAAGCCGAGCTGATAGACCGGCGGTTAGCTCTTGAAACATCACGCGCCGAGGCACACAAATCAGAGATTAACGTTACTAACCCGCTGACTCCGACCTCGTCTACTCCGTGCGTTCCTCAACATCGGTCCCGAACGTCGAGGTCGCGATCAGCCATGGTCTCGTTCACTCCGGCTCCAACATGCCATCACGAAGCCTGGATTTTTCCGCAGCGGAAGACGCGAGCCAGGTCTACACGCTACGTTAAATAAAAGTAAGGTGCATAGTCACTGCTTTCCTGGTGCTCGTGTTTCTGAAATCGCTGCTCACGTTCCCGAGATTCTGAATGAGCGCGTCGGAACCGTGGTCCTGCACGCGGGAGGGGCCGACATCAGACTGCGCCAGACGGAGGTTCTGAAGAAAGACTTCAGGAATCTGATCGATACGGTACGCAGCACATCGCCTGATATAACGATCATTGTGTCAGGACTGCTTCCCACGTACCGACTAGGTCATGAAAAGTTTAGTAGATTATTCGTGGTTAATGTCATGGTGCAATGAGCAGAAACTGCTCTTTGTAAATAATTGGAATCTGTTTTGGGAGCGTCCTAGGCTTTACCGTGCTGATGGCTTACACCCAAGCAGATTCGGATCGGATCTTCTGTCAGATAACATCTCCAAAATGTTAAATACCTTTTGACTAGTAACCAAAAGTCCAAATCATAGTCTCTGCTGCACCAATTTAACTGATATAAATAGTGTAGAACATTGCATAGAAACTGTGTCTATTCCTCGTTTAGTGAGATCAAATAATAAATCTATTGCAGGATCTAGAAAAAATCTAATTGTTATTAAACCAGAAAATGTTGCTATTAGTGAACAAAAACAATTTCTAAAGCTAGGTCTTCTAAACATTAGATCACTCACACCTAAGGCAGTTATTGTAAATGAAATAGTCACAGATAATAACTTCGATGTACTTTGCCTTACTGAAACCTGGCTTAAACCAAATGATTATTTCGGTCTAAATGAGTCTACTCCATCAGGATACTCCTATAAGGACGAGCCCCGTCTGAATGGTCGTGGCGGCGGTGTTGCAACAATCTATAGAGATTTTCTCAATGTTACTCAGAAAACGGGTTATAAGTTTATTTCATTTGAAGTACTTGTACTAAATGTTACGCTCTTAGATGTTCGAAAAACATCCCTATTATCTTTAGCCTTGGCCACCGTATATAGACCGCCTGGGCCTTACGCTGATTTCCTAAAAGAGTTTGCAGATTTTCTCTCAGACCTATTAGTTAACTTCGATAAAGCATTAATTGTTGGGGACTTTAATATCCATGTAGATAATCAAAATGATGCGTTAGGGGCTGCGTTTACAGATTTATTAAACTCCTTTGGGGTCAAGCAAAACGTTACCGGACCAACTCATCGATTTAATCATACACTAGATTTAATTATATCACATGGAACCGATCCAACCGATATAGATATCATTCCACAAAGTGATGATGTCACTGACCATTATATGGTAACTTGCATATTACGTACTCCTGTAATATATCATGCTGCGCCGCGTTATCGATTAGGCAGAACAATCCTTCCATCCACCATAGATAATTTTTCAAACAGCTTATTGGATCTGTCTCAGCTGCTCAGTGAACCCAAACAAACAGATGAACTTGAGGAATTAACTAGCACTATGAGCACCGTTCTCTCTGGATCATTGGATATTGTTGCGCCCATTAGATTAAAAAAGGTCAGAGAGAAAAGTAAAGCACCATGGTACAACAATACTACGCGTGTTCTAAAGAGAGAAACTCGTAATTTAGAGCGTAAATGGAAACAAACTAACTTAGAGGTCTTTAGAATCGCATGGAAAGACAGTATGTCACGTTATAAAAAGGCCCTAAAAGCTGCCAGGGCTGAGCATCTCCGCAAACTAATAGAAAACAACCATGACAATCCTAAGTTCTTATTTAACACCGTGGCGAGACTAACAAATAAACAGATGTCTCCTGAACAAAATATTCCATTACAGTTTAGTAGTAATGATTTCATGAAGTTCTTCACTGAGAAAATAGAAAACATCAGAACCACAATTGTAAACGTTCAATCCTCAATCGCGCCTTATAATTCAGCCTCAATTATCACCCCGCAAGAACAATTACAGTGCTTTACAACTATAGAACAAAAAGAGTTAAATAAACTTTTTACTTCATCTAAAACAACAACATGTTTACTAGATCCTATACCAACTAAACTATTGAAAGAAGTGTTACCTGTAGTGGAAGAGCCTCTCCTCAATATTATTAACTCGTCTTTATCTTTAGGTTATGTTCCAAAAACATTTAAACTGGCAGTTATAAAACCTCTCATTAAGAAACCACAATTAGATCCGAATAATCTAGTAAATTATAGACCCATTTCAAATCTACCTTTTATGTCTAAAATACTAGAAAAAGTTGTGTCCGCTCAACTGGGCTCTTTCTTACAAGAAAATGACACCTATGAAAAGTTTCAGTCTGGGTTCAGGCCGCATCATAGCACTGAAACTGCGCTCGTTAAAATCACAAATGATTTACTTTTAGCTTCTGACCAAGGCTGTTTCTCAATATTAGTTTTACTTGATCTTAGTGCTGCGTTCGATACTATAGATCATACAATACTCTTAGATCGATTACAAAATTATACTGGTGTTCAAGGACAAGCATTAAGCTGGTTTAGATCGTATTTATCTGACCGCTACCATTTTGTTTATTTAAATGGAGAAAAATCTATCATAACTCCAGTAAACTATGGAGTGCCGCAGGGATCTGTGTTAGGCCCTCTATTATTCTCAATATATATGCTGCCACTTGGAAATATTATAAGGAAACATGGAATTAGTTTCCATTGTTATGCTGATGACACTCAAATCTATATTTCATCACGGCCGGATGAAAACGCTAAATTATCCAAATTGACAGAGTGTGTTAAAGATATAAAAGATTGGATGACGCGTAATTTTCTTTTATTAAATCCAGACAAGACAGAGGTACTACTTATCGGTTCAAAAAACCACCCACAAAACCTCTCACAATACAACTTTAACATAGTAGGATGTCCTGTTACTTCATCCTCTACAGTAAAAGACCTGGGTGTTATATTAGACTGCAACCTGCCTTTTGAAAATCATATTTCATATGTTACAAGAACAGCCTTTTTCCACCTTAGAAACATTGCTAAGCTACGTAATATGCTATCTGTTTCTGATGCAGAAAAGTTAGTTCATGCATTCATGACCTCGAGACTAGATTACTGTAATGCGTTATTAGCCGGTTGTCCTGCATCGTCAATAAACAAGCTACAGTTAGTCCAAAATGCCGCCGCTAGAGTTCTAACTAGATCAAGAAAATATGATCATATAACACCGATTTTATCATCACTACATTGGTTACCTATAAAGTCCCGTATTAATTACAAGGTATTGCTATTGACTTATAAAGCCCTAAACGGCTTAGCTCCAGTCTATTTAACGGATCTTCTATCGCCCTATAATGCATCGCGCTCTTTAAGGTCACTAAATTCGAGGCTTTTGGTCATACCTAGGATATCCAGATCCACCAAAGGAGGGAGAGCATTTTCACATTTAGCACCAAAACTCTGGAATAGTCTTCCGGATACTGTTCGTTGCTCAGACTCGCTCTCCCTGTTTAAAACTAGATTAAAGACGCATCTCTTCAGCCAGGCATTCATATAATACTTTTAATCTTACAGTTAAATCCGACCTCTAGTTCATAAACGCCAGAGGAGAACTGGCCCCCGACTGAGCCCGGGTTCTCCCAAGTTTTTTTTTTCTCCATTAGGTCACCTGATGGAGTTTTTCGGTTCCTTGCCACTGTTGCCTTTGGCTTGCTCAGTTGGGGATATTTGGGGATATTTAATTTAATTAATCAATCAACGATACTATTGATCAGCATTACCAAACGTAGACGTTCCACTAGAAACAAACATTGATGTATTGTTCTAATTTATTACTGTGAAGCTGCTTTGATACAACCTATGTTGTGAAAAGTGCTATATAAATAAACTTGACTTGACTTTGGTAACAGGGTTGATGAACACAGGCAATGCTACAGTTTGTGTAAAAACTGAGAGAATGGATTGAGATTATTTTCTTGTCTTCCCATCATGATGTAGAAAGAGCCCAGATGATGTCACTTCCTGTGTGAATTTTATTTTTAAGAAATACTGTATTTTAAATACAGTCAGTGAAGTCATTGCAAGGAAAAGTCTAGTGTGAACTGCCATTAATTAAAACGTTTTAGTCAAATAAATATCAATCTCAATGTTGGTGTGGAAACATGGCAGTATTGTATATTTTAATGTTAATATCATGTTAGATAATTGTGTCATTGATCAAATATATGCAATAGTTCTCACTACAGAAACATGGGATTCGTGCCTATAATGTTTTAAATAATAATTGGAAGATGAATTTTCCTCATTTATGGAAAGTTTCAAGGACATATAATCAATTTATAAAAAGGCATCAAATTATCATTATATTTTATAACAGTTGTTTACTTTCTACTATTACATCAGAGCTCACTTTCATGCCCTTTCACTTTATATTTCTCTCGGTTAATTATGTTGATGTACTGAAAATTAAATGTGATATTTGTTTCTTTCCTGTCAGACCTGATGGAAGTGAAGGAGGAGAGAGAAGAACTGAGTGAAGTGAAGGAGGAGACTGAAGAACTGAGTGAAGTGAAGGAGGAGACTGAAGAACTGAGTGAAGTGGAGGAACATCATGTCAAACCTGGAGAAAAACCTTTGAGTCGCTCAAAGACTAAAAAGACTTTTTTAAAGAAAAGACGAGCCAAGAAATCTTTCACCTGCACTCAGTGTGGAAAGAGTTTCACAACCAAACAAAGTCTTGATGTTCACATGATGATCCACACCGGAGAGAAGCCGTTCTCATGTGATCAATGTGGAAAGAGTTTCAGTCGATCATCAAATCTTAATGTTCACATGAGGATCCACACTGGAGAGAAGCCATTCTCATGTGATCAGTGTGGCAGAACATTTCTCTGGGCATCAAATCTGAAGTCACACCTGACAGTTCATATGAAGGAGAAGCCACATAAACATCAGAAAATTCACACTGGTGTGAGAGAGTACATGTGCTTTGAGTGTGGGAAGACTTTCACTACAGCGGACGGTTTAAAACTGCACCAGAGAATTCACACTGGAGAAAAACCTTACAAGTGTTCTCACTGTGACAAGAGATTCAGTCGATCAGAACATCTGAAAACACATGAGAGGATCCACAGCACAGAGAAGTCGAACACGTGTGATCAGTGTGGGAAGAGTTTCTCTAATAAAGCTAACCATGAAGATCCATGCAGTGGAGAAACCACATCACCTC
Source organism: Scardinius erythrophthalmus (assembly GCF_964197995.2). Lineage (NCBI taxonomy): Eukaryota > Metazoa > Chordata > Actinopteri > Cypriniformes > Leuciscidae > Scardinius > Scardinius erythrophthalmus. The sequence continues at coordinate 5,071,893 of NC_138221.1, read as the reverse complement.
AGTCTGAGATCACGGTAAGTAGTTTATTGTCATGTGCTGAGCAACAAAGTCTCTTCTTTGTAAGTTAGACACACATCACCCTAGGCCTAAATTTTTTTTTGTTTGGTTCTGGTTTCTGACCGACCCTGTCAGAGCAGGGTCAGAGTTGCTGTTCGCAATGCGGCGCGCGCTCCGAAACAGACGGAGACAAGCAAATTATACTTTGGGTTTCATGTGCGCATCTAAACGATCAAATGTACACAAAAGTATGTCTAAATGACTGGCTTGGAGATTCACTAAAAACAGTTTTTCTTAAATGGACGTAGTTATGGCAATAGTCGGGAGAATATGGTGCATCAGCAGCCTATTAGATGTGCACTCGGTCTTAAAGGGGCCGCGGTCTAATAAACATGCTCTGACGATTGTGCCATTAGAGAACAAGAGAAAAATCACTCCCAGAATAACTTCAGCTTTAATAAGCATTAATCTATTTATGATAAATTATGTGTTATTTTACATTTGATTTTGCATTTACTTGATTAGATTCTGTTTAGACCATACCAGAACAGTAATGTTGGTTGACCTTCCTGAAATTAAAGCCTATATAATGTGTATCTTTAATTGTTTATCTTTTGTTTATCTATTGTTTATCTTTGTTTATATATACACTCACCTAAAGGATTATTAGGAACACCGTACTAATACTGTGACCTCCTTTCGCCTTCAGAACTGCCTTAATTCTACGTGGCATTGATTCAACAAGGTGCTGAAAGCATTCTTTAGAAATGTTGGCCCATATTGATAGGATAGCATCTTGCAGTTGATGGAGATTTGTGGGATGCACATCCAGGGCACGAAGCTCCCGTTCCACCACATCCCAAAGATGCTCTATTGGGTTGAGATCTGGTGACTGTGGGGGCCATTTTAGTACAGTGAACTCATTGTCATGTTCAAGAAACCAATTTGAAATGATTCGAGCTTTGTGACATGGTGCATTATCCTGCTGGAAGTAGCCATCAGAGGATGGGTACATGGTGGTCATAAAGGGATGGACATGGTCAGAAACAATGCTCAGATAGGCCGTGGCATTTAATCAAGGCCCAATTGGCACTAAGGGGCCTAAAGTGTGCCAAGAAAACATCCCCCACACCATTACACCACCACCACCAGCCTGCACAGTGGTAACAAGGCATGATGGATCCATGTTCTCATTCTGTTTACACCAAATTCTGACTCTACCATCTGAATGTCTCAACAGAAATCGAGACTCATCAGACCAGGCAACATTTTTCCAGTCTTCAACTGTCCAATTTTGGTGAGCTTGTGCAAATTGTAGCCTCTTTTTCCTATTTGTAGTGGAGATGAGTGGTACCCGGTGGGGTCTTCTGCTGTTGTAGCCCATCCGCCTCAAGGTTGAGCGTGTTGTGGCTTTACAAATGCTTTGCTGCATACCTCGGTTGTAACGAGTGGTTATTTCAGTCAAAGTTGCTCTTCTATCAGCTTGAATCAGTCAGCCCATTCTCCTCTGACCTCTAACAAGGCATTTTCGCCCACAGGGCTGCCGCATATTGGATGTTTTTCCCTTTTCACACCATTCTTTGTAAACCCTAGAAATGGTTGTGCGTGAAAATCCCAGGAACTGAGCAGATTGTGAAATACTCAGACCGGCCCGTCTGGCACCAACAACCATGCCACGCTCAAAATTGCTTAAAATCACCTTTCTTTCCCATTCTGACATTCAGTTTGGAGTTCAGGAGATTGTCTTGACCAGGACCACACCCCTAAATGCATTGAAGCAACTGCCATGTGATTGGTTGATTAGATAATTTCATTAATGAGAAATTGAACAGGTGTTCCTAATAATCCTTTAGGTGCATGTATATGTATATATATATATATATATATATATATATATATATATATATATATATATATATATATATATATACCTACACCTTATTCTTGGCGTTACTCATTTGCCCCAGCTGAAAGTTGTACAGACCAAAAAAGACGAGGTGAACAATGTGTGTGTAACATGCTGGGACACACAAGGTGGTAGAGTACATCCATGTGGTACAGGAAGGCTATTTTATGAAAAAAAAAATAGAGAATCCATCGTTACTGTAAAGTACAATTAAAAAATGATAATAATTTTCTACCTAGGGGTTGGCTAACCGTGAGACGTTATAGTTGAACACTGTCATTAGAACTCTCTAACCGACAAAACCGTGTAATTAAAAAAAATAGAATGTTTAAATACTAATTAAAAACAATTGTTAACAGATCTATGTCGTTTCCAACTGAATTTGATTCTTTGCCAAGTACCCCCTGACTGACCACCAATCATTTGAGATTAGCTATGACTAAAAAACTTAAAAGCTATGACTATGATATAGTGATGTGCCATCATTATGAGATTTATTAAAGGAAAACATTTGCAATAATAAACATTAGCAATAAACATTATCGTTCAGTTTAATTACCCCTTGACTGCCCCCCCCCCCCAAGCGAATTTCGTTTTGTACAAATTGTATCTTAATTTTAATAAATGTTTTATCAACCAATTGTATGTATTTAATAAATAAAAAACAAATACAGCAGAAAATATAATAACCGTGACTTGGAGGCGCCGGCGCGCCGCGTTCACTTGCATTGCATTGTGAACTAGAGCGCATCTCATCGTAAATGAATGAAACTCAGCGTAGGCCTAGCCCTCGCGTCAGCAGAGCATTGCATCGTCCATAGGCTGCAAAACAATCAGCGGTTGGCGGGCGGGTGTGGCTTTGAAATTTGGTCAGAAAACGTTGGTGCGGATGATGAGTTTTGTGATGCAGTTGCGTATGAAATAATACCCCATCCGCGGATCTCTATATATAACAACATTGAACACTACACAAATATTAATTTTATTTTTTTAATTTAGGCGATCAAGTAGCTAATCAGTGTCTGCTCGTTTATTCAAATTAAGTTGTCCTATAACAGACGAACGTCACAACGCAATCGTCACATTTGACTCATGTCATAACCGTCATCACCAATTCTGAAACCGGCACACCCCTATTCCTACCAATCCCTTGCTGCCACTGGGGGAAAAAAAAATTATAAATAAAAAAATTCCTTACCGACCCATGACCTCAACTCACAACCAACCGGAACCAAGCTTTTTTTTTTTCTATGCCCTATAGCCAAATCTCTCCTCTCCACCTATAGCCAGTGTGTGGTGATCACAGGACACTTTGTTGATTGATTGATATCTATTAACTCTGTTCAACCATCAGGAATGTCTAATTTGTCAGTTCAGATTGACAAATTCGCTCTCTGACAGTAGGTGGCGCTCATGTAAAGCAGAAATACAGCACTATACAGGGCTCTAGACTTCGAGTAAATGGTCACATTTTGCGACCTTTTTATAAGAGAGAGCTGCCATTTCTGCTGCATACGAGAAACATCACACTGCAAACGAAAGCAGAATGAAACCACACTACTCGTCTGAGCTGCACAGCACAAACAGTTTATCCGCTCGGAGCAATACTAGACAGCGGTTTACTCGTGGGCCGAACTCAATCATGCAACAACATTACTACACAGAGCTGGCAGATCCATTGAGAAAGGCTTTACAATAAGGTTTTATTAATGTTCCTGGGACCAGTTTACTCCACAAAAGAAAGTAGTTCTGGAAATATTTGAAAATGATGAAGCCTGCAGTTGAAATACATTTTACTTTTTTTTATGACTATCAGTGTGCATTGAAACAAATCTTTATGTATTTAATTTGCAGGAAGACCTACACTTCGGGTATTTAAGGAGGAACTGGCAGACATTTGACCAAGCGACCCATGGCCTTGGGCTTGGTTTAATGGGAAGCACATTCAAGTTCAACGTCTCCTGTCTAAAATAAAAAAAAGAAAGCACCTAAAAAACCTCTGAGAATGATGAAATGAACTAGTTAAAAGTACAGCAGTTTAATGATACATCGGTAACACTTTAAAATAATGGTTCATTAGTTAACATTAGTTAACTACCTTAGTTAACATGAACTAAGAATGAACAATACTTATTCAGCATTTATTAATCTTAGTTAATATTAATTTCAACATTTACTAATACGTTATTAAAATCAAAGGTTGTATGTGTTAGCATTAGTTAATGCACTGTGAAATAACATGAACAAACAATGAACAGCTGAATTTCTATTAACTAACATTAACAAAGATTAATAAATACTGCTATAAATGTATTGCTCATTGTTAGTTCATGTTAGTTAATATGTTACCTAATGTTAACTAATGAAGCATTATTTTAAAGTGTTACCGATACATCTTTGCTCTGAATTTTTTGTGATAGGTTGCTGTTTTATAAATTTAATTCACTGGAAATGTTTTGTAATAGTATAAAAAAGGAAAGTCCTAGTTACACTTGAATTGAGTATTTTATTGTAATATTGGACTAATATTAAAAGATTGTTCAATAAAAAATATAGTTTGTGAACTGATTATTTAATCAACGTTTGTTCTTTCATGTCCATACAAAGAATCTCCACAACAGTCATTGAATGAAAAGACAGTAACAGCAAGGTAAAACAGGGTTCCAACTTCCTACGCATTTTTCATTTCAAAATGCCCTACTGTTGTAAGGGTGGATTAGGGTTCAGGCTGTTGGACTACTGAATGACTGAAGAAACACTTCTGTCAGGACCACTGATGCTACACTTGATTATCAGTAAGATAGTAGAAAACTATAAATCTTGTCTATTACCATCCTCTTCTACCAAAGAAGGAAATAAGCACAGTTACAATAGCTAAATATGTGGGAGTGTTGCTATTAGTGTGATGATATTGTATTGCAATAGGTAGCCCGTCAAAATCAATACCAAATCAAAACTAGTTCTCTTTCATCATCTCGTGTTCGAGATCCACCTATGGGAAGGGCATCCGTACCTGACCTCTGCAGAAGCATCCAATTTCACCAAGTCTGGCTAGACAGACAGAAGTGCGCAGCCAATGCCAGATAAGGCTCCGCCCCCTTACCTAGGGGCATATAACAGCTGCAAGCACTGCTGTTCTCCAGTTGACATTTGCTTCTCGCGATCTCTGCACTGACACAGTTAGGTTGTATGTACGCTGCTCACTTACGTGTCTTCAGGAGGACAGTCGTCTTTTCAGCCTTTCTGCTGTGTTCTGCATCCGGAGCCGCCCGCGCTCTCGCCGTTTCTCACCTGCTCCTCCTTCCATGGCTGCCCGCCACGGATTTTTCCTAGTTCTTCAATGGAATGTCGCTGTCTAAATCTGCCGTTTCTCTGGGGAACAGCCTATCACGGGCCTGCCCGGCTGTGTGTGGTGCACTCATTGCCACTAAGGACCTTCACTCAGTCTGCGTGGTCAGGGGACATCAGAGCTCATTCCACGAGGGGCTTAGCCGCCACTTGGGCTTTGTTTAGGGGAGTGTCACTGCAGGACATCTGCTTCGCTGCCCATTGGGCTTCTCCTCATACCTTTGTGCGTTACTACCGGCTGGATGTCACCAGAATCTCGGTTGCACATTCAGTTTTAGGGGTGGGGTTGTAACAATATTACAGGGAACGACAACTGGCGGCCCGCCAGCAATATTTTCTGGCCCGCCGGATTATTTTGGAAGTCCTAAATGCTGCTCAAAACTCTTCCACTACTCGAGAAAAGCCGTAGTCGTGCGGCGATTTCACCGCCGCATACTGTGTGAAACGCCCATAGGGAATCATGCGGCATGGGATTATATTTTAAAATATAACTGTGCGTTCACACCGGACGCGAATAGCGCGTCAAATTTGCGCCTGCCGCGTCTAGTTATCGTTATAGTTATGATGGTAGCGGTCAGAACTCTGGTGTACTTTGGACGGAGCGAGCGGTCTGACTGACAATAGCCCACTCCCGACATCTTTTGATAGCGTATCCGCACTTATTTCTGACCACCTGTACACCTCTGAGGAGCTGTTTGGTACTGAAACCATTGCCAGTCAACAACATTCTTTTTTTGCAAGGATGTTTGAAATAGTTCGGCAGAAAATAGCCTAGGCTACTTCATTTGTCAGTAGGGCAATATGATTTTCGTTTATGTTGCTTAGAAATTTCATAATTGTTTTCTGTGGCATTTTTTTTCTCTGTTGACAGTAGCCTATGTTAAAATAGCCTACTGGTAATATTTATATTGACACGAACACAATTTTTGTATAGCATTTATAATTATTATAGGCTCCTTAATCTCCTTCTTTCCGTTAGAGACATTTGAATGTGAGATTATGGAAACGAGATCTAAATTTTGCGGACCCGTCAGGCCGGGAATTAAAGCGGGTGAACAGAGAGTGTATTTTTAGCGGTTGCTGAATAGAACCTTGTGGGAGCGGGACGGGGAAAAAAAAAGTTTTACAACGCTGTCCCAAGCCCTCTTTTCTGTTCATTAATACTCCGATAGATATAACAAATCCACACTGCATTCTAAGAGAAAGTGATGTACCTCAAAGTGTGAGTCATTAAATGAGGATTATTTAGATAGTAGACATGATACAGGTAAGGTTACATTGACCATTGGTGGTATAATAAAATGCATTGTATCAAAAGATCATAGTATCAACAGATAATAGTATTAAAAGAAACAACACACGACAGTAAATCATTCCCAAAATGTTCTGGAATGCATGATCATTTCATGTTAGTCAGTTCATCAATGAATGAATGCAGGAGAGTCGGTTCTAGTATTGCAGCAGAGGCTCTGTCCACATTGCTAAACGTCATAAAACTCCTTATCTGATCGTTGCTAAGGTCTTCTTGCCCTGTTTTGGGGGGATGGAGTCACATTCCCAGAGTGAGTTCTAGATATCAGTTGTTAAACTATAGCAAAGACTTGTGTCTGACTTGTCTCAGTCAATACAGATTTCCCCCCTTTCGATCGTTGTTGTCCCTGTCAAGGACAACCATGAAAGACGTTGAAAGTGTAGAAAGATCAAAAGTAATTCCATTAACAGGTTACATATTTCTACAGAAACTTACAAAGATTATTAAATCTTTAAAAACGTTTCATGTGTCAAACTTCATTATTAGGAATCTATATTCCCATGCATGTATAGTTTTGATATTTCCCATGTTCATTACTCATACAGGGGAAATATAAAGTGTCTACATCAATTTTAATAAGTAAATGTAATCTGCCAAAGATAAATGTCGACAAAGAAATAAAGGTAAACATGAAAACTGCAACAGAAGGCAAGGCAAGTTTATTTATATAGCACATTTCATACACAATGGCAATTCAAAGTGCTTTACATAGAAGAAATTAAAAATAATAAAAAGAAATAAGAATATTAAAAATACAGTACAGTACAGTCGGACGAACATTGGCACAGTGCTCATTCAGTAACAGTTCTCACTCCAAACATCGAAACAATCACACAAAGGAACACAACATCGCTCAGGTCTGAATGAACTCCACATATTCTCCTCATGCTCGCTGCTGCTGCACTAAATGTTTATTTCAGAAGGAAGACGCCAGAAAAGACGCACAGGTATCGCTGTGATCGATTTTACACAGGTATCGCTGTGATCGACCGAAAACAATACAGAAATGAGCCTGTCGCTTAATCAAACCATATGAAGCAGTGGTTCTCAACTCCAGTCCTCGGGACCCGCTGCTCTGCACATTTTGTATGTCTCTCTTATCTGACACGTTCAGTTCAGTTCATGGAGTCTCTCCTGGCGAGCTGATTATCTGGTTCAGGTGTGTTAAATAAGGGAGACATACAAAATGTACAGAGCAGCGGGTCCCGAGGACTGGAGTTGAGAACCACTGGTATAAAGTGTGTGTGATGGTTGTGTAAATATGATAAATACCGTGAACTGCTCTCCTCACCTCAGAAGACTCTGAAACTCTCAATGAGGGAAGAGACGGCGCGAGCGAGCGGTGACGTCATCGGCTTCCAGCGCACGTGTTCACTCTCACTACACTTCTTGCTTCTGAACTGGTTGCAGTTCCACTCTGATTCCATATGAGGGCGCTCGCAGGCGAGTGCAGAATGAATGGAGGTCTATGGCGCTATACCAATCAATATCCACTTTTCTCAGGATATAATTTTTTTCTAGTAATTTGAATGTTGTATTCGAAAGGAGATGCAAATAAATTACACCCTGCTGGGTGTTAGATTTTTTAGAGTTACTTATTTGCTTTTAAAGTGTCAATGACGTCATACACATGTACGACCAGAGATACTGCTTTACGGCAATCCTTCGGTCACTTTGGTGCTTTCGCACTCTGCACTTTCTTTTCTCTCGAGGCTTCGACAACACAGCTAACACAGGTAAATACACGTGCTAAAAGAGTTTTTGTTTTGTTTGCTTCTGGTCCCGCTTCGGATGCCCACGATGCCATCAAGCGGTATCTCTGGTCGTAATCAGTCCTTCAATGACTACTCAGAGTTCATTAGCAGAATGCTAGCGTGTTATGGGCAACAACAAATCAACCTGTAAGAAATCAAAAGGACATATACTTTTTCATTCAACTTTCGACCTAAAACCCATGTTGAACTTGCAAAACCTACAATCAAATCTGAGATTTCTCAACAGCAATCGGGTGAAAGAGACAAAATTAGCCATCTAGCCCCATTGACTCCCATTCATTTTGCACTCATGGGCGATCGCCCGCAGTGGAACTCTGGTTTTACTACAACCAAAATTCAGTACAATTGGGCTTAATAGGGAGTGGGCGGGCTCTCCGTAGAAGGGCTCTGTTATTATTATTTTAGAACTGAAGTGACTCCAGTTACTAAAGGTGAAAGGAACTTTTTCAAGTGAAGCCCAAAATAGGCAGAATAGGCAGAGGAGGATTATGGGGTTAGGATTGTTGCATTATTCCAGATAAATAGATTAATATTCACAAATAAATGTAAAGAGATTCACAAAAATATATCAAATTCACAAATAAATAGATTAACCTGTTAACCGTTGCCAGAGCGCGGGCGCACTGAAGCGGTTTTATTTATATATAGTTCAAAGTTACTATCAGATTTAATGTTATACCTTGACAAACTATACATCATTAAAAAGATATAAGACTCAAGTTTCAGAATTTGACCACTATTGTATTCTGAGAAACTTATAGCGACAGTTATTTCTTAATTTGTGTCAGGAGTTATGAAATGAAAAAATGAGTCGATACCTTTGATATGAATTATGCGCGTCAGCCGCTTTCATTCATAAAAAAACTCCCGTGCCGTCGTCATGACAGCGATACACAAAACAACGTCATTCTTGGCTTTAGCTCAAAAATGTGCAGATTTGGAGAAATATTGATATATTCTCATAGGTTTACATCAGATTTCTATAGACAGGAATAATATTTATTGAATTTATACCCAAATGCGTCGATGTAATCATTATGAGCGTTTGCACACTGTTAATGTGTTTTCAATTCATACCAATAGCCTGAGGGCGCCCTCGCCGCCCTGTGCACAGTTTCAGTCCATATATAAAACATGAAGGAGTGCCATAATCATGTGACAATCCAGGAAGCCTCGAACACACACACACAGCCATAGACAGTATATAAACTGGACACAGCGACCCCATAGGTTTCAACGGAGAGAAGTTGAAGCACATTAGAAGCAGTTACTTCCTGATTGCCAGGCGTACTGCGCAGACTCAAACTGAGCTTGACGACGGGGATGTGACGTGAGCAGCCTGCCTGACAGTTGTAAGTTGTCTAGCAGCTGTGCCAGACGAAATCGGAACCATTCCCTTCCGAATCTCGCAGAGACGGAGAGTGTGAGAAGGAGCTGTCCATGAGCTAGGAGCAGGAGCAACGTCATGACTCTCTATGGGCTTCTCCTTTGACTTTATCGGACTTTATGCCTCCGAGTACCCCCAATTGCCCACGAGCTTCTCTTCCTGTCTCTACGGTAATTTCCAGAGAGTCGCGTGGTTTTGACGCAATCGTTAGCCTACTTTTACAAAAACTGCTTCTACGGGGCCATAACGTAAGATACAAGGTAATGGAGCCTTTTATACATTGTCGTGTTTCTTTAGAAATAAACCATGGACAAATGGAGTCTTTAAACGCTTCAGATGTAAAGTTATTCGCTGTCAAAGTGACGCCAAAATGAATGGAAGTCAATGGGATGCTAACAGCAGGTGAAGGCTTGTTAGCCAATGGCGGCTCCCGGGGGTACCTTCAAACTAATATGAAACGCTTACCCACTGCACACAGCTAACAAGAGATCGCGCTGTAATTATGGCTGTAACATGCAGATACAGACATTTTAAAGACAATAAACATGTTTGCTATGATATTTGAGTTACCTGTGTTTTTCAATCCATGCCAGGTATTTCCATAATAATAGATCATATTTATAATGTAATGCTAATCTATAGAGAATCGTTGTGCAGAACACTATCCAATAGTATATTTTCTGTCTGATTTTTTATCTGAAGCCAAATTAGATCACAGAAAATTATTTAAAATACTCGATTTGCTTTATAAAGTAAGTTTATAAGCACAAACATGGCTTTAATCTCATAAATTGTCGTGTATTGATGGTGTGCTAAGCTAACATGCTAGCTAGCCCTAGGTGCACCTGCCACCTAGAAGTTATATTTTTATTATTTTTTGAATGCTTACTGAAATGTTTCTTTATTCAAGAAATGCATTTGATACAGTTTAAAATGTAAGGGTGAACTTTGAGAAAAGAAATTAGTGACTGAAACCATATGAATAGCCTGTGAATAGCCAGTCGTTAGTAACTATAATGCAGACAAAAGAAATGCATATTTACAGCCATAACCAGGCTGGAGAGGTGTGAATGTGTGCAGGGGGAGACTGAGACTGAATGGGGCTCGTTTGCACCACAAAACAATAAAGACAATATACTGGATAGATGGTTAGAAGATGACAATAAACATCAGTAGCATTTTAGCGTCAAATCAAAATAAAGTCACATGACATGGTCTTGAAAAACATTTCACTAAATACAGTGTTTTGGACTTATTATCTTAAGATTTTAAACATAAAATGTTTAGACATGTGGCATTAGCTATAGTGCATTTCTAGATTGCTCCAGTGCCAACTTCAATTTTATTTTCATGAGGATATTTCATAAAAAATAATTTCTAATAACTTTACAAAACTTTGAAGCTATTTATAACAATTTTTGTCATTATGACAATAATTAATTCTACATTGACAATAAACTGCCAGGTGTCAGCTTTCAAATGAGATCATACTTGTGCTTTTAGTACAAATGGTTCATGAACTGTATCTGTTTCAGTTTGGGTATGTCATTTCTTGGGATTTTTCAAAAGTGGGGTTGCAGCTTAACAGGTTAAGATCTGCAAATAAATGTAAAGAGATTCACAAAAAATATCAAATTCACAAATAAATATGAGATTTGCAAATAAAAAGATATTTACAAATGTTTTATTATTTAACAAACACAACTTTGCCTGGCATTTATTTGTGAACAGCTTTCTGTGCATTTGTAAATCGCTGCACACATTTGTGAATCTTTTCTTGTGCATTTGTAAATCGCTGCACACAATTGTGAATCTTTTCTTGTGCATTTGTAAATCCCCTCACGCATTTGTGGATTTTGAAACACTTCTAGCGTCGACCTAGCCTGGTCCTACCAGACGCTTGTACATTTCATTTGTACAGAGAGTCTGGCCACTCTCCATTGACAAGTGCTAACTTCCTTGAAGGCGGGTACTCTGTTGAAGTTTAAAACTATTGGATCTGCCCAGAGCCACTCTGGATCTGCCATAACCAATCGCTAATGTTTGGTCGTGACGTATGTCAACTCAAACTAGCACACAACCTCAATGTCATCGTTCTCAGCCACTCCCTCTGTTCGCTGATTGGACCGGTTAAAAATCGACCGGAGAAAACTATGGGTTACTTAACGTAATCACGGGTTCTTTGATAACAGAGTGATGTGTTTCACTATGGGAATCGCTTTGGGCGTGACCAACTACGTAAGCTCCTAAGCCACCACGTCTGTCTTTGACAGACAGGTCGACCTGAGATCAGGCTCCGCCCCCACCTATAACACTCAGGTCGACCCCCAACGAAGTCATTATAGAGAGATTTCTTCCCGTTCCTGTGCAAGGAGGGAAGTGTTGGTGAAACACCTCACTCTGTAATCAAAGAACCCGGGATTACGTTAAGTAACCCATCTGCAGCACAGATCTCCTGGACCGAAACTCCCTTAAGTAAGGCCCATGATGTGGCCATGCCCCTAGTGGAGTGGGCCCTTAAGCCCTCGGGAGGTTGAGAACTTCTGCATTTATATGCTAGAGAAATAGCTTCTACAATCCATTGGGACAGTCACTGACGTGACAATGGCTTCCCTTTGTGAGGAGTAGCCCATGACCTGCTGTCCTTTCCACATACACACGAAGCGCCCGAACAGGACACAAGGAATTCAACCTCCTATCCTCCGGAGAAGAGAACGGAGGAGGGTGAAAAGCTGTGAGTTCTGTAGTTTGACATCTATACGACGAGTCCACTACTTTAGGTACGAAAGCAGGGTTAGGCCTAAAGGAAACCTTTGAAAGCCCTGGAGAAAACTGCAGACAAGACGGGCTGACCGACAGAGCCTGTAAGTCACTCACCCTCTTAGCTGACACCAGCGCTAACAACAGTGCTGTCTTAAGAAAGAGAAACTTTAACCCTACAGCTTCCAATGGCTCAAAATGGTGTTGAGAAAGGGCCTCGAAAACCATAGACAAATCCCACAATGGGACCATCCGCCTGGCTACTGGCCTCTTACGTCATGCACCCTTCATAAAACGACTTATTAAAGGGTGCTGACCTGCTGTCTTGTCACCAAAACCCACATGACAAGCAGATATAGCCACAAAGTATACCTTTAACGTAGAAAAGGCTTTCCCTTTATCTAGCAGATCCTGGAGGAAACATAATATGTACATCACTTGAACAATGAAAAGGGACAATATGACTCCGTCCACACCATTCTTCAAAGACTCGCCATTTATTACTATAAAGTGAGCGAGTGGAAGAGGCCCTTGCACTCTGTATAGTGTGTACGACTGATGGGGGTAGACCTGCTGCACCTAAATTTCACCTCTCACAGGCCAGACCCAAAGAGCTATCCTGTCTGGGTGAGGATGGTAGATTTCTCCCCCCGCTTGTGAAAGGAGGTCCCTCCGGGGAGGGAGGGGCCAAGGCTGACCCGACAGTAGTTGAGCTATCTCGGCCACCCAATGCTGGATGGCCAACATGGAGCTATCAGTATCAGTGACAATCCCATTTCCCTCACCCTGGCCAGAGTGGGTGAAATCCGGCTCAGCGGGGGGAATGCATACAGCAGAACATTTGGCCATGGGTGGGCTAAAGCATCCACACCCAATGGTGCATTTTCGTCCGCCAGAGAAAAATACAGAGGACATTGAACGTTTTTCTACGGCCGCCTGGCCGTATTTCTGCCATATCTGCTTCACCACCTGGGGATGAAGCTTCCACTCTCCGTACAGGGGATTTCCCCTGGACAATAATCCGCCCCCCTGTTCAGTATCCCTGGAACATGGGTTGCCCTGATGGATAAAAGCCTTGTGTCGCACCACACAATCAGCTCCTTTGTTAACTGGTGTAGTTGAAGAGAGCGTGTGCCTCCCTGTCGGTTGATATAAGCAACCACTGTGGAATTGTCTGTTTTCACTAAAACGTGCTGGCCCCTGATGAAGCTCAGAAAATGTTTCAGTGCTAGAAACACTGCCAACAATTCCAGGTAATTTATGTGCTTGTGAATCAGCTGTGGAGGCCACACACCGTTCACAATTCTGGCCATCAGAGTGGCTCCCCAGCCCTTTAATGACGCGTCCGTCGTCATAGTGACCCTCGACGACACTGTCCCCAAGGGAATCCCCGTTCTGAGAGACGCGGGGCTCTTCCAGTGTCTGAGCGCTCTGACGTACACATAAGTTACTCTCACCAGACGGTTGAGATGATGGCGAGAACACAGACGCAGATGCGCGACCCAGCGCTGAAAGTCTCTCATTATGAGTAACCCCAGCCATACTACAGATAGAGCCAGCCCCAGCTCTCCCATTCCTTGGATCTCGAGCTTAGAGCATCCCTTGGTTGGGAGCTTGCTCTTAAAGGCTACCCCAATGGCGGGACATCTCCTTCATGCACGCCGGCACGGCGGGTAGGAGTTGTCTTATTGTGGTTTGAGCAGGCGGTAGCCTTTTCCCGTCATAAAGGTCCTTCTCTGCTCCTACCGAATCCTGGGCCGCGGGCCATGCTAAGCCCAGCTTTGCCGTGGCTCGTTTGCACACCTCGTGCAAGTTACCGTCTGCCTCAGAGCCCGAATCAGTCGCGCTTGGGGGTCTAGATTGTTGGAAAGGGAAGAGAGAGTTGTCTTCCTCCTCCTCTTCGTCCATGTCCAAGTCGAGGAGGTCAGAGTTAGCGTCGCCCTCGTCCCCCGGCTCCTCCTCCTCGTGTGCGAGAAGGCCATCGAACAGAGGAGGCATATCCGGGGATTCAGCTTCCATCATATCAGCCCAGCTCATCGTGGTAGCTCGCTGATGGTCAGTAGCCTTAGGTTTCGCAGTGGCTCTGGCCAGACATGGGTCCTGCTGGCTAGCCACCGCCACTCTCAGCTTTCTCTCCATAATTTTCATCGGCAGTGACGCACAGTGAACGCACATTTGAGGGTCCGCAAAGCGACGTTTGAGCGCGCTTAGCACCCATGCACACAATGCACATGGGATGGGGGTCCCTGCCCGAGACGGTTGCTCCACATGATGATGGACACGGTCGGGTTGCAGGCTCCCTGCTTTTCGACTCATTCCCTTTGGCGGGAGTAATGACTGTCGACATAACGGCTGGAGAGAGGAGTGGATTGAACTCAAAGACTGGTCACAACACGTCAGTCCGATGGTTCCTTTCCACGGCTCGCGTGATGCGTAAAGCCTACGGTGGCTTGACACCACAGAAAATTCTACCGTCGTAATAACACGCGATAGTCCAACAGAATAGCTCGCCTTGACGCATACACTATTCAGTGTGACACTCAACACAGTCCAATCCACTGATGTCGCGTTCGGTGGCGTAATCCAATGACGGTCTGCCCGTTGAACAGTTAAGTGAAATCAGCGATGAAGTCGGACGTGTTGAGGGAGCTTATTGTAGTCCCTCAAGGGAAGAAAGCGAGAATGACTTCGTTGGGAGTGTTATAGGTGGGGGCGGAGCCTGATCTCAGGTCGACCTGTCTGTCAAAGACAGACGTGGTGGCATAGGAGCTTCCGTACTTGCTTTCCGTACATGCCCAAAGCAATTCCCATAGTGAAACACAGAGCGAAGTTAGAAAAAGAACGCAAGAATACACCACAATGCCAGACGTAGTTACTAAAGGAAAATGAAAATTGAACGGAACTACATAGGAGGGCGGATCCAGGCTAGCGTCGATGTGCAGAGAAGGTGACTCCACCCACCGTTTACTCAAGCCAATCAGATAATGGCCACATTGAGCTGGCCAAATCACGTTTGGCTTTACACTCGGGGCGGGAACTGATTCTTGCACCCTTGAAATAACAGTAAACAGTAATCTTTGGGTGCTTCGTTCAAATTGAGCTGAATTGTTTGTGTAGTTAAAAAAACACTCTGGGCCCTATTTTAACGATCTGAAACGCAAGTGTCAAAGCGCAAAGCGCAAGTAACTTTGTGGGCGGGTCTTGGGCACTGTTGCTATTTTCCCGGCGGGATAAATGACTCTTGCGCCCGGCGCAAATCTAAAAGGGGTTGGTCTGAAGTAGCTTCAAATATTCATAGGTGTGGTTTGGGCGTAACGTGAAATAAACCAATCAGAGCGTCATCTCACATTCCCTTTAAGAGTAGGAGCGCTTGTTCTATAGCGGATTCCTATTATGATCTTTACAGATCCCGAGCATCATGATCCTCTTTACACCGTCACGAGGTGCGCAACACAGCGTGTCAAATCAAAAGCAAATAGTGCCCCATTACCTTTTCACTGCTGCCGTAGCAGTTTTAAATAATGTAAAACTAGCACGTTTGAAATGTTAACACATTTTTCCCTATGTGACGATTGTTTTCTTAGCTGCAGATATGAACTGTCTGCATAATTGTACTTATATTGACTAGTGCTGGCTACTTTGCAAGAGAAGGTGCTTTAAGCACTGCAATGTATAATGCACTAACAAATACATCTCCATTTCCGGACTTATACTCAATAAACATAATAACAATGAATTTTACACATTTTGCAGCCTGTCTAAACTCGTAGAACAGATTAAAGGGATAGTTTACCCAAAAACCCACCCTCATTCCAAACGCGAATCATCTCAATCATGGTGTCTCTATTTTCACGTGTGATCGAATCACCAATTATTAGGCCACAATCAACAGAATTCACAGTGGGTGTTTCATTGAGCGGGGAGAATCTGTTTTTTAATTACAGGACAAGACATTACTCACCGTGTTTGTTTACTGATTCTTACTCACCTGGGCTTTTTATGAACTCAAAGGCGTGGGCGCGCGCAAGAGAAAATAATAATAAATAACTGAGCGCATGGGTGGCGTGTTAACAGGCTAGCAAATAACAAGTGTGCTGTGCTAATAATAACGGAAGCTAGCGATGTCAGGTTAATCTGAGATATGTTAGGTAAGCAGTATTTAGTAGTATAAATAACTAGAAATGATAGTAAATGATGGTTCAAAACAGAGAGAATTACGAGGCTATACAGAGCTTATAGCACTGAAGCAAACAAACTCACAGCAGGCAGCGTGGCAGACAGGAGCAATCCTTTCAAGTGTATTTTACAATAAGAGTTTTACTGTCGTTTCAGACCCGATGGAAGAGAGCGAGGAGAGTGAAGAACTGAGTAAAGTGGAGGAGGAACATCATCTCCAACCTGGAGGAAAACCTTTGAGTCGCTTAAAAACTAAACAGACATTTTTAAAGAAAAGAAGAGCCAAGAAATCTTTTACCTGCACTCAGTGTGGAAAGAGTTTCACAAACAAACGACGTCTTGAGATTCACATGAGGATCCACACAGGAGAGAAGCCGTTCTCATGTGATCAGTGTGAAAAGAGATTTTCAGACAAACAAGATCTTAAGATTCACATGAGAGTTCATACAGGAGAGAAGCCACATGAATGCAATCAATGTGGGAATAGTTTCAGTCAATCATCATCCCTTAAGAAACACATGATGATCCACACCGGAGAGAAGCCGTTCTCATGTGATCAGTGTGGAAAAACATTTCTTAGTGCATCACACCTGAAGGCACACCTGACAGTTCATATGAAGGAGAAGCCGCATTCATGTTCTGTGTGTGGAAAGAGTTTTTCACTGCTGTCTAATTTACATAAACATGAGAAAACTCACACTGGTGTGAGAGAGTACATGTGCTTTGAGTGTGAGAAGACTTTTGCTACAAGGATACATTTAAAACAGCACGACAGAATTCACAATGGAGAAAAACCTTACAAGTGTTCACACTGTGACAAGAGATTCAGTCACTCATCATCTCTGAAAACACATGAGAGGATCCACAGCAGAGAGAAACCGCACATGTGTGATCAGTGTGGAAACAGTTTCTCTTTTAAAAGTCACCTGAAGCGACACATGAAGATCCATGCAGTGGAGAAAGCTCATCAACACAGTCTGAGATCACGGTAAGTAGTTCATCTTTATGTGATGAGAAACAAAAGCTGCTTTTCCACCTTCAGAAAAGGTTCCAGTTGTGTTTCCACTTGAGCCTGGTCCGGCACGGCACAATTACAAACCGTTCTCGGCCCTGAACTCTGGGCACACTTGGCTAACCGTGCCGAACCGTTATGGGTGAATGTGTTTACTAGTGGTGGAAATTTGGATTCTTTCCAGAGATTCGTTCATTTTCAGTTCGTTCACCAAAATGATTCATACATTGATTTGTTCAGTGACAATTTCTTCATATTACATAAATACGCCAGCAGGGGGCGAAAAAGCGTCTCTTATGTGTTGTCTTAAGTCCACGAACGTATTAACTTGTAACAAAAAAAATTATTTGGCTTTATTAAAATGTGTTTCTCATTTACTTATTAAATGAATAAAATAAGTCAAAATCAGTGGTTCAGATGACCAAAGCACAAAGGTTTTCTTGCGTTTAACATTTTAATTGTTTGGTCAGACATTTACATATTCATCAATCTGGGATTATGTTAAACGTTGAGTAATGTTCTATGTTAAATATGAATATATAAACAGTCGTATGAGCACAGTACCTATGACTGTGTTTTGCATCCGCTTTCTGCTGATTGCTGAATGAGATTGACTCGCATGCTAATGACTGACCTACTCGGTACTCTTCTGGTTTTACATGCCCCTTCACAGCCTGAACTGGAATGCTATTGGCTGACACTACACAAATGAGACCTAACCAATACTGCCAATTTTTGAAATCCACTGCTGCTTCAATGTATATGTAATGAGTGATTATAATCAAGGTATTAATCAATGTTTTTCCTTCTTAATATCACATGGGTTGAATTACTTCACTGGAGATTTTACTTTGTTATGGAAGTTACCAGTGTGATTACTGAAATGTTCTTTTCATGTATTTTTTAATGTCTGTATTTGATATCTGAATGCATTAACAGTGCTTGCCTATTTATCCCGGCTTCCAGAAATGAAATAGGGACTGGTTTTATGTTTGAGAAAGGTCTTCAACGTGTTAAAACATATAGGGGTCATTAAAGACTATAGTTTAAGGGACCATTTCTCAGTTAAAGCCTTATTTTACATTTAGACTAAAGTGTCCAATATCCTTGAGAAAAATAACTTGTTATCTTGATGTTTTGAGACGAGACTCCTGTTTATAGTTAGAGCCTGGCCAAATCCAACATTGGAAAAGCTGTGTGTCGGTGTGTGTGTTAGTCTTCTTGCTTACAGGTTAAGGAACCACTGGCATTGTTGGAGATTGACTGAGTTGTTGTTCGGGACATGCTGGCACCCAGCAACCCAAATCTGCGACCTGGAAGGTTACGATGTGCCTGACTTTATTTTTCCCCACCACAACAGCTTGTGAAGGTCTAATGTTTTTACCTTTAAAATATAAGAAAAAGTTGTAAACATAGTCTCAAAGTAGTTTCATGCTATGTAAGTCAATGGGACTCCATTAGGTTGAATGCACCAGGACGTTTCCATATTTGCATATAGTTGCCATTTGGCAACAAATGTATTTTAGCATATTACAAAAAACTTATAAAATCAAAACTGAATTTAATGTTAAAAAATTAAAGTTTACTTACCCCAGATAGTGATTTAAAAAAAAAAATCTGATGAAAATTTTCCAAAATTCTTAATAAAAGGCTATCTTCGGGAGCCCCAGATAGTGATGTTTGCATGTCAATGTCCATGAGCAAAAAGGACTGGCAAACAGGATATCCTGTTCATGTGACCTCATAAATTGTATTTTCTTAAAAGTTAAAGCCCCCTTTTCACAACTAACTGTAAAAACATAGATTTTATATCACAGCTTTTTAGAAAATTAAGATAAAATAATTGTTGCCATATGGCAACGCTATGCAATAGAGGGTTAAGATGGAAAAATGCGGTTTTACAAATACTAGACATGTGACTTTCAAATGAAAGATTGGTATCAAAGAGCACACCCAGGTTCCTAACCGACAAAAAAGACTTAACAGAGCAGCCATCAAGTGTTTGACAGTACTCTAGGTTATTACGTGTGGGAGTTTTTTGTCCAATATTTAGAATCTCTGGGTTTTTTTTTCCAGAATTTAGAAGTAGGAAATTACTAGTCATCCAATTTTTTATATCATCTATGCATTCTGTTAATTTTGTGAATTGGTAAGTTTCGTTAGGTTTTGAAGAAATATACAGTATCATCAGCATAACAGTGGAAGCTAATGCCATGTTTCCTAATGATTTCTCCTAATGGTAGCATGTACAGAGTGAACAGCAGTGGTCCTATTACTGAGCCTTGTGGTTCGCCATACTGAACTTGTGATCGATAAGACATCTCGGTAACACTTTAGAATACTGTATCTTACTTACTGCATAACTAATAAGGCATTATTGAGGAACTAATAGATAATTATTTATTAACACTTAAGTCACTACTGTTAACTACTAAGGAAGATGTGTTAACTAATTAGTATGTAATAGAATTGTATGATTGTGTTAAGTTTAAGTTAGTTAATCAATAACTAATGAATTATGTCATAACTCTTGAAGAACTATTATTAATTATCTATTAATTAATGTGCAAGAAAAATAACTAAGAAGTAACTACTAATGAACAGTCATACACAGTGGTTACTACAATAAACCGTTTTATTTTAGCAGTGGAGTGGTGGATGAAGTACACAAATCAAGTACTTGAGTAAAAGTACAGATAACCCAATCAAATATTACTCCAGTAAAATGATAAACTATTGGCCTATTCATTTTCAAAATTACCTTAGTAAAAGTATAAGGTAATTACTTGAAAAGTAAAAAGCACTGATCAATGTTTTTTATTTTATTTTCTAGCCAGTTTTAGTCATTCTTCAGCACTAATAAGAAAGATAAGGGCAGACATTAACTAGGCTATATATTGATCTGCAAATAAGCAAAATTTTTATTTAATTAGCAAAATGTATCATAATGTATGATAACTTATCTATTTTACAAAGGTTTAGATAATACCGTTAATAATGTGTTTTTTACAGTAAGTTTGATTTGAGTCAGAAGTATGTGACAATTCTGTATTAATTACTAATGAGTTCCCTGTATTCTCACTTTAGAATACTGTTCCAGGTTCCAAGTAATTCCTGAAGAATTATCTAATAATTATTTGTTAATTACCAATTAATTTCCTTATATGTTCACTTTAGAATACAGTTTCAGGTTATAAGTAGCCTAATTCCTGGATAATTATTTGATAATTATTTATTAATTACTAAGGAGTTCCCTATATTCTCACTTTAGAATACTGTTCCAGGTTCTAAGTAATTCCTGCAGAGTTATTTGATAATTATTTATGAATTACTAATAAGTTCCCTATATTTTCAGTTTCCCTCAGTCATGAATTTACTCAATGGCATTCTATGCTGAGGAAAACAGACACACACAGTACTGTATATAAAATATAAAAACTAATCTGAGGTTAGTTTTGTATGACTGTTCATTAGTAGTTACTTCTTAGTTATTTTTCTTGAACCTTAATTAGTAGATAATTAGTAGTAGTTCTTCAAGAGTTATGACAGAATTCATTATTTATTGATTAACTAACTGTTACTGAACACAATCATAAAAATATATTACATACTGATTAGTTAACACAAATTCCTTAGTAGTTAACAGTTGTGAAGAAGTAGTTAATGAATAATTACCTATTAGTTCTTCAATAATTACTTATTAGTTATGCAGTAAGTAAGATACAGTATTCTAAAGTGTTACCGACATCTCTTCATTTACTGCTACAAACTGAAGTATGATTTAAACCATGCTAATGCAATTCCACTAATGCCAACATAATTTTCGAAACTATTTAAAGGGCACCTATTATGCAAAATTCACTTTTACATGGTGTTTGAACATAAATGTGTTTTGACACAGAATTGGGCAGAATTGCACAGGCCCCTCCCACGACTGTTGATTGACACTGGAGTTTGAGCATAGACCCGCCCTGAGTGAGCTGGACACAGAAGCCGTTTCTCAATATGCGTTCTTGTCTGTACTTGTGTTCTTGTGGACTTGTGAAATGTCATCAGTCACTGCCCAAGAACTGTTCCAATTCAAAGTTCACATCTAGCCAAGTCCAGTTCAAATCCCCAGATGTGTTCTTGATCCGCCCCTTTTACCGAGGATGCATCGAGAGCTGACTTGTGCGAACTTGAGACAGCCAGGTATCCCAGAATGCATCTCACACCAACCAGCAAGCATCAATAGCAGAGGAGAAACCCCGCGTAATTTAAAAATACTGCTGTAATTGTGTCACGAAATGTAGTTTTAAGAGTATTTCAGGCGAGAATGTAGTTGTTTAAAGATCAAATCTTTGGTTTATTTATAAAGATGGCGCCTATTTGAAAATTTGATCTGACGTTTTCCGTGTTGTGAGAACCAGGCAATCGGACGCTCGGCACTCGTACCCCGCCGAGAACAGCCTTTCCTCGGCTAGTGCTGCTGACTTGCCGCTGTCTCGGATGTCTCTAGTCTAGTGGTTTAACATGAGATATAAATCGTCTTGTGTATATCTAACGGCCGATTTATTTATTTTATTTGTCTCATTAATCTATAATTTGTTCCCTGGCAAAACTTTAAGCTGAGGGGAAAGTGAAGTTTCATAACTTTATTTAGTCTATTTAACTTTAACGTTGTAGCCTAGAGAGCTGACTTATGTTTGACTGAATCGTTGGCTTTATTATTGTATAGCTTCTTATACCTTTTAGGCTACTTATACTTTTATAATGGCTATTATTGATCATTAAAACTGACATTTAACAAAAACAGGTTATGTAATTTTATTTTATATATTTAAAACATATAAAATGTTTTATTATAGCCTACATGTTGCCTACATTCTCTTCACTGTATGTACATATATAATAAAATAAAATGACACAACCCTGTCTCTTTTTGCTAAATGTTAGTTTTAATGATCAATTTTATAATGTTTTTTATTCATCATTCATCAAGAGTCAGGGTTGTGCTTTACATTTCAGAATTATCGGACTTGCGTCCTCCCGTCCTCGGGAGTTCGTTCTCCTGAGTCGAACTTGTCAAGTCCGAACTACCAAGGACTCAAGTCCAAACTTTGCTTTAGTAAAACTAACGCTTCATCTTTTGTGTGATGTACAATAAACTTAACTTGAACTCATCAGTATATTTTGGTCATTCAGACAGGGTCTGCCACAGCAGGCTTGTATTAATAGTGGATAAAAGCAGATGACAAATAAGTTATAACCGTAATTAAACTAAACTATACCTATTCTATCTCCATTCTCCATACAGCAAATATTCTCTGGCTCTGTGGGCATTATTGTTCGAATCCGAATGAAATGAACACCGCAACTGAGAGTTTCTGTTCTGACATTATCAGATGAGATCGTCCTAGCTCTGAGCGCGAGCTCGTGAGGCTCAGCCCCTGTGTGGACAGCAGCAGTTCATTTGCATTTAAAGGGATACACACTAAAAAAGCGCGTTTTTCTGAGCCCCAAAATATGACAATTTAAACATGCTCTAAAAAATAATCTGTAGGGTATTTTGAGCTAAAACTTCACATACACACTCTGGGGCCATCAGAGACTTATTTTACATCTTGTGAAAAGAGTCATAATAGGTGCCCTTTAAAAGAATGTTGTGGTCAATGGTGTCAAATGCAGCACTAAGATCGAGTAACACTAATAGAGAGACACAACCACGATCGGATGATAAGAGCAAATCATTTGTGACTCTAACGAGAGCTGTCTCAGTACTATGGTACGGTCTAAATCCTGACTGAAAATCCTCGCAGATATCATTTCTTTCAAGAAAGGAACACAGTTGTGAAGATACTGCTTTTTCTAATATCTTTGACAAAAAAGGCAGATTCGAGATCGGCCTGTAATTGACTAATTCTGTAGGATCAAGTTGCGTTTTTTTAACAAGCGGTTTAATCATAGCCAGCTTAAAGGTTTTTGGTACGTATCCTAGTGAAGGGTTGGGGTCAGAATCCCTTGTCTCTTCAATTTAAATTTACATATATCCTTTTGAATGATTACTTTATTCTTATTAACAGTTCAATAAACAAGTATATGCATGTTATTATAATCATTTCTATATTCATTGAATGAATCAAATATATACCCATATGATTTCTGTGAATGTTTAACAATTTTCTTTGCATTCCAATGGATGCCCTTGATTTGTGTTCGCATGCAAGGGCCCTTTTGATAATAATTCTCGTGAGATACAGAGAGCGGCGAGAAGGACTTTGTACTCATGTGTTGCTTATACCTTCATAGATCTGCATCTATATATATATCTTTTTTGGTTGACTTGTATAAGTTCAAGGGTCAATTTATAATACATAAATTTACCTGACTTTTAATTAAGTGTACATCCTCATGTGCATTTCTCTAA
Organism: Scardinius erythrophthalmus; assembly: GCF_964197995.2. Taxonomy (NCBI): domain Eukaryota; kingdom Metazoa; phylum Chordata; class Actinopteri; order Cypriniformes; family Leuciscidae; genus Scardinius; species Scardinius erythrophthalmus. The sequence continues at coordinate 5,047,814 of NC_138221.1, read as the reverse complement.
GGAGTAAAGGGGGATATTATCGTTCCTGCTTTCCGAGGAGTGAAATGTTTTATCAGCCTGTTATGGTGGACTGCTCTTCTGATAATGAGCTCAGGCCTTCTTCAGCCTTGAAGAGAACTGTTGTTCGTTGGTGCCGTGTGTGTGTGTGTGTGTGTGTGTGTGTGTGTGTGTGTGTGTGTGTGTGTGTGTGTGTGTGTGTGTGTGTGTGTTGATATTCTTCGGACCCTGAAAGGTCACCATGGACTTAAATCTTGGAATTGGGCAACAACTGTTTTGATTAACGATGATATGCGGATGAATGCGGATCTGACATATCACAGTACTGTTTGTGTTTGAATAGACTCTGCTGCACGCCGGAGTGTTTTTGTGTGTAACACAATGTAGCGTCAGGTTAGAAAGCGAATGCGAATGGTCATTTACTGTGTCTGTCAGATGTCTGCTTCACTTCTGAGTGGCTTGTCTTACGGTGCTGGGCGGAGCAGAACGAGTGTATTCAGTTCATTCACGCTCACTCTGTTGGTGTCAGTGGAAAAAAGCGCTAGCTAATGCACCTTCACAAACTGGTTTGAAATATATCGGCCAAACGGAAAGATTTATCGGCCGATTCCGATATCTAAAAAACTCCAAATATCGGCTGATATATCGGCCTCAGCAATATATCGGTCGACCACTACTCTGGAAGCATCTCTTCCAGTAGCTTAGTCGGAATAGGGTCTAACACACATTTAGATGAATTAACGAGTTTAGTGAATTCTTCCTCTCCTATAGCAACGAATGAATCAAATTTTTCCTCAGGGAGACTAAAATGCACTCCCTGATGTGATACTGTAGTAGACGGTTGCATAGTTATAATTTTGTCCCTAATATTATCAATCTTATAAGTGAAGAAGTTCATAAAGTCATTACTGCTGTGCTGCTTGGAAACTTCTGGGTTTGAAGCTTTTTATTTCGTTAGTTTAGCCACTGTTTCAAATAAATACCTGGGATTATGTTTATTTTCTTCTAATGGGTTAGAAAGGCTCAACCCAGGGTTTGGGTAGAAAAAATAACACAAGATTTGAATGTAGTGATGGGAAAAAACAAGTTTTTATTATTCAATGTTTTGAAACGTTTAAAATGCCACACGCTGGTCAGAATAGTGTAAATGCAACAAAAACTCAGCCCAAACATGCATAAAAACACCTTTTACAAACCATTGCATTCGATTAAATCTATTAAATGCAATCAACAAATCATTTAATATCATAAATATTAAGGATCTGTAACGTGGGTTTTTAATACTCAGCTAAACAGGCCAATAAGAGACTATTAACTACTATTATTCCTTTTAATTATGCAAATGTCTCATTAAAACATCTGCAAATGTTTAAAACTGATCAGAGATCAGGCAAAACCCATAGACACTTGTTCAGTAGTTCGCTGCATGATGGGAAAACCAGAAGCCAATAAATTTGTCTCCTGCCCTCAGTGTAAAAAACGCTTCACATGTAAATCAAGTCTGAAGATTCACATGAGAGTTCACACTGGGAAGAAGCGGCTCAGGATTTCTCTCTGAAATCACATCTTCTCATTCTGAAGAAAGAGCATTTAACTGTGTGCGGTAAACTGTTTCATTGGGCTTCAGTCCTGAAGAAACACCTGAAGATTCACACAAAGGAGAAGATTCATCATTAATATTACAGCAGAAAAGACACGGCGGTGTGTGTTTCAGTGCAGAAGGCCTTTACTACAGAAGATGAACTGAAAGACCATCAGAAAATTCACACTGGAGAAGAAGGCCATAACACTTTTAAGAGAGATGTGAATCTGATATTAATTTTGAACTCGTTTTTCATTAGAACATCTAGTTTCTCTTCCACTTCTACTCTTCCATGCAAACGCAAGATATTCTTTCATGTATCTTTGAAACTGGACACTTCTCTTCCAGTGGCGTTTTCTTGCGGAGGCCAAGGGAAGCCAGGCTTCCTCACTTTTTCAGAATATAATCGTCATTTAATAAACACTTTTGTTTTCACAGTTTACGCAATCCTTCTGTCATCTCCTCATCGTCTCTCTTCATTCATTACTGAGTGTTTTATGATGTGTAAAACAGCGCCCCTATAAAAGTGACATGGTGAATGCGCGTTGAAAACATGGTACTGCACCCTGTGTCTGTGAGGAGGCCAGGCTGAGTTGGCATCCCTTGATAGAAAAAAAAAAGAATTATTAACCAATCAGGTGACGCTATTGTCACGACACTGCTCCCCTGTGATTGGTCAGGACAGTGTCAAGGGAAGCCATGAACTTGTTGGCATCAGGCCAATCACATCACGTTATCATCGTCAATGAATGAATGAATGAAATAGCGGAAGATTTGTGGTTTTGTGCCCATCTTTTTAATTCCTTTATTTATTGACCATACACTCAAAACAAAACAAAGACACATTTAAATGTAAGCCTTACAAACAACCTTTTCACACATAAGTTTTTCAAGGCGACCGTTATTGATCGTAGTATCACTTTATGGTTCCCATGGAGACGCGTCTTTCATTGCTTGTCACACCACAGCCACAATAGCGCTGAATGATCAGCTTTTATTTCCTTTTTTATTCAAAATTTCACAAATTTATTAGCTATAGCAGGATATATCTGATATTCCGATTGTCAAATATGTGCAAGAGGATGTGTTTTGTTGTTCAAACACCTTTATAACAATCGCGTTAGTTGAGCTGTATGCGCAACATATTTTAGGTATCTTATCTTATTAAAATACTTTAATAATTTTTTTATAAAAAATAAAATATTTTAATAAATAAAAAACTTGAAAATTCAAGTTCAATAAATAAATAAATTAAATAAATATGCCGCGAGTTTACCCCCCCCCCCCCCCAATGGTAGACCCAAAGTTACGCCCTTGATTTGTGTTGACATCTTGTTTAGCTAGTAGTTAGCTAAAATTATTAATTGTAATTATGGAGGGTGGAGATTTGGAGTATTTGATAAAAAAATCTTTTACTAAACTGCCTCTACAGCAGCAACTCAGAATTAAATCCGATGGCAGGCCAACACCAAAACTAATGCTCCGCACTGAGAGGAAGAAAGGGTTTCGGACTTTCAATGAGGAGAATTACGTCCGTACTGAGTGGCTAGCTGGTAGGGCCAATCTGCAGCGGCTATTTTGCTGGCCCTGTCTTCTATTTGACAAAGATTCCTGCTCCCTGAATAATCCCTGGGTTACCACAGGATTCACCGATCTAGCCAACCTGTCTCGGGCAATTGAAAGACACGGCAAATCAAAAAATCACATCGACTGTGCTGTGAAACTGAAGCTGTTTGGACGTGTCAGGATTGATGAGGCTCTGGATCTCGCAAAAAGTGTGAGCACAAAGAAGCACAATGAGCAGGTGAAGAAAAACCGGGATATTTTAATGAGACTCATTGTTGCAGCCCTCTACCTTGCGCGGCAAGAGCAAGCATTCAGGGGGCACAATGAGGCCGCTGGCAGCGCAAACCGGGGCAATTTTGTGGAGTTGGTGCATGCTTTTGCAGAAATTGACAACACTCTTGGAGAGCACTTGTGCTCATCAACAGTCTTCAGCGGTATGTCAAACACCATACAAAATGACATCATCGAAAGTATTGCTCACATTATCCAGGATGAGACTGAGAAAGAAATATGCAAGTCCCCTTTCATTGCTGTACAAGTGGATGACACATCAGACATATCCAACAAGTGCCAACTCACCGTAATAATAAGATATGTAAATGAGAAAGGCAATGTGTGTGAACGTTTTCTAGGCTTTTATGATGTCAGCGCAGATAGAGATGCAAAAGCCATAACATCAGTTGTGATGACAGCCATTGAAAACTACAGCCCAAGAAACAAACTAGTCTGTCAGACTTATGATGGCGCAAGCTGTATGAGTGGACAGCACGGCGGCGTGCAGGCTTTAGTGAAAGCGCACTGCCCCAACGCGTTATTCATCCACTGCTATGCACACAAGCTAAATTTGGTTTTAGCACAAGGCACAAATAACATCCAACCAGCCAAACTGTTTTTTGCCGGTCTTGATGCCTTTCACAATTTTTTCTCACGATCATGCAAAAGATCAGCATTGCTGTGTGAGGTGGACCGGGCTGTGCGTGTACCAGGAGGTTCTGCTGTGAGATGGAACTTTAAAAGCCGCGCGGTACATGCCATCCATGAGGGGCGCACATCGCTCTGTGTGGCTTTTGACAGGATCATGACAGAACCGGGATGGGACAAGGACACTCTTGCACAAAGTGTGGCTTTGAAACAAAAACTTGAGGACTTTGATTTCTCCTTCCTGCTCGGGGTCTTTCAGTCCATTTTCGGCCTCACAGAACCACTTTTCCAGGTTCTGCAAAGCAAGACGGTAGACATAAAAAAATGCCAGGATCGGATCAACAGCACGATCAGTGCTCTCAAAGCCACGAGAACAAGCGAGACGTTTACTGGCATTTATGAGGAAACAGTCCAGGCAGTAGGAGAACCCATGCCCCGACGTAAACGCCGTCGCCGCGGCTGGGAGGATCTGGAACAGGGAGTTAAAGGGCACCAAGAAAGAGACGAGGACACTGTTTCATCTTTCCGACGTCTTTACTTCGAGATTGTCGACAGTATAGTACTGCACATGACCCAGAGATTCGCCGACATGGAGCACCTGAGTTTTTTTCGGGTACTGGACCACACATCATTTGCAATGTTCTGCAAGCCTGCTGCATTCCCCAGCCGTGAGTTGGCCCAGCTGATCAGCACTTATCCAGTCTTTGATGAGCAAAAGTTGAGAAATGAGCTACACACCGTCTACAACAACAAGTTGTTTCACAGGCCACCAACAGAGCTGCTGCAGCTGCTCATTGAGTATGACCTACAGGACACACTCTCCGAGGTCTGCAAACTCCTGCAACTTATGCTCACGATACCGGCTACCAGCACATCAGCAGAGCGCTCATTCTCCTGTCTAAAAAGGATCAAAACATATTTGAGGAACACATGTGGACAGGACAGGCTTGTCAACCTGGCCAAGATATCCATCGACTCTGTTGTTGTCCAGGACCTAAAGGCCAGTGGGAAGTTCTACGACATGGTCATTGATCACTTTGCCACTATGAAAGACAGGAGAATGGCCTTCCTCTTCAAATAGGGTGAGCAACCCCCCCTCCCCCCCCGTGCGCAGCTTAATAGTCCATTTAGCAATATGTATGTTTTTTTTTTTTTTACGTGATTAGTTCTTACTGTGTCTTGCGTGCTTTGATTAAGCAGCATGAGTGCACTTTGTTGTTTATTGTTGTGAATAACCGCTATTAATCAATACTCGCATGAGCGTCACTCCGATTTAAGGGTGTAAAAGAAATGAAAAAGGTTATCTTCTTGTTGCTTACCGTCCGTTTCCTATCTATCTGCGAATGTTTTAATGAAAAGACCATAAGATGTTTAAGAGGACTGACTGTGTGTGTGTGTGTGTGTGTGTGAGTGAGAGAGAGAGAGAGCGAGAGAGAGAGAGAGCGCGTCTGGTCTGAACTGCCCAGTTAGCGATGTGTTATTTTTTTAATGTGATTATAGTTCTTCTTACTGTTTCTTGCGTGCTTTGATTAAGCAGCATGTGAGTGCACTTTGTTGTTTATTGTTGTGATTGTTTGTGAATAACCGCTATTGTAGCCTATATCCTCCTTACATGAGCGTCACACCGATTTAAGGGTGTATTAAATGAAAAAGGTTATCTTCTTGTTGCTTAGGCTACCGTTGGCGTTTCCTATCTGCGAATGTTTTAATAAAAAACACCATGAAAGATGTTTAAGAGGACTGACTGTGTGTGTGTGTGTGTGTGTGTGTGTGTGAGAGAGAGAGAGAGAGAGAGAGAGAGAGAGAGAGAGAGAGAGAGAGAGAGAGAGAGAGAGCGCGCGCGCGTCCGTGCTGGATCGTAACAAGCGTTAGTGTAAGTGTTGGATTGTAACAAGCGTAAGTCCCGGTAAGATGATGCTGGGCGCTCTAATAGTTCATCCAAATAGCAACATATAAATGGTAACGTATGATTTTCTGCCCCCACCCCTTAAAACACACAGCTTAGAGGTTGTGTCTTAATTGGCTTCCTCAGAAATTTTCCCCACGCCACGCCACTGTTCTCTTCTTCTCTTGAGATGCTTTGGCTCTTATAAGTCAGTAAAGAGAGAGATCTGTCTCATTCACTTTTACTTAATGTTTGTATTTGCAATGTAATGATTGATTAAACTCTTTACTCATTTTATCAACATCTCATTGTTATTGTCCATTTTCTTATTTTCTGCAGATTCTGCTTGAATTAGTTATAATTTTAGTTCTTAAAGTCATGACGTATCCTCATATGATTGCTTTTTGAGCTTTCCTTGTTTTCATTTTCTCAATAGAGCTTTTAAATGCCTAATACATGATATTTCACTGCACACATGACTGACACTGAATGAGATTGCTGTCTACATTATTAACAGTTTCATATCCAGTATCATACAGTATATATATTTCAAAGAGTTTGTTCTAGTCAGTTTGAAGTTCATTCACACCATGAGGCTTCATGAAGTCAGAACAATCACTATGAACTTTAAACAACACCAGACCCGGCTCCAGCTTTGAGATGTAGGGTGGGCCAAGTGAAACTCCTAGTTTTAACATTATTTTTTACCCGTAACAAAACTATTTTATAACAAAAGAGGATAATCTGCAATAATCTTCACTGGACCATCACACACACACACACACACAAAAAGTATTTTAATAAAGACAAGTAAACAGTGCAAATAAAAAGAACAAAGATCAGGCCCCCTTTTATTAAAATATAGCCTATCTGAGGTTCCTAGAACAATTATGCAACATGCCAAGCCTAGTCAAAGTTTAGAGGTAATATTAAATAGTCATTAAAATACAATACAGGATGTGCTCTATCAGCATAATTGCATAATCAGTGTTGGGTGTAATACAGTACTAACTAATTAATTAATTACTGTAATTTAATAACTTTTTATTCTAAAAGTAAGAAAAGAAAATACTCTTTAAAAATAGTACAGTAATCTTATTACACTGTTGAAGATGTAATTAGTAGCTTTTAGTAGAATAAAGTAGAAGTTACGAGAATACAGTCTTCTGTAGAAGTGTTTTTATTTCAGTGTTTTTTCTTTAGTAAGGAAATGCGCTAGTCAAACTGCCTCATGGATCCAAACATAATAGTAGGTTTCTACTTTCATCTGGGGTTTCAACAAAAGGAAATTCTACAGGTGCTAATCTACCAACATGCCCTTACTATTTGTCTTAGGACGCTACAGAATAAACTGAGCCGGACTTTACAGGCCAAAACACTTTTCAGACTGGATGGAGGTGATCCTCCTCTGCTTATTTTGACTATTTTGTGCTTCACTTGAAAAAGTTCCTTTCATCTTTAGTAACTGGAGTCACTTCAGTTCTAAAATAAATAATAATGGAAGGCTACGACTACTAGTAAAGCTGAATCTGCGTGGCCCTGATTGGCTGCGGGGGTGTCCCGTACGCGAGTGCTTTGGATGCCGATGACGTCACCGCTCGCTCGCGCCATCTCTCTTCAGTGAGAGTTTCAGTGTCGAGTCTTCTGAGGTGAGGAGAGCAGTTCACGGTATTTTTCATATTTACACAACAATCACACACACTTTATACAGTTTGATTAAGCGACAGGCTCATTTCTGTATTGTTTTCATCGATCACAGCGATACAGTTTGTGCGTCTTTTCTGGCGTCTTCCTTCTGAAATAAACATTTAGTGCAGCAGCAGCGAGCATGAGGAGAATATGTTGAGTTCATTCAGACCTGAGCGATGTTGTGTTCGTTTGTGTGATTGTCTCGATGTTTGGAGTGAGAACTGTTACTGAATGTCAAGTTAAAGTTTGAGATCTGTGAGGGGAATCGATCCCAAGTGTTGCTGTTGCCGTTTTCATGTGTTTCTAATATGGAGCTTATAATATGACAAAATTATTTGAATTTGCTTATAATATGACAAAATAATATAAAGAAGGCGTCATACTTCAGTCAAGTCCCAGAATACACGTATAGGCTAAATCTGCGTCTTCACAGCAAGGGAAATGTTTGGAATAACAAGTAGGACTGTGTGCGGCACAGCTTGCCCTTTATATTGTACAACAGACCAATTAAATTAGGCAGAATAACTTTTTATATGTTTGGTTGACTGTTTCATTTTGATAATGAGCAGTCTGCGATAGCAACGCCAGAACTGATACTATGTTGTGTGAGAGCGCGATGCGCCTGCGCCATCACTTGGATTTGTTCCACTGCTGGGAAATAACTTAATACTCTGTTATTTATAGTCATACAGATAATATGACATCATTCGAAACAGTAAAATGTATATTTTTATTTGTGTACATTCAAAATGACTACAAAATATCATGCCATTGAAAAATAAATAAAACAACATGATGCGCTGCTTTAGCTTGTCTCGATCTCTTTAGATCTTTCTGGCTTGATCTTGTACCGAGCCATTCGTTAGTCTAGTTGTTTGATGAGAAAATTAAATGTAGCCTACAATACACACGTTAAGTTTTGTAAGCTCCGTGCTTCTGCTGCAGCGGACTATTATTACTAGAATATTAGAAATCTAATACTCAAGCTGTTTTCTCATTTTTCTACTCTTAATATTAAATAAAAAAACGACTGAACTAAAGATACACAGATTCTCTTGAACCACCACTGCATTTGCGGCAGAAAACTAATGCAGTGCAGCCAAAATGCTCTGTTCGACTTATCTGAGATCCTTTACTCTTCCCCTGTGGATGACCTGTGACCTACTTTCTGTAAGATCTGAATTTTTGAGATTGAATTTTAAAAAACTGAATTTGAAGTTCCGAATTTCTTCATCTTGAAAACTTTAATCTGTATTTTTTAAACTGAATATTTGAAGTATAAGAATTCAGAACAAAAAAACTAGCTGTTTGAAAATACATGTCTATAAAATTCAGCCATAAAAACATTTCAATTTGTTAAATTTCAATATTCGTTTAAAAAAAATCTAATTCAGAACTATTTAACTACCACCTAAAATTCTATTTTGTTAGATTACACTTGCAAATAATTCAAATTTACACAATTCAAATTCAAATCATTTTGTCATATTATAAGCTCTAAAAACTAGGGCTGTTGCGATAACCTCAAAATTGTAAAACTGCGCTACTGAGAAGCCAACCGCAGAGGAATGGAAGTAACCGTTGCAACCGCGATATTCGCATGTTTTCTTTTTTCATAAGGCTATACCCTTCTTGTTTTGAACTTTGTGCATGTGTATTGAATGTTAAATAAGTTAATAATGATAACAAGACTGTTTTTATCATGGTGACTTGTACAGAGGCTTCATTGATTTGCACTTAAGACTTAACAGACAGTGAATGAAAGAGATCGACTGAGCGCGTGCGATTACCTGCGTCTGTCTTTGAGGTCAAGTCAAGCCATTTAAGCGTCAGCTTCAGCGTTACCCATGTGACGCATTGCTGGTCAGCTCAGCCTTGAAAAGTGGAGCTTAACAACTTGTTTCATTACTATCTTTTAAAGAATCAGCGTTTTTGAACGTGTTCGTCGTTGAATGAACGGTTTAATGATTTACTCAAAGACAGTCCATTGCCGTAACAATGTAATGCGCGCTGATTGACAGCCTCTCAATGTGCCGAGACGCTGTTTAGTTTAAGTTACATTGGTTACTGAAAATGTAGGCTACTCGTCTTTGTTCATGCTGACCACATGGTAAAATCTATTAATATAGCAACAAATAAATATAAATATATCTAAATAAATAAATAAATGGCGATAATACCGCATACCGCGCTATTGAGACACTCAAAATTACTGCAAGGGAAATTCCTTCACCGCGACAGCCCTAATTCTAACAGCAAACACTCAGAATAAAGTGAGATGATCTGCTTATGATCCTGAATGGCTTGTTGAATGAGTGTTGATATCTGAGGCTCATCAATATTAAAGGGTAACTAAACCCTAAACCAACTTTTTTTAGTTAATGATCTGTAAGAATGGGGCTTTATTAGTGCTGTTCATTGATTCGAGTAACTTTTTTGACATTTGGGTATAAAGTGTTTTAATTTTACAATATATGGTGTAAAAACGTCTGAGTGCTGCCCTCTTCAGGTTGAACGGTGGCTACTGCAGTTGAATTTTCCTATTGGATGTTTGCGGTACTGCGTGACGTAAGCGGTACAACGCTACGTAAGCAGGTTCCAGCTCACCACGCCCTTGGTAGGAGCTCACCACACCCTTTTGGTATGAGCTAGCGTAGATTTATCAGTACAGTGGGCAGGAGGGTAGCAGCTATAGGTGAACGTGAAGTGTTGCTGGTTGCAACAGAACTGCTGTGCTGGACTGCATAGCTTTCCAGCAGATTTGGAAATTAGACGCCCGTGGTTGCATGCACTTGGCCTGGAAGACCGTGAGTGTGAAACTTGCATTTTACGAGGGATTGCTTCTCCAACGCAATAGAGGTGGAAATGGGCTTCTTCACACATCTCGCGCTGAAAAGCGACGCAGTGCCAAACGCTGCTCCTCCTGCATGGACTCTACCACCGCCGCGGCGTCTCGATGTGAGTGATCATATATATTTTAATGACAATATATGGTTAGGCTAAAGTTAATCCTCTGGGGTCGACAAACGCGCCAGCGCATTTAGCTGTTTTTTTTTTCACATAGCGGCAAAATATGAATAAGCCTAACGTTATAGTATAGAGACCGCACGCTATTGACATCCACTCGATAAAACTCATCAGAGGCATGTACTTTACGTCGTCTTGAGACCCTGTGAGTGAGTCACTCTCCATTTTAGAGTGTCTGACAGCAGCTGTCAATTAATCCGTCACTGCGGGTCTCATGCAGCACGCCCCTCTATCTCCGCTGGGGTCTGCCCACTTTTCTAGCATTTTTCAAATATTGCCAGTAGTGGTGGGAGAAAAAATCGATCCATCGATGCATCGCGATTCTCTCTCCAACGATTCTGGATCGATTCTGAGAATTTCAGAATCGATTCTGAGCTTAGTTTATAACCAGATGTGCGATGACGCAGAGTTTGCTTTAGAAACACCCGTCTTCTGCTTGCCAACAATTCCCCACACACGTACCTTCAGTAAAATAATATTTAATAAAGTTCGGAAAGGTTGAAACGAATTAAAAGGACATTCACAGGCTTCATTGTACAGGATGCGCTGTGAGAGACGCGCGCGCGCTCTGTTTGATGTTACACTTGAAGTGTGCTGTCTCGCGCGTCGATATTCTCCTTAAAAATGCTCTACGAAGTCATCGTTTATGTGGTTTTGAATGCAGTGGACTTATATATTTAAAATATGAACCTCGCTAACAGAAGGCTGCTTTCAGTTTCAAATGCTGATGCGCGCTTTGTTTGTGTTGACTGCTCGCGCATGCGGCTGTGCGACTCCGTGTAAGTGGTTTAATATACTTGTGCAAAATGAACGTAAACACAGCAAGTTATGTCTTAAGGGATTAAACGGTGAGGACAAACCACATTACTACTTGTATTTAAAAAGAGATCCGAGCGTGAATGCAGCTAAATAGATATCTAAGATATCTCAGTCTAATAAGATGTCAAAGTAAAAAACAAAAGTATGATGAAAATAAATCACTCACAGTTCTTGAATGGAAAATGTTCAGATAATCTTAAATACTGAAAGCACTCTTCTGTTTTTTTTGTCATTTGTTTCTATGCTTCTCTTTATTATTTGCTATTTATATGGTTTGAAGTTATATTAGTTTAAAATTCTTAAAATAAAACTGTTTTAATGTTTTATTTATTTTATTTGTAATTATAAAAAAATAGACTACTTAATTACTTATGTAAACTAATGAATTAATGGGGGGGGGGGGGGGTAGATAAAGAATCGTTCTGGAATCGAATCGTGACTCCCAGAATCGGAATCGGATCGGATCGTGAGGTGACTGAAGATTCCCACCTCTAATTGCCAGTGGGTGGAGTCAGGCTCTGAGCAGGGGTTTAGTTACCCTTTAACAGATCTGCTGAAAATACTCTTTATTTCATGACAATAGTTCCTGTTTTCACCTCATTTATTATGCTGATGTCTTCAGATCTCCTGTAAATTGTCACTTAAAGCTCATTTCATCAGCAGACTGAGGGGATTTGTTGCCTACTATATGTAGCTTTAAGAAATTCTACTATGGTAGTCTCCGCATATAAGAGGGATTTCTTTGTTCTGTAAGAAGGAACTGGCAACATCTGTTCTTCATTATGTGGACCTCTATGTTCGAATGCGGGAATGGTCTCCTGTTCTCTCTACTATGAACACAGTATAAGAGTCCTCCGGGCTACAAATATACATGTGGTAGGATAGCCAGAAACTGACCATATGGCCTTGTTATTCAATGTAGCCTATCATATTCATATATGATGTAAGGTATTCGCTAACAGTCTATCTAACAGTAGCCTATGTTTATTTCTGTTTATGCTTTCAACTGTTTTTCTTACCATTATTTATATTTGGAAGAATTTACATTATTATATTCTGATGTCCATGAGCATAAAAACAAACTCAGTAACTTATACATTTTTGATTTTGGCAGATAAACTCTTCACACTACATTCACATCATCAATGAAGCTCCTCCCACTGTAATTCATCATCAGTGAAGCTCCTCCCACTGCAGCACATCATCAGTGAAGCTCCTCCCACTGCAGCACATCATCAGTGAAGCTCCTCCCACTGCAATTCTCAAATAAATGCTGTAAATTCCCATCAGCTACAAGTGAAGACGAGCATCAGAGCATCAGGAAGAGCTGAAATCTGCAAAAACTGAGTTTATTAAAGAGGACAGAGAGAACATGAGTGATCCAGAACCCTGCAGAATGAAACACACTGAAGATCCTGAAGAACAAAGAGGTTGGTGTTTATTCTTCATTCATTCATGATGCTGAAGAACATTCATGTTAGAAACATTCAAGCACTTCATCACATTTAGATAAACAGTTCAACTATGAAATGGCTGCAAAAAAAGTTTCTTTTTTAAAGCTACACTGTGTAATTTTTTTAGTTGATTCTTAGCAAAAAACACTTCTTTCAAAAATATATGTGCTCATTAATGTATATTTACTTCTTTCAAGTAATAAAGTATTCTCGTAAATTTATAATCTGCCATTGAAAGTACATACGGGTGAGGGGTTCGAATGCCGGTCGCCATGTTGCCCCTCCATCTTGAAACTACATTAGCCAAAGAGGGACATACCTGTAAATTCAAGCTTCGCCTTTCGCGCTTTACACTCAGTGACACAGAGACGAATGTGATACTGGAGTAACTTTTCCCAGATGGAAAGAGCTCATGAGGAACAAAGATTTTAAAACGGACGCAGAAGTTGCCTGCTTTCTTCTCGACAGGTAATTCAGCCTATTTGTGTAAATTCAAAGTTTAATAGTTGCTTGTCTAACCATAGCAGGGTTGTGCATAATGCCAGAACGACCTCTAGTATAACTTGCGTTACTTTTCCTCACGTCAATGGTGAAAAAGTATTGTTTACCTTGTAACATAAATCTGTGCTGCGACGGATCAAGGTGATCAATAGTTGTAAAGGCGCAATTGGACGAAGCTGAACTGGAAGCCATGTTAATCTTGGTAGTCATATACAATTTCACCGCTAGATGGGGGAAATTATCACACAGTGTAGCTTTAACAAATGGTCAGTAAAGGAAGGTTTCATATTTGTCAACATCAGGTCAAACTAAGTTTAAATATTTAAAGTTTTATTTTACATTTATTTAATATATGGTTTACAATTTGTAACAATGTTACCAGAATTTTGACCTGCATTTTGTACGTATCATTACAAACATACAACAAATAATAATCATTCCAAAATGTACAAATTTACAATATACAATATATACAATATACAATATATAAAGTCTTTCTTTTGTCCCAGATGCATGTAAAGTCAACGGAAGAAGAAATTTAGTGTGAACGGCCCTTAATTAAAACGTTTTAGTAGTTTTTAACATAATTAAATATCAATTTAAAAGTTGGTTTCAAAATATGTCAGTAATTGTGTATTTTAATGTTCATATCATGTTATGTAATTGTGTCATTGATTAAACATATTTAATAGTTCTCACTACAGAAACATGGGTTTTGTGCCCAGGGCCGTCGCTAGTGGGGTGAAAGGTGGTGACAATTATAGGGGCCACCACTGCCCAGGGGGCCCACTAAATCAAGTGGTTATGCTATATTTTTCCGTACTCTTATGAATCGTTATAGTACACATAACTAGTACACTGTATGCTTGATAGTTCAATGAAAACCACAAAAACATTCAATTTATTTAAGACGTTTTCCAAATCTGCACTCTCTCCCCTCCCTAAAAATAGTTTAGTCCAATGGCTATTAATTATTTCAGCTCAAACAGCAGAGAGACCCAATCAAGTCCCACCCCAGCTAGTGAACAGAACCAATCAGAGTTGAGGCTGCACTGAGAACAGTTGAAGTTAAAAGTTATAAATGCCAGGGAAAATATCTGGGTACCAGTAACGTCATGAAAAGGAAAGGAAGGGAGAAATGAAAGGGAGGCCAGGAAAATTGCTTAATCAGTCTATCAAAAAAGTTTTTAAAGGGGTCATATAATGGTACTTGCACTTTTACAAGTTGATTGTACTGAAATGTGTGTTGGCAGTGCCTGTACACAACCATCATATAATGATAAAAATCCATCCAGTGGTCTTTTTTTAATCTCCTTATACAGTACAGGCCAAAAGTTTGGACACATTACTATTTTTAATGTTTTTGAAAGAAGTTTCTTCTGCTCATCAAGCCTACATTTATTTGATCAAAAATACAGAAAAAAAATATATATTGTGATATATTATTACAATTTAAAATAATTGGATTTCAAATTATTATACTTTAAATTATCGTTTATTGCTGTGATGCAAAGCTGAATTTTCAGGATCAATTATTTTAAATTGTAATAATATATCACAATATTTCATTTTTTTCTGTATATTTTCCCCCATCTCAAATCGAGCCGTCTGACCATGTGACCATGTGACGTCACGGCGCCCCTCCCACAATTGTTAATTGACAGCAGCGTTTCAACACAGACCCGCCCTGAGCGAGCTGTCATCATAGTCCGCCATTGTTGATACGCTGGAGCGGAATGGCGTCTAAGCGATTGTGGTGTTCTGTTCTTGGGTGTAATAAGGAACACAGCAGTCATTTTGATGTTCCTAAATCCCAACCGCTGAAGACGCAGTGGCTGAGTTTTGTTCTCGAAGGGAAATATTCCACACGATCAACGTCAAGCATGTTTTCTATGTACGACGTTCTCAATATAATTAATAATCCCGCGTTTATAATGAACAACGCATTATGGTTATTGTGTTATTACAAACTGTGTACGCAGGTGTTAAAGTTAACGTGGTAACACTTCTTGTTCCAGGTCCGACTCCGGTTCAAATTGATAAGGTTGCACAGATGTGTCCTCAGAGACTCCCGCTGCTATTCTTTCTCCAAAATATACCCTCAACTGTTGTCAAGGCAGCACTCCACGTGTGAACCCTGCCCCACAGAACAGAGGGGCTGGGTGAGCAAAGCTCATTATCATGTAATGACACATGCACTTAACCCTCTGGGGTCTGAGGTGTTTTCTGGCCCTGGAGGTGTTCTGACATGCTCTGGCATTTGTGCTTATTTCTGTTACTTGTGACATTTTCATGGCTAAAGTCTGATTACGCTGTATTTAGCACAAACTCTGCTACAATAATATGTCAGCAGCATGTATGTAAAAGTTTGTAGTTTTGAGATACTGACATTTATGCGTGGTTTGTGAAAATACAAAAAAAAAAAATTGTCACTGAAATAAGGCCATGAAACCCATACTGATTATTTCTTCACAAGACTTTTGAAAATTGTATCACATAGCCTAGAATATTTGCTCCAAAACTATGTGAAAATCATCCTGACAACTCATTCAGATAAGAAAATATATTGATTTAAAATTTTTTGATAAGAAGAAATTTGTTTTGTGTAAGAAAGCTTTATGCGGGGAGGCGTAAACACATCATTAATATGTATGGTTTTCACACCTGAGAAAGACAAAGACCCTCCCTAATGGCCCTATTAGGAGCTATCAGGCCCTATCATTCTGAGCAACCTTGCACAAAGAATGAGGAGATTTAAAAAAGAATGGCTTTTTGATTGTTTGGATTTATTTACAACACAACATAATCTAAAGATACACAACATGACAAAAAAGCACATTATTGAAAACAATGATCCAAAGACAGAGACCTTTGTGCCATTCCTAAAAACATTGTACATACCTTTAATTTCCAAGGTGTTTGATTTTCACTTTACCATGTTCATGTACAGAGACTCATGTGAATGTTGAATACACAGAATAATTGAATAATACAGAACACACACACACACAAATGTTTCCAACAATAATGAACACCAGATTTGTTGTGCCTTGTAGGCACAGGCTATGCGCAGTGCTGCATAAAATAATAATAACAATAAATTAAATCTTCCAAAAGATTTCAGTAATAACTACGCTAGAGAAAAAAAAAACTGATTACAGTATAAAAAAAAATGAAGCCTATTGTTTGGTGCGTTTTGCTTTTCAAATGCAGAATGCACTCCAAAATATGAAACATTCAAACGCAGAGCGCGCTCCAAAATATGATACATTCAAACGCAGAGCTCGTTCCAAAATATGAAACATTCAAACGCAGAGCTCGCTCCAAAATATGATACATTCAAACGCAGAGTGCGCTCCAAAATATGATACATTCAAACACAGAGCGCGCTCCAAAATATGAAACATTCAAACACAGATCTCACTCCTAAATTTGGTACATTTCATGGGTTTTTCCGGCCTAAAAATGAGGCGGAGGTGGTAAAATCCTAATAATGTATTTTAATAATAAGGTAATAAAATTAGTATTTTTCTTAGATCACCATATAGCCTAATGTGTTTCCCACATTATTTTTGTGGGTGGAGCTTGTTACCTCTAGGGGGGTCCGGGGGCATGGCCCCCCGGAAGAAAATTTTGTACATTTTAAAGATAAATTCATTAATCTGGTGCACTTTGAGTCACACAAATCCTCTGTTAAAAATAAATAATCCACCTGCAAACCACCCATATTCTCTGATTTAGATATCTGCATCTGATCATCACATTACAATTATTCAAATTCTCAGTGGTAAGCATGATGGTAACATATCACACTGAAGTAGGCTAATTTAAAAAATGAACATTTATTTAAAATAAAAGTTCGTCTTTTCGCAAAATTACATTTCCTTTTTTTAAATTTTTTTGTACCTTTATAAAGGGCATTTCCCCCCTAATTTTATTAAATGTATGCTCCATCTTTCATTTCATTTTATTAAATTTGATAAATTTTTTTAAAATGATAAGACACTATGCTGTTACCAATCAAATTAAAACATTTACAGTTACAATTTTAACTGTATTAAATGAGATTATTTAAAAAAAAAATTAATATACAAATAAGGAATGTTGAAAAGAATGATACTTTATGAAACTAAACCGCCAGTAGGAGGCGGCAGGCGACCGTCTTAATGGGCGAGTCATTGAGTCATTCATTCAAACGATTCGTTCAAACGGCTGATTTATTCAGAAAGATGCAGTTTATGAATGGGTAACTGAATCTTTGACTCAATCGATTCGTTCAAAACGCTGAATCATTCATTCAGTAATGAAACATCGCTGAGTGTTGCTGTGAGATGCGCTATGGTTCTGCTGTGATCTTTGGAACTATTTTCGCTGCTAAAACAGAACAAAAACAGTCATTGCGTCTAAAATGTAAGTGACTTAATTTTAACTATTTGTTTGAACTGTTATGAAGTCAGTCTCGGTTTCAATCTTGATGGCATTCAGGAAAACAGCTCTCTGGTCGTGTGTAGCCTAGGCTATATATTGTTTCTTAACTATAATATGTTATAAATAACTGCGTGAGCCTCAACAGCGCAACTTTGTTACCGTCAGTACATTAGGTAGGCCTATATTATTATCAACTATAGGCTATCAATCGCCACTTACATTAAGTGAAATAAAACAGAATCATCCTCACGTTTTCTGTGATTCCCTGGTTATTTTTTTATTTTTAAATAAAAAATTGTTTTAATCAGGGCATTTGTCCGGTTGGGCAAGTAGTAAAAAAACATACGTGTCACACAAGCATCGAGCTCTGATATGTTTTCCTTGATTGGTTTTCCCTGAAGAGAATTATGTTGTTGAAAACGAAAGAAAAAGTGACGCACGTTCATTGCGTTTTACCGTGATGAACCCTTGTGAGTTGTCTTTATTAAACTCATTCGCTCATCCGCGCAGCACTAAACAGTTTGAGAATGGACACAAGCAGTAACTGCAACAGAACCATCACGGACGGTGGAAAACTGTAAGTTATCTGGCCATGTGACTGTCTGTTCGAGTTTTGTCGAGAGCCGGAGGCGGCACGAAATTTGACGGAGGCGGCCGCCTCATAATTCTCTATGCAGGAAAAACCCTGCATTCAAACGCAGAGCTCACTCCAAAATATGAAACATTCAAACGCAGAGCGCAGTCCAAAATTTGATACATTCAGCACGCTCCAAAATATGATACATTCAAACACAGAGCTCGCTCCAAAATATGATGCATTGAAACGCAGAGCTCGCTCCAAAATATGAAACATTCAAAGGCAGAGCGTGCTCCAAAATATGATACATTTAAACGCAGAGCGCGCTCCAAAATATGATACATTATGGTTACCATATTATACATATCTACGTTTGAGCAGATATCCACAAACACAGTAACAGTTCAACTGCAATGTGAAGTTTATGCAACAATAACATAAACTAATAATTAATAATTCCTTACCTTAAATCTTTCTTGTTTCCAATCATGTTCTTCTTCTTCTGAGGTAAATCCAATGTAAGTTCACGATGTGTCTTCCAAACTCGACGAAAAGCAGAGAATTTGGTGAAGTTTGGTGCTTTGTTTTTGAGGTAACGAGCGCGTTCATATGAGGCGTGGACGATTTGCATGTCAATCTCTTTTTGCGCGTGTGGGCGTGGTCAAATTAAAAATAATGAGCAAGCGCTTGAGAAACTGGACATTTTGTTGGTTTTATACAAATTACTTAAGCAGAGAATATTTGTTTTCAGTTTGAATCCGATCATTTAAAAGTACACACTTAAATGTTTATAAAGGTATATGGCTCATAAATGTGACAAGTATAGACGTGCTCAAGAAAAAAAGTGAGGCAGAACGCACACCCTGTTTATTTTCTTTATTTTACAAAAGCACGATATTTTGATTTGATTGTAAGTGGACACATACAAAAGTAGAAATATCACAGAATCTTTTTTTATATTTCTTTTTTCTGTATGACCATAAATGACGGAGTAATTGAAGTTTATTGTGCTACAATGTGAAGAAAATCGAGCAAAACGCACAGGCGCGTTTGCCGACCCCAGAGGGTTAAATGGCGTGCTGAAAACAGAGCTGTTTTTGACCAGGTAGAATAAGTGTTTTCTTACAATACTAATGAGAATTTTTAATTAAAAGTACATTACAAACTTGTCATTTAGACCCTAAAGAATCATATTAACTTGTACAAAAATGGCATTATATGACCCCTTTAACAAGACAGCTTAGTACACTGTAGGGAGTCAATGTAAAGAGCCGCCATCCGCGCTTTCCGGTACCGTCACATCTCTGTGTACCGGCGAGCACCGCCCAAACGATTACGCGCTCAAAGTCCCCATCTTTTTGCGCTATTATGTGTAGTCTGTTTTATAACATGCAGAAAAATAGATGTGGATTACAGACTTGCCATTTGCTGATTTGATATTTTTAACAATAGCCTCCTGTCAAGAAAACGCGAATACAACTCACTGCTATTGATTAATACATTTATTAGCTTTATTAAAGGAGTCATAACCTGCAATTTTCACTTTTCCACGAGAATCAATGTATGTTATGATTGCCTAACGATTATACACTGGCCGGGAAGCCGATATTTAAAAGTGAAGCGTTTGTTTACCTCAGGGTAAATAAACCAGCGCGCGTGCACGCGCAATCAAATCAAATTTCAGCTCCGTCTTGACGTCATGGCGGTGCAGGATATACCATATATGGACACCGCAAACCTATGCCGCGGGAAGCCCGCCCCGCTCCCCCTCATATTCAGTTAAGTCGAGAAAGATGGAGAAACATACCTGATAGTACATACCTGAGTTGCTCTGTGGTTGACTGCCACAAACAACATGTAAATGTGTTTTCTCTACCAAAAACGGACCAAACTATCAGGGACCAGTGGATGAAATTCATTTTTAATGACGCTGTCCCAACAACCCTTTCAACTGGCTTATCGTTAGGAGTCTGCGCTAAACATTTCACACAGGAATCATACACAAATTTGGGGCAATATCAGGCGAAGTTGGCCTCGAAGCTCTGTTTGGAAAAAGGTGCAATTCCAACCATCAGAGACTTGCCTGAAATTGAAACGGTAATACTGAGTTTATATTGCTCTACTGTGTGTAACGTTAACAAACAGCAGCAAACTGCTAATGCGGCTATTGTATGCTATCGGGAGTATTAGCTTCGAGGTAAACATGGGGAATGGCTGCTAACGTTACTTTGCAAACAACAAATGACTGAGATCATCATGAATTCGGCTATTGTATATTGATTGCCTAACGCTTATATGAGGCGCCGTCTAGTTTGTGTGTGTGTGTGTGCTCGCGTCTTATATGCGTATGTGCGCGAGTTTGTGTGTGTGTGCTCGCGTCTCATATGAGTATGTGCGTAGAGAGTTCATATACATGTATGTGTGACTACTTAGTATGTATGCAAGCGTGTTTCATATATGTGTGCGTGAATGAAGTTTGATTTAAGCCCTAAACGGCGCCTCATACTTATACACTGGCCGGGAAGCCGGTCGCGGCCATGTTGGGTTCATTCATAACTTGGCGCCATGATGTCATTTTGGAAATGATATGCTAAAGCGTTACCTGCGGTGTCAACCCCCCTCCTTCCTGCCACCAATCAACGCGCCCCACATTTGCATTATTAAAATGACCGTCCACGACAGCCAAAATATCGCATCAGATCTCGCGAGACAATAATGCCTTCAGAAATAAGGGTCTGAGGAGCTCTGTGTTTATTTTTTTTCCACTTTTCTTTTTTAGAAGGGCCTGAAAGACTATAATACAGCAGTAGGTATCCAATGTAATACTAGGTTATGACTCCTTTAAACAAAGCAGCACATGATCTTCATTAAAAATGAAGACAGTGAGAAACTTAAGCAGGTTTATTTTACATTAGACTGCATCCTTTTGAATTAGCTACAACTACAACTTTGTATATTAAATAAGTAAAAGCAATAACCTTTATTTGCATTTATTTATTTGTCTGTTTTGTTATTTTGTAAGAAATACATATTAAGTGCATGGCACCAGAGTTGGGCCTCCATGCCCATATCTTATAGGCCTACCATATATATATATATATAATATATATATGATTTGATTGGAAGGCGTTGGGGGCCCACATCAATGTTTTGTCAGGGGGCCCAGAATTCCCTCGCTATGGCCCTGTTTGTGCCTATAATGTTTTTAAAAAATAACTGGAAGATCAGTGTACCTCATTCATGGAAAGTTTCAGGGACGTATAATTAATGTATAAAAAGACATAAATTATTGTAATATTTTATAGCATTTGTTACATCTGCGATAAATGTAATCTCCATTCACTCCATATTTCTCTCTTTGAACTATTTGGATTATTTAGAAAAAATTTTAATTAGAGTTTTTCTTTCATGACAGACTCGATGGAAGAGAGTGAAGAACTGAGTGAAGTGGAGGAGGAACATCATGTCAAACCTGGAGAAAAACCTTTGAGTCGCTCAAAGACTAAAAAGACATTTTTAAAGAAAAGAAGAGCCAAGAAATCTTTCACCTGCACTCAGTGTGGAAAGAGTTTCAAAACCAAACCAATTCTTAATCAACACCTGAGAATCCACACTGGAGAGAAGCCGTTCATGTGTGATCAGTGTGGAAAGAGTTTCGCATACAGACAAAATCTTAAAGTTCACATGAGTGTTCACACTGGAGAGAAGCCACATGTATGCCATCAATGTGGGAAGAGTTTCACCCACTCAGAACGGCTTACGACACACATGAGGATCCACACTGGAGAGAAGCCATTCACATGTCATCAGTGTGGGAATAGATTTATACACAAAAGAAATCTTAAAGAACACATGAGGATCCACACCGGAAAGAAGCCGTTCACATGTCATCACTGCTGCAGAACATTTCTTACTGTATCACACCTGAAGAGACACCTGAGAATTCATACAAAGGAGAAGCCCCATTCATGTTCTGTGTGTGGAAAGAGTTTTTCACTGCTGGAAAATTTACATAGACATGAGAAAATTCATACTGGTGTGAGAGAGTACATGTGCTTTGAGTGTGAGAAGACTTTTACTACAGCGATAGAATTAAAACAACACGAGAGGATCCACACTGGAGAGAAACCTTACAAGTGTTCACACTGTGACAAGAGATTCAGTGTGTCAGCAAATCTGAAAAGACATGAGAGGATCCACAGTGGAGAAAAACCTTACAAGTGTTCACAGTGTGACAAGAGATTCAATCTGTCAGCAAATCTGAAAACACATGAGAGGATCCACAGTGGAGAAAAACCTTACAAGTGTTCACAGTGTGACAAGAGATTCAGTGTGTTAGCAAGTCTGAAAAGACATGAGATGATCCACACTGGAGAAAAACCTTACAAGTGTTCACATTGTGACAAGAGATTCAGTCAGTCAGCAGATCTGAGATCACATGAGAGGATCCACACCGGAGAAAAACCTTACAAGTGTTGCCACTGTGACAAGAGATTCAGTCAGTCTTCATCTCTGAAAACACATGAGAGGATCCACACTGGAGAAAAACCTTACAAGTGTTCACACTGTGACAAGAGATTCAAACACTTAACAGGTCTGATAACACATGAGAGGATCCACACTGGAGAAAAACCTTACAAGTGTTCACACTGTGACAAGAGATTCAAAGACTCATCATCTATGAGATCACATGAGAGGATCCACACTGGAGAAAAACCTTACAAGTGTTCACACTGTGACAAGAGATTCAGTCTGTCAGCACATCAGAGATCACATGAGAGGATCCACACTGGAGAAAAACCGTACAAGTGTTCACACTGTGACAAGAGATTCAGTCACTCATCACATTTGAGATCACATGAGAGGATCCACAGCAGAGAGAAGTCGCACACGTGTGATCAGTGTGGAAAGAGTTTCTCTTTTAAAAGTGACCTGGAGCTACACATGAAGATCCATGCAGTGGAGAAACCACATCAACACAGCCTGAGGTCACGGTAAGTAGTTTATCTTTTTGTGCTGAGCAACAAAAGCTTATTTTCTATTGTCGGGCTGAACGGTTCATAGAATGGTAAGCAACGTTTCCAGTTGTGTTTTCACTTGAGCCTGGTACGGCACGATTACAAACCGTTCTCGTCACAGAAATTTCAGCTCGCTACCAGTCTCTCTGCAGCTGGCTAAGCAAAGTTAAAGCGATTTGAGCAGTGTAAACTCAAATTAATAATAAAATTAAAAGAAATATGTGATCATCCTCCATAACATGGTCACTATTTACATCTCATATCATCAGTAAACCGTTGCGTCACCAAGCGAACAACTGACGTATTTGTATTACATTACAAAGAGCTCCGCTATCAGCCCACGGTGGAGAATGAAACCATAGCTGTACTGGCTGGACCATATCGACAAGGACTGGAATGGTTCAGCAAAGAGAATGGTTTGGCCCGGCGGTGGAAAAGCGGCTAAAGTCTTTTCTGTGTCAGTTAGTTTCCTGACAGCCACGATGAGTGGCAGGACAGTTTGTTGGTTGCTTTGTATCTGCTTGAAAAGTTTCTCATTATTTAAAAGTGTCTGATTATTATTATTCTTTAGATCTAAGTCATTACAAGGAGAAAGTCATAATTATGAGAAAGTTTCAGATTATTTTTTACTTGCATATTTAAATTTTTGTACTTTGTCCCATTGACATCACATGAAATAGATTAATACGAAGTCAAGTCACTTTACCTTCATTTATATAGCCCTTTTACCAATATAGATTGTTTCAGACACTTTACAGTGATAATAGGAAATTACAGTAACATTGTTTTGTTTTTAGTCTAGATTTGAACTGACAGATTGTGTCTGCTTCCCGGACAATGCTGTTCCAATGTTTTGGTGCTAAAAAGGAAAAGGATCTTCCGCCAGCAGTCAATTTGATATTCTAGGTATTATCAACTGGCTGGTAGATTCGAGATCGGCCTGTAACTGACGAATTCTGTAGGATCAAGTTGCATTTTTTTAACCATAGTTTCTTTTCCAATGACTTTTTCCAATCATAGACCAGTGCTCAAGCATGGTCTAGAATCCAGCGCTGACAAGAATCAGCATTCACGTGCTCAAAAATGTGTTTCGCACTGACAACAATTCAGTGGTGGTTAGAATCACACAGTGGAGGAATGGAAAGTTGACAAGCCATTAAAAAGTAATTTTTAATATAAAATAATGAAAAAGAACCTTGTATATTTTCAAATATTTTCAATAAATAATTTTCCCATTCACTCCGGTGACGTTTTTTCGAATTAAACTAAATTCTATTTATAAGGTAAACTTTTACATTTTTGGCATTAACTAATGTTAATGCCAAATGCCATAATGTTTTCTTTGTTCTAGGGCTGGACCCGAATATTCGTTCGGTGGGTTGGTATTCGATTTTCAAATTTGACCTTCGATTTTTTCACACCTGCCATCCTCCTAGAAACGGTTCTCATTTGTGCTTGAATGGGGCTGTTTACACCTGGCCACTTCTTGCTTTTTCTCAGATCGGATAGTTATCTGATTTACCAAAGCGATTCCATTTACACCTGGTCACATAAATGCCATCCATCCAGCTGTTCCCTTCTGTTAACCATTGCGCGGACGCAATGCTGCGTGGTCCATCCATCCATCCATCCATCCATCCATCCATCCATCCATCCATCTTCTTCCGCTTATCCAGGGCCGGGTCGCGGGGGCAATCTAAGCAGGGATGCCCAGTCTTCCCTCTCCCTAGACACTTTCTCCAGCTCTTCCGGGGGGACACCGAGGCGTTCCCAGGCCAGCCGAGAGACATAGTCCCTCCAGCGTGTCCTAGGTCTTCCCCGGGGCCTCCTCCCGGTGGGACATGCCCGGAGCACCTTCCCGGGAAGGTGTCCAGGAGGCATCTGGAAAAGATGCCCAAGCCACCTCAGCTGACCCCTCTCGATGTGGAGGAGTAGCGGCTCTACTCTGAGCTCCTCCCAAGTGGCCGAGCTTCTTACCCTATCTTTAACCCTCTGAGGTCGGCAAACGCGCCGGCGCGTTTTGCTGGATTTTCTCGACATTGTAGCACTATAAACTTAAATTACTCCGTCATTTATGGTCATACAGAAAAAAGAAATATAAAAAAAGAATCTGTGATATTTCTACTTTTGTATGTGTCCACTTACAATCAAATCAAAACATTGTGCTTTTGTAAAATAAAGAATATAAACAGGGTGTGCGTTCTGCCTCTCCGTCGCGGTGAACTTTTTTTTCTTGAGCACGTCTATAAACTGAAACAAAACTCAGCGAATACTTGTCACACATTTATGAGCCATACACCTTTATAAACATTTAAGTGTGTACTTTTGATGATCGGGTTCAAAACGAAAACAAATATTTTCTGTTTAAGTAATTTGTATAAAACCAACAAGATGTCCAGCTTCTCAAACGCTTGCTCATTACAGTTAATTTGGCCACGCCCACTCGCGCAAAAGATATTCACATGCAAATCTCCACATGGAACGCGAACGCGCTCGTTACCTCAACAACAAAACACCAAAACACTTCACTTCACTTTTCGTCGAGTTTGAAAGACGCGCCTGAGCTTACATTGGATTTAGGCTACCTCAGAAGAAGAAGAACGCAATTTGAAGACAAGAAAGATTTAAGGTAAGAAATTCTTACATGTTTGTTATTGTTGCATAAATGTCACGTTGCAGTTGAACTGTTGCTAGATATATGGGGAATATTATAATATTTAGACCCGTGTTTACTGTTAGGCCTACTGTGTTTGTGGCTATCTGGTCAAACGTAGATATGTATATGGTAACCATAATGTTTTATATTTGAGCGCGATCGCGTTCGAATGTATCAGATTTTGCAGCGCGATCGCGTTTGAATGTATCATTTGAAAATTTGAAAAGCAAAACACACCAAACGGCTTCATGTTTTTACTATTATCTCATTTCATATCATCATAACGAATGGAAACATTTAAAGTAACATGATAATCAATATATTTTTCTCTAGCTTGGTTGTTACTGAAATATTTTTATTATTATTTTACCCAGCACTGCGCATAGCCTATGCCTACAAGGCACAACAAACCTGGTGTTCATTTACTATATATTGTTGGAAACATTTGTGTGTGTGTGTGTGTGTGTGTGTATTTTGTGAACTTTAAAAAGCAATTTTAACCAGAAAAATCTAATATTTATTTCCAAAATCGTGCAGACCTTTCTCTTGATATCAGTATGTTTACTTTTTTTTCAGGGCCCAGATGAGTCCTGCCGACTTCAACATTCACATGAGTCTCTGGAACATGAACATGGTAAAGTGAAAATCAAACACCTTGGAAATTGAAGGTATGTACAATGTTTTTAGGAATGGCACAAAGGTCTCTGTCTTTCAATAAGTGCTTTTTTGCCATTTGTTGTGTCTATTTGGATTATGTTGTGTAAATAAATCCAAACAATTTAAAAGCCATTCTTTTTTAAATCTCCTCATTTACAGTATTGTGCAAGGTTGCTCAGAATGATGGGCCCTGATAAGCTCCTAATAGGGCCATTAGGGAGGTTCTTTGTCTTTCTCAGGTGAGAAAAGCCTTACATATTAATGAGGTTATCCGCCCCTTCGCATAAGGCTTATTCACACAAAACACGTCGTAAAAATTTTAAATCAATATATTGTCTTCTCTGAATGAGCAGTCAGGGTGATTTTCACATAGTTTTGCAGCAAATATTCTAGGCTACGTCATACAATTTTCAAAAGTCTTGTGAAGAAATAATCAGTAGGGGTTTCATGGCCTTATTTCAGTGAGAATTTTTTTTTGTATTTTCACAAACCACGCATAAATGTCATTATCTCAAAACTACAAACTTTTACATACATGCTGTTGATATATTATTGTAGCAGAGTTTGTGCTGAATACAGTGTAATTAGACTTTAGCCATGAAAATGTCACAAGTAACAGAAATAACCAGAAATGTCAGAGCATGTCAGAACACCTCCAGGGCCCAGAAAACAGCTCAGACCTCAGAGGGTTAAGGGATCACCCAGCCACCCTGTGGAGAAATCTCATTTCGGCCACCTGTATCCGGGATCTTGTCCTTTCGGTCATAACCCACAGCTTATGACCATAGGTGAGAGTAGGAATGTAGATTGACCGGTAAATCGAGAGCTTTGCGAGCTTGCGGTTTAGCTCTTTCTTCACCACGACAGACTTGTACATCGACTGCATTACTGCAGAAGCTGCACCGATCCATCTGTCAATCTTCCGTTCCATCCTTCCCTCACTTGTGAACAAGACCCCAAGATAATTGAACTTCTCCACTTGAGGCAGGAACTCTCCACCAATCTGAAGTGGACAAGCCACCCTTTTCCGACTGAGAACCATGGCCTCGTATTTGGAAGCGCTGATTCTGATCCCAGCTGCAAAACGTCCCTGTGCGTGCTGAAGGTCCTGGTCTGATGGGGCCAGCATGACAACATCATCCGCAAAGAGCAGAGATGAAATCGTGTGGTCTCAAAACCTTACACCCTCTGGCCCCTGGCTGTGCCTAGACATTCTGTCCATAAAAATTGTGAACAGAACCGGCGACAAAGGGCAGACCTGCCGGAGTCCAACATGCACCGGGAACAAGTCTGACTTAATGCCGGCAATACGAACCAAGCTCCTGCTCCGGTCGTACAGGGACTTAGCAAAGGGCCCCGGACACCATACTCCCTGTGCACACTCCACAGGATGCAAAGACAGCCCCACAACATCCAGAGACTTGAGGTATTCGGGGCAGATCTCATCCACCCCCGGTGCCTTGCCACCGAGGAGTTTCTTATCTTCACCAAGGTAGACTTCAGCTTGGGTGATGGACAAGTCCACCTCAGAGCCCTCAGCCTCTGCTTCCTCAGTGGAAGACGTGTCGGTGGGATAGAGGAGATCCTCAAAGTATTCCTTCCAATGTCATCCCCAGTTGAGGTCAACAGCTGCCCACCTCCGCTGAAAAGAGCGTTGGTAGGGCACTGCTTCCCTCTCCTGAGGCGCCATATGGTTTGCCAGAATCTCTTTGAGGCCAACTGGTAGCCCTTTTCCATGGCCTCACTGAACTCCGCCCAAGCCTGATTTTTTGCCTCCACAACCACCCAGGCTGCAGTCCTCTTGGCCTGTCGATATCCGTCAGCTGCCTCAGGTGTCCCACAAGCCAGCCAGGCCCAATAGGAATCCTTTTCAGCTTTACGGCATCCCTTACTTCAGGTGTCCACCACCGGGTTCGGGGATTGCCTCCTCGACAGGCACCGGAGACCTTACGGCCACAGCTCAGAGTGGCCGCGTTGACAATGGAGGTGGAGAACATGGTCCACTTGGACTCAGTATCTCCAGACTCCCTCAGGATCCAGTCGAAGCTCTGCTGGAGGTGGAAGTTGAAGATCACTCTGACAGGGGATTCGACCAAACGTTCCCAACAGACCCTCACAGTACGTTTGGGTCTGCCGAGTCTGTCCAGCTTCCTCCCCTGCCATCGGATCCAATTCACCACCAGATGGTGATCAGTTGACAGCTCCGCCCCTCTCTTTACCCGAGTGTCCAAGACATATGGCCGGAGGTCAGATGAAACGACCACAAAGTCGAACATTGACCTCCGGCCTAGGGTGTCCTGGTGCCATGTGCACTGATGGACACCCTTATGCTTGAACATGGTGTTCGTTATGGACAAGATGTAACTAGCACCGAAGTCCAAAAACAGAACACCACTCGGGTTCAGATCAGGGGGGCTGTTCCTCCCAATCACGCCCCTCCAGGTGTCACTGTCGCTGCCCACATGGGCTTTGAAGTCCCCCAGTAGAACGACGGATTCCCCAGTTAGAGCACTTTCCAGCACCCCTCCCAGAGACCCCATGAAGGCCGGGTAC
Organism: Scardinius erythrophthalmus; assembly: GCF_964197995.2. Taxonomy (NCBI): domain Eukaryota; kingdom Metazoa; phylum Chordata; class Actinopteri; order Cypriniformes; family Leuciscidae; genus Scardinius; species Scardinius erythrophthalmus. The sequence continues at coordinate 5,018,484 of NC_138221.1, read as the reverse complement.
TCTACACTGCCGTTTGGCCCATAGGCGCACACGACAGTGAGAGACCTATCCCCGACCCTCTCGTTCACTGGGGTGAACTCCAACACATGGTGGCTGAGCTGGGAGGCTATAAGCAAACCCAAAGCAGCCCGCCGCCTCTCACCATGGGCAACTCCAGAGTAGCAAAGAGTCCATCCTCTCTCTAGGAGTGTGGTTCCAGAGCCCAAGCTGTGCGTGGCGGTGATCCCGACTATCTTTAGTCGGAACCTCTGAACCTCACACACAATCTCAGGCTCCTTCCCCGCCAGAGAGGCGATGTTCCACGTCCTCAGAGCTAGTCTCCGTGTCCCGGGATCGGGTTGTCGAAGCCCCCGCCTTCGACTGCAGACCAATCCACTATTCACCGGCCCCTTACGGACCCTCCTGTAGGTGGTGAGCCCACGGGAAGGCGGTCCCACGTTGCTCCTTCGGGCTGAGCCCGGCCGGACCCCGTGGGGGGAAGCCTGGCCACCAGACGCTCGCATACGAGCCCCAACCCCGGGCCTGGCTCCAGGGTCGGGTCCCGGCTGCGCCATACCGGGTGACGTCATGGTCCTCGATTTAATATTACTCATAAAGGGCTTTTTGAACCACTCTTAGTCTGACCCGTCGCTTAGGACCTGTTTGCCTTGGGAGACCCTACCAGGGGCATATAGCCCCGGACAACATAGCTCCTAGGGTCATTCGGGTACTCAAACCCCTCCACCACGTTAAGGTGACAGTTCAAGGAGGGGGTTATTATGGTACCTTAAGTGATAATTTAAACTTATAAATATTCAAAGTAAAGACAGCTAAAGAAGTTAGTAATAGGTCTAAACATAATATGAATTAAAACATACCTTGAGCATGTGCATGTTTCACTTTGATGTGGCCAATCAAAATATTCATTGGTTTCCCTTCGTTTAGGATACTTGCGTATATGATTTTGCATTCCTTTGTTGAAACGTCGGTGTCCCCATCGATCATAATTGATAAATACGGAGTATCCTTGATTTTTGTGTAAGTCTTCCCCTTCAGAGTATCTGCAGTTACTCCAACTAATTGTGCGCATGCTGTATCATTGTTGTATGTTTCGTTAAGTTTTAAAGGTCCCATGACATGCTACTTTGTGTAGGCTTTAATATAGGCCTTAGGGGTCCCTAGTACTGTATCTGAAATCTCTTTCCAAAAATTCAGCCTCAGTGCAGAATTATAGCCACTACAAGCCAGTCCCAGAATGAGCTTCCTTCAGACAGGCCGTTTCGGTGTCTGTAGCTTTAAATACTAATAAGGGGGAGAAAGGCGGCGCAAGGTGGAGGGTGGGTGTGGCCTTGACCATCGTGCGCAACTGTACCATGGCGTGCATGTTTACGTTGGATATAGCAATGGCACGAAGACACGCAGTCTTTCAAGCATTTCAGTTTGACCCAGAATCTGATCCGGATGGAGAAGCAACGGATGAAGAAGTTGCAACTCAGCGGCTCCAGCAGGACGTTTCCGAATGGTTAGTTTAAAATATTATGTCTGGATACGGTACTTTATTCGGATGGTTTACAGTTATTATCATGTAGCTAACGCGAACCTACTGTTGCCTTTTCATGAGAGATCTGTAACGTCTGTATTTATCTTATTACAATTACATCAAGCTCTGCGATCTTGAAATGCGGATATAGCGCGCGCCATATAACCAACAGGAAAACGGTTATCCAAATAACAGTGTAAAACACTCGCGTACAGTGTGTGTATTCACACACATAAACTGCATAGCTGCATAGCTAATGTTACAGCCACATTCTACTTGTAACAATCTAGGTAACCATAAACAGTAAAGCAACACACTTATATATCATTAGTTGACTTACTTGTCCGAGGTGTGTAGCTGAGCCAAAGAGAGTGATCCAGACTTTAGTTTCAGACGTTCAGCAAGCCCAGCTCTGTATTGACGCTTCGGTGTTCATTTGTACATCCAATTATTGAGCAATTGTTATGCTTCGCTCGCTCAAAAGCCATGTTATCTCTCGTAGATAAACTAAAATCGCGCGCGCGCTCCTACTTCCTAGCTTATTTTCTCATGGGCGGAAAATATTCTCTGGGCGCCTGGGCGGGCAAAGCAGAGAAATGGGAGGTAACATTCCTCCTTATAACGTCACAAGGAGGAGATTCAAGATCAGCGCGATTGAGCTTCCATTTTCTCAAAGGCAGAGAAAGATAGCAAAAGCTCGATTTACACCGATTGAAATTTCTAGAAAATTGGGGACCATATACAGGCTAGGGGAACTCATATTAATGTTAAAAAACCTCAGAAAGTGAGAATTTCATGTCATGGGACCTTTAAACCATTCTTCCTTTGAAGGTCGAGCTGGCTTTTGTATTTGGTGAAGGGTAGTTCCTCCTTAGCAACGAAGTAGGCCGTGTTAAATTTCAACATCATCTCTGCCTCATCTGCGCTCTTATTTACAGTCATTTGTCTTCTAAAAGCAACCGGCAGTGGCGTTGCTTTTTGATTTATAAACATGTCACGGCATACTTTGTGCTTTAGGCTGAAATATCTAGGCCCCTCCCCTCTCCACACATTTTAGCCACTTACAGTGGCCATTCCCTATTCTTCTCACACTCATTGGCCTGCCACACATTCTGGACTCATTGACGCGCCCCTTCCATGTTTAACGTGTAAAAAATGTGCGACTGGATGTAAAATTCAGTCGCGCACTCTCAAATTTTGGTCCTTTTGGTCGTTGTCTGGAGCCCTGCTTTCTTTCTTTCTGCAACTCGTATGAATGTGTGTGTTTGTTAGATATTAATTCTATGTAATAGAATAATCCAGTCTTGTTTGTATTTTAAAGAGAAGTGTTCTTGTGTTATGTGCTTAGATCAGCAGTTTAAGACATTACATTCCTAAGTTACCTTGCTCATAAATAGTGTTTTCACTAGTTTGGATATTTATATCCGCTGCAGAGCTGATAGTTATGGCCTGTTCAAATGAACGCTGGACGAGTCATTGGCTCGGCTGTAATAAGTGATTTTTTCGAATTCCCTATAAATTAATAAATAATTCCCTTTGGGCTCAATTGACCTGTTTGACCATTACACCCTTTAAGGGGGTGCTTAATAAACTGGTAAGCTTTATATCCGTAAAACAACTCTGATGTAATAAACGACTCTGACTCTAATAAAGTGTGCACTCTCCCTTCCATTACTGTCATGATCAGTAACGTTAGGCCTATCACTCCGGAGACTGTAAGCTGGATCACGGTCAGTTGGTACAGATCCATCCTTGAGTAATAACCAGAGTAAATGAAGACTGCCATGTTCATTCTTACATCCAACAACAAAACACCTCAATTGCTTAGGAGACATTCGTGTGTACAGCTGCTCCGGCGTCGAAACACTGGCGGACTGTGTTTAGCTCAGTGTCCATCAAACACCATGTAAAAGTGAATTTTGCATAACAGGTGCCCTTTAAGTCACATGATCAATGTCACTTTTTTAAAACGTGATTAGCCTAGTTCAGAGTCTGAAATATTAATTATTCCTCTCGCATCATGTCTGTTAGAAATTAAACTTGTTTGTTTTTAGCAGAACTACCAGAAAGCATCTGGAAGGAGAGGACAGAGAACGCCAGTGATCCAAAACCTGCAGAATGAAACATCATGATACTGAATAACAAAGAGGTTAGTGTTTATTCTTGATTCCTCATTCATTCATCATGATGAAGAACATGCTCAACAAATTTACATTGTTTCATGACCAAACTAGTGATTTATAACACAAATCATCGTCATGACATTCACAGGTGACAGCAGGCAGGAAATGGTTCATTCCAGTGGAGGTGCGGCAGGGGATTTAAGGGAAAATCTTGTAAGGATCGGAAAATGATCAGAGAGTGTGAGACCTGGGTCCACGCCTCTCACCTTAGACTACACCAACCAACCTTAGCAACTCCACACGCCGACACAGAGGGTAGTGAGGGATCAAGGGACGTGCTGGTAACTTACCTCCCTTGCCTACGAGGGAAATCCTCTCTACGGCACGCAAAGTGTCATATTGGTGAAGACGGAATGTCCATGGGGCGAACGAGATGGTCGACACACCTGGAGGAGGATGTGGACCAACTAATGGTTTAAGTTTAGCAGAAGAATCTGTTTTGTGATGATTTTGATGATTTTATTTGATTAAATCAAACTGGGGCGTAGTATTGATATAGATCTAATGATTTGATTGGTGCAAATGTTTTCAGGAAAAGTAGAAAATCTATTCAATGATGTGAACTACGGTCATAAGAATAAAAGACAGCCGGTCTCTAATGGAAAAGTCAGAATTAATTTTTAACAACCACATTGGATAGAATGGATAAAATCATAAAACTCTTCTGGTTAGATTTTATTAAATAGGGTATTAAATAGAGCTTACTAAAACCATTGCCCAATTGGATTAAAAATGAACAAAATATGGTTAGGAAATATGTAGATGGGCGTGGATTAATGGAAAAGGCTGAATGTATAGTAGTTATTATTGTATGTGTTATTCTGATAATTTGTTATTCATGGGTGAATACGAGAAAACTGGAATGTCTGTTCAATTGGTAAAAATGACAGCCTATCCCAAGGATGAACAAAATTAGGCAGACGGTGGAAGTAGCGGAAGCTACATTAACATGTGTTAAATTGGGGGGTGTTTTTCATTTTCTTATTCTTTCTTTCTAAGGATGATGAGAATGTGTAAAGAGGGTGAAAAGCAGTAGCCATCCATGTCACGAGGTGGCGTACAAGGACAGTGTTTGAAAATAAGGGATTTTTAATCTACTTTTGATCTTTTTATGGTTTGTTTTTCCTACTAAATATAATCTACATTATTTCTTGTTTATATTGAGGTGACTGCATTCACAACACTATAGGTCGGACCTTCAATGGCAGTGCCAGTTCATTTAGCCCGGCTTCAGAATAAACTTTTACTTGCTTGCTATAAAATTAAGGGCCTATCCTTACAAAAAAAAAAAAAAAAAGCAGCCTAAGCTTACTTTCTTTTAATCTTTTTTTCCTACAAGTTTAAAGAAGAGCAATCAGTTATATGAAAATCAGAAATGAGAAGTATAAGTGTGATGTAAGACTTAAACTTGGTGCATTATTATTATGGTTTGATAGTGTCTGATTAATCAATTATCAGTAAATGATAAAAAGAGGGAATTGTAATGGGAAAAAATAATTTTCATTGATTTACAGTGTTGATTATCATTTATTTTCAGTGAGACATTGAAATGACCCTTTGCTGGACTGTCCGTGGTCTGCCAACTTCAGCTGACTGATGTGTGTGTTTTGTTTTAAACACTGGGAAGCAGCTGAGACGTTAGGAGGAGACAGATTGAAAGGGAGGTCATCCAATTTATAATTTGTGAGCTTGTAAGAATAAACTCAGCAGGATTAGATCACTAGCAGAGAAACCTTCCCTTCTTTAGATAAGAAAGCCTGTAAGCAGAAACTTTGAGAAGTGATATAAAAGCTGCTCTGCCCTCCCTTCCTTGTCACACTTGCTCCATAGTGTACTTTGGGTCACTTCTGTGTGGGCCTATTCTTGCAAGAATAAATACTCTTTAAAAGACAATTGGATTCAGATTGTCTCTTACGCATGATGATGATGATGTTCAAGACATTTTTGCCACAACAACTCTGAAAATGTAGAGCATACAAGCAAAGTTCATTTACTCCTGTGCTCCTCAGATTCAATTGCCCGCCCCCTCCTGAGAAAAAGAAAACAGTTCAATGGCAAATATGGGTGTGACTTCTGCCTTCACACTGGTGGTGGTCCATATGTCTGGGAAACGCCAGAACCACCTTTACAGACAGAAAGGGGATAATTTTCTGCATGCTATGCTGGCAACACCTGCTAATCCAGTAATGGGTGTGAAAGGCCCATCCCCTTTGATGGAACTTGAGAGGTTCAAGATGATCACTGGATTCATTCCTGAGTACCAACACAGTGTCTGCCTGGGTGTCACAAAACAGATTACATCTATGTGGCTAGACAGTAAGCACCATAATGAAGACTGGTACTTGGGCGGCAAGGTCAGTGATATAGACCAGGAATTGCTGGCCATTAACCCACCTGTGGAGGTCACAAGGGCACCAAGATGCATTTATGCATTGCCTGTTTAGAATGGCATTCTGAAAAAGAAGTCTTGTGGAATAATCTTTTTTATTCGTTTTTGCGATACACGCTCTTCTTCAGAATGCCATCAAAGTGAGACATGTGGATGTGGCAGAACAAGCTCTGTGAAAATTTGTGCTCAACTTTGAGAAACTGTATGGTGCTGCAAATGCTTATTTTAATGTGCATTTATTAATGCACTTGGCAGCAGGCATGCGTAACTGGGGACCACTGTGGGCAACATCCACATTTCCATTTGAATCATTTAATGGGACTTTGCTTAGGTTTTTCAGTGGAACAACACAAGTGCCAACACAAATAGTGAAAAGATTCCTTCGGTGGAGGGGTCTCTCAAAAAAAGAAGGGACTACAATGGCAAATGCTAATGATAGCATAAAGACATTATTTGACAAACTTCAAAGTACATATAGCATAAGAAAGAAATCAACGGAGTTTCAACAATGTCAGAGGTTTTGGCTGCCCAAAGAAACAGTTAATTTAGGTATATTTTATGACCATTTCATTTGTAGCAGTGTGGTTTATCATTCATATAATAACACAACTCTTAAAAAGAGAAATAATTCAGTTGTACAGTTAAATGATGGAACATTCTGCGAAGTTATGACCCTGGTGGCTTTTTACATCTGATGATGGGGCCTCATCCACATTAACCAACTTCTGTATTTTAGTAAAAGAGCTTGCCAAGAGTGGAGGAAAGGTGTGTAGAGATGCTCAGTTAAATATATTTTCCACATTTATAAATTAGGTGTCTCACACCCATAATGTATTTGCCGTGCATCCCCAATCACTTGAGCGTAAATGTGTAATGGTTAAGTCCAAGGACAAAATGTGTCATTCCACATCCAAACAATGTTGAAAGAGACTAAAATTCTTGGGTAGCTTCTACTTTAAAGACATCAACGCCAAACCGACCTCTATATCAGTCCAATACGCATGAACACGGTCAGCGACTATTGGTCTGTACACTCTTCAATTGGTCTTGTTTGCAGTAGCCCTGCTTTTTCTCCTTTAAACAATACCATGAAATGTTCTTTTTTGAACACTTGTTAACAATGTTAACAGTGTGAATGAATTTCAAATTTTTTTGCTTATAATTTAGCCAGTATTAACTTGTCTGTTGCAATATGGGTGTTGCAAGATGGTTTAAACCAATTGCTTTTCAGCATAACACATTTTTTGTGCATCTGTATTTTTGAAGTGTGCATTTAATGTTTTATTTAATGTCATTTTGTGTGTAAGATGTATCCTATTTGTCTGCAAAACTGATTAAACATTACAGAACAGCTGCAATAATTGCTATCTGTGTACTTTACACACATCACAAAATTTCATAAATGGTGGAAAAGTGCATTTTTATAGAAATACTATTGAACGCTTTCTAAAAGAATGTCCTGAAGTACTAGCATGAATAACTGCACTTCATAAGACTCAAATCTAACTTAACCCATTTACTCCTAAAACGCCTGCTAAAAACGCCTATAAAAACCTATGTTATTCTAGGATAAATACCCTTATCTCCTGAGGGTTTTCAGAAAAAATACTAAGAATTGTCAACGCCTACCAAAACCTTAATATCTAAGCCTCTGTAGCACTTAGAAACATGAAATAAAGTGCATTTTAAAGGTAAGAATCTCAGTTTTTATTAAAACATGGCAACATTGGCACTAACATAACACATTTTTCTAAAAATTCTCAAAATCATATGGGAAAAAATAAATACATTAATCATATAAAATATAACAAATGACATTTAAACATGCCAACACATTGAACAATGCATCTTGTTATGAGAGAGAGGTGGGGAAAGTCCTGAGGTGGAACTGGGAACAGTCTCAGTCTCTGAGCTCATGGCTCACATCTCCTCCTCACATAGACAGACAAATCATTTGTGGCGAACGACGTGGTACATGAAGCACTCGCGGTGAAGGGGAAGGTTACACTGCCTGCACCCCATCAGAGTTGATCCAGGACGCACATCGGTGCCGCAGTGCTTCAGAGAACACTCCCTGCAGGTCTTCCTCTTTTTGTTGATCTGGACCAGGTCATGCTCAGCAGAAGCTCCAGTTGGGCTGGTGGGGAGCACATTAGGAGCACTTCTTGCAGTGACGGGGACGATCAGCTCCTGGGTCAGATCCTCCAGCCAGTCCTTGTAGCCGCCCCTCCTGTACTTCCACTCCGCTCCTCCCGCAGACCTGGCAGCCACAAAGGCATTGTAGCACGCCACCGTAACAAAATAAAAGAAAAGCCTCCTCCACCACTTCGTAGACCGATGATGGATCTGATAGTAGCCCACCATCTGGTCCAGAAGATCGACTCCTTTAATATGTTGCTGATAGTCAGCAAGGCATGCTGGCACCCGGACCTCTGTCTGGCGTTGACCATTGGCCTTCCTCCTCACGAACCCATGAGCTGTTGGGTCATGATAGTTGGAGAGGACCATCACAGCCTTGGTGTCTTGCCAGATGCAGAAAGTCAAGTCATCCCGCTGCGCCACATTGAAATCATGCTTGTTCAACTCAGCCTTCTTTGTGAGCTGCTTAATCTTGGGGAGGTCCTTCCTGTTGGCACGAACCGTTCCACAAGCTTGCACCCCCCTGACCTTGAGGTCCTCCATCAACTTCACACTGGTGTAAAAGTTGTCCATGTATACGGACAGGTTGGACCCGTAATAAGGGGCCACCAGGTCTGACACTATCCGGTGAGCCAGGTCTTTCTCCGTCTTACCCTGAATGGCACCCGTGTACACCTGAAAATGTGTGACGTAGCCTGTTTTGCTCTCCGCCATGACCCACACCTTTATTCCCCACTTCACCGGCTTCATGGGGAGGTACTGCCGGAAGCCCAGGCGTCCCTTGTACTTTACCATGGACTCATCCACAGTCACAAAGCCATTGACCTCATAGAGCGCCTGGAATCTAACCAGGAGGAGGTCCATCCACTGCCGGATCTTCCAGAGCTTGTCCGTTTTGTCCACAGCAGGGTCCATGTTGTCTTGGAGATGGAGATATCTGAAAATGCATATGATAAGATTAATTTATAACATAACATTTATTGTCATCATTGTATTTATTTATATGTACTGTCGTATGTATATTTATAGTATTTATATGTATTGTTATTTATTTATTATGCTATTTATTCATTATGACATTATTGTATTAATATTTATTGTGCTATTTATTCAATGTGACATTATTGTATTAATATTTATTGTGCTATTTATTCAATATGACATTATTGTATTAATATTTATTATGCTATTTATTCATTATGCCAGTATTTATATATTAACGTTTTTGTTTTTATTATTATCATTATCAACCATCATCACCATAATTATATAATTTATTGTGCTACTTATTCATTATGCCATTATTGTATTTCTAGTTATGCTATTTATTCATTATGCTATTTATTCATTATGCCATTTTTGTATTACTAGTTATGCTATTTATTCATTATGTCAGTATTTATATATTAACAATATTTTATTTATTATTATCATTATAAACCATCATCACATTATTATATTATTATATTATTATGTTATTTATTATGCTAGTTATTCATAAAAAAAAAAAAAAAATCATTACCTCCAGATCATGTCGAAGCGGTCCCTTGCCATTGCCTTGGGGACGTTGGTCTGGTACAACCATTTAGTCTGCCTCCAGAAATCCCTGCGTGCTGGCAGCTTCATAATACCGAAGGCGAGACACAGCCCGACAAATGTCTTCATCTCCGTTTTGGAGACAGGTTTCCACTTCGAGTTGGTGGGGGTCTGACCGCGCGTCTGTTCGGCATACCGATTAGTTTCCATCACCAACATTTCCCAAAGCTCATCGGTAAAAATACGCAAAAAGACATCCAGGGGGCTAGCATCCACGGGGATCGGCTGTTTCACCCCCGGTTTGCGGGTGAACTGCTTCGCCTTGCGCGGCTGGTAACCCTCAGTTCTCCAGTCTACCTGGAATCCGTAAAAGCCGTCTTCCTCCTCTCCGTCTGTGTCCCACAAATCCCACTCCTGTGCTCTATCTAAAGGATCGTCGTTTTCATCATAATCCTCTACCACCTCCTCTCTCTCAAACTCTTCACTATCATCCAACTCAATGTCACTGCCCTCGCTGTCAAAATCATCTTCAGTCGCTGCCATTTTCCCGCTCGCGTTTAAAAAAAAACCCAAAACAAGTGCACGTGTATGTCTGATTGATTGACATGATTTTCAGCGAACCACAGTACAATTTGGGGGTCACGTGGTCTTTAAAAAACCAACAAGACCCACCACATGTGCATTTGAACCAATGACAGTGCGTTATATGCTGCGCGCGTCGTGAAAAGTATGACGAGTACAAAATGCTGCGCCACGCAGCAGCCGGCAGGAGGTTTAAAGTTGCGCAATGCAGTAACCGGCAGCAGATGTAATGTTGCGGCGCGCAGCATCCGGCACAAATGGGTTAAAATACACTCAAACTTAATATTACAGTGTTGGTATTAAAATGTGCACTTTTAAAATATTTATGCTTTCAGTATGAATATTAGTATTATTCAGTATTAAAGTTTATATTAATACTTTATATTAATATTAAATATATAGTATATTCAGTATTAAAATATGCTTTTTATGTTACAATGACAATTTTGAGCATACAATTTAAAATATATAAAAAATATGCTTACATTTTCTTTCAAATAAGTACACTTTAGAAAGTGCACATAACTTTCACTTAAAGTATATTTTAGTATAATATATTTCTATAAAGTGTAATATAGTATATATTATAGTATAGTATTATTTTAAAGTGTGTTAAAAGTGTTAGGATGAAAGCATAATGCCAGTATACTTTTTATATCCTGTCTGGGATCGATTGCTCCTGTCTGATCGATTGCTCCTGTCTGCCTCGCTGCCTGCTGTGAGTGTGTTTGTTTGATTCGGTGCGATAAGCTCCGTCTTAGCCATATATTTCTTTGTTTTGAACCATCATTTTACTACCATTTCTAGTTGTTTATACTACTACATTTTACCCAACATCTCAGATTAACCTGACATCGCTAGCTTTTGTTATTAGTACTACTAGCACAAAACGCTAGTAATTCGCTAGCCTGTTAACGCGCCACCCGTGCGCTCAGCTATTTTATTTATTTATTTTTCTCTCGCGCGTCCGCGCCTTTGAGTTCATAAAAAGCTCAGGTGAGTAAGAATCACTCAACAAACACGGTGAGTAATGTCTTGTCCTGTTATTGTCACTTGCACTTCATGTCACATGTTTAGTATAGGCTTCTCTGTCGACAATATAGGATTTATATGTGATAAATGTAAGGAGACAGTTAGGTTGACAGAGAAGATTTCAGAATTAGAAACACGCATCCAAACTTTAATTGAGGATAGTAAGAGTGCTAGTGCTTTAGATGTTTTGGATGCGCATAGAATAGTGCACACTTTACATGAGTCGGTTCTGGCTGAAGTAGAGCCCGTGCAGCCGGGCAAATGGGTGACAGTGAGGGATCGCTCTAGTCGCGGATCTAAAAACCACTCTTCCGTTCCGATTACCATAACAAATCGATTTGCCCCGCTCAGTGAAACACCCACTGAGAATGATTGTGCCCTAGTTATTGGCGATTCTATTACACGGAACATGAAAATAGAGACACCAACCACCATAGTCACATGTTTGCCGGGAGCCAGAGCGCCTGACATCAAAGCAAATTTAAAAGTGCTGGCTAATGCTAATCGTAAATTCTCTAAGATCATTATTCATGTCGGCACTAATGATGTTCGACTCCGCCAGTCGGAGATCACCAAAATTAATATTAAAGAGGTGTGTGAACTTGCAAGTACGATGTCAAGGACTGTAATTTGCTCTGGCCCCCTTCCTGTTCGCAGGAGTGATGAGATAGTTAGTAGATTGTGTTCGCTTAACGGTTGGCTGTCTAAGTGGTGTCCGCTTAATAATATAGAATTCATAGACAATTGGAAAAGTTTTTGGGGCAAACCTGACCTGTTGAAAAGAGATGGTATTCATCCCTCCTGGGATGGTGCTGCTCTTCTCTCTAGTAATATGGCTCATAGTCTTAGAGCTCAAACATGACAATCTGGGGCTCAGGTCAGGAAGCAGACAGACTGGCTAAACCGACTGTCTGCTAGCGGCCTCTCGTCACCAAGGTCAGATAAATCCCATCACATAGAGCCTCTTTCACCTAGATATCATCATATAGAGACTGTGTCTGTTCCCCGAATTTGGAAATCCAAAAAACGTTTAAACCCAACTAAGGTTAAAAATTTAATTGATGTTCAACAAATAAAAAACAGCTATAATACAGATGAGCAAATGCTAAAGCTTGGGTTGCTGAATATTCGATCGCTTACTTCAAAAGCACTCGTTGTTAACGATATGATTTCAGATAATAACCTAGATGTGCTGTGTTTGACAGAAACCTGGCTAAAACCAAACGATTACATTACTTTAAATGAATCAACCCCGCAAGATTACTGTTATAAACATGAGCCTCGTCTGAAACGCAAAGGGGGTGGTGTTGCTGTAATCTATAGTAATAGTTTCAAAACCACTAAGAAATCAAGTTTTAAATATAATTCTTTTGAAGCATTGGTGCTTAATGTAAAAATATATAGTGTAAACGATAAATCACGTTTGAGATTTGTGCTGGCTACTGTATACAGGCCACCAGGGCACCATACAGACTTTATCAAAGAATTTGCGGACTTTCTATCAGAATTAATATTGAATGCAGATAAAGTACTAATTGTTGGTGATTTTAATATACACATCGATAATGAAAAAGATGCATTGGGATTGGCATTTAAAGACATTGTAAATTCAATTGGAGTTAGACAACACGTGTCAGGACCTACTCATCGTCGTAATCATACTCTAGATCTAATATTATCACACGGAATAGATGTGGATGCCGTTGAAATTCTGCAGCAGAGCGATGACATCTCAGATCATTATCTAGTCTCGTGTAATTTGCATTTAGCCAAGGCTGCAAAGCCGACTCCGTGTTTCAAATATGTGAGACCTATCACTTCTGCTACTAAAGATTGCTTTATTAATAATCTTCCTAATCAGTTTCATCATCTCAGCATCTCAGATAGCTTAGAAGAACTAGATATTACAACAGAAACGTTTAACTCTCTCTTTTCCAGCACTTTAGACACAGTTGCTCCGTTGCGCTTAAAGAAGATTAAAGAAAATAGTCCAACGCCGTGGTACAACGAGCACACTCGGGCCCTTAAGAGAGCAGCCAGAAAAATGGAGCGCAACTGGAAGAAAACAAAACTAGAGGTATTTCGCATTTCATGGAAAGAGAGCTCAATTACTTACAGAGAGGCTTTAAAAGCTGCTAGATCTGCTTATTTTTCAACCCTATTAGAAGAAAATAAACATAATCCTAGGTATTTATTTGAAACGGTGGCTAAACTAACGAAAAATAAAGCTTCAAGCACCGAAGTTTCCAAGCAACACAGCAGTAATGACTTTATGAACTTCTTCACTTATAAGATTGATAATATCAGGGACAAAATTATAACTATGCAACCGTCTACTACAGTATCGCATCAGGCAGTGCATTGTAGTCTCCCTGAGGAAAAATTTGATTCATTCGTTGCTATAGGAGAGGAAGAATTTACTAAACTCATTAAATCATCTAAATCTACAACATGTATGTTAGACCCTATACCGACTAAACTACTGAAAGAAATACTTCCAGAGGTCATAGATCCTCTTCTTAATATCATTAATTCGTCTTTGTCTCTAGGATACGTACCAAAAAACTTTAAGCTGGCTTTGATTAAACCGCTTGTTAAAAAAACGCAACTTGATCCTTCAGAATTAGTCAATTACAGGCCGATCTCGAATCTACCTTTTCTGTCAAAGATATTAGAAAAGGCAGTATCCTCACAACTGTGTTCCTTTCTTGAAAGAAATGATATCTGCGAGGATTTCCAGTCCGGATTTAGACCGTACCATAGTACCGAAACAGCTCTCGTTAGAGTCACAAATGATTTGCTCTTATCATCCGATCGTGGTTGTATCTCTCTATTAGTGTTACTCGATCTTAGCGCTGCATTTGACACCATCGACCACAACGTTCTTTTAAATAGATTAGAACATTATGTTGGCATTACAGGAAATGCACTAGCATGGTTTAAATCATACTTATCTGACCGTTATCAGTTTGTAGCAGTAAATGATGAGATGTCTCATCGATCACAGGTTAAGTATGGCGTACCACAAGGCTCAGTATTAGGACCGCTGCTGTTCACTCTGTACATGCTACCCTTAGGAGATATCATTAGGAAACATGGAATTAGCTTTCACTGTTATGCTGACGATACTCAGCTCTATATTTCTTCAAAACCTAACGAAACTTATCAATTCACAAAATTAACGGAATGCATAGCGGATATAAAAAATTGGATGACTTGTAATTTCCTACTTCTAAATTCTGAAAAAACAGAGTTTCTAATTATTGGACAAAAAACTTCCTCACGTAATAATCTACAATACTGTCTAACACTTGATGGCTGCTCTGTTAAGTCTTCGTCGTCGGTTAGGAACCTGGGTGTGCTCTTTGATACCAATCTTTCATTTGAAAGTCACGTGTCTAGTATCTGTAAAACTGCATTTTTCCATCTTAAAAATATATCTAAATTACGTCATATGCTCTCATTGACAAATGCGGAACAATTAGTTCATGCGTTCATGACCTCAAGGCTAGATTATTGTAATGCTCTACTGGGTGGTTGCCCTGCACGCTTAATAAACAAACTACAGCTGGTCCAAAACGCAGCAGCTCGAGTTCTTACCAGAACCAGGAAGTATGACCATATTAGCCCGGTTCTGTCAAAACTGCACTGGCTCCCTATTAAACATCGCATAAATTTTAAAATATTGCTGATTACTTACAAAGCACTGAATGGTTTAGCTCCGCAGTACTTGAGCGAGCTCTTAACGCATTATAGTCCGTCACGTCTATTACGATCTCAAAATTCCGGCCAGTTGATTATACCTAGAATATCAAAATCGACTGCTGGCGGTAGATCCTTTTCCTATTTAGCACCAAAACTCTGGAACAGTCTTCCTACCATTGTCCGGGAAGCAGACACACTCTGTCAGTTCAAAGCCAGATTAAAGACACATCTCTTTGACCTAGCTTTCACATAATACATTATAGACTTCTATAATTTAATGTTATGCTGCATAGATTAGGTCAGCCGGAACCGGGAACACTTCCCAAAAATCCTGATGTACTCGTTACATCACGAGAAGAATGGCATCTACGCTAATTTTAGTGTCTGTGTTTATCCCAAGGTTTTTCCTGCAGCCTGCCGGATCCAGGCCGTATCCAGATCTGACGAAGGACCTTCACCTGGACCGATGACAACGCAGTGCTGAAGTGCCAACTAGTCTCTCCCTATGGAGGATCCCACTACCACTCTACAGATAAGGCGTTGTCGGGAAAATTCGTCTTGCGGTCCTACCCCAAAGCAACAAATAAAATAAAATTCCTTATCAAAATTTATAAGGAAAGACAAGTATTTTGTTTAGGCTTGGCTTGTAGGGAATTCCAAACCTGCGTATATTCTAACGCACATAACTATAGAACCCATTCTAAATGCGCATGTGAACGCCATCAGCGTTTCTCACAGGTTCGCGTTTAAAGTCTGTGTAGAGAGAATGGTGTCGTCTTAGCGGCCCCTAATTTAATAACAAATGATCATTGCGACGGAACCAAATCAATTAAAACTAACTTTAGATGGAAATAACTTAACTCTGCTGTAAAGCCGAAACAATCTCTGTTACCTTAAATTATACGCTTATCTCTGTAAAGCTGCTTTGAGACAATCTACATTGTTAAAAGCGCTATATAAATGAAGATGACTTGACTTGACTTGATATATTTACAAAAAGTACAATTTGTGTAAGTACATTTTCAACATACAATCGGAAATATAAATATACTTGAAATACAATGAAGTACTTTTTTTTTTTTTTTTTTTTCGCTTGGGGCTTTTGGAGATTAACTGGGACCGTCTATAAAATTACATAAGATTATTGGCATACACATTTCTAACTTCAATAACATTTGAAAAGAATGTCAGTCACAAAACCAAAAGTGTTAATGTAGGGGTCAGGCATGATGCACTCCTTTTATATTTTAGGTATTTATTTACAAGTAAACTGTCAAATCATATGTAAATATTACATTTTTTTACGGGAGAGCGGGGTATTCTCATCGCTTGATAAACACAAATAGCTAGTATTCTCGTCGCTTGATAAACTTGGTTGAGCCACTGTAGTCTGTTGGACTATTTTAAGGATGCATGCGGTGATGTGGTTTCTCCACTGCATGGATCTTCAAGTGTCGCTTCAGGTTAGCATTAATAGAGAAAAATTTCCCGCACTGATCACACGTGTGCGGCTTGTCTCCAGTGTGGATCATCTCATGTGTTTTCAGATGTGCTGACAGACTGAATCGCTTGTCACAGCGTGAACACTTGTGAAGTTTTTCTCCAGTATGTGTCTTTTCATGTGTTTTCAGATTTGATGACAGACTGAATGTCTTGTCACAGTGTGAACACTTGTAAGGTTTTTCTCCAGTGTGGATCCTCTCATGTTTTTTCAGATGTGATGACTGATTGAATCTCTTGTCACAGTGTGAACACTTGTAAGGTTTTTCTCCAGTGTGGATCCTCTGATGTGATCTCAGAGATGATGACTCACTGAATCTCTTGTCACAGTGTGAACATTTGTAAGGTTTTTCTCCAGTGTGGATCCTCTCATGTGTTTTCAAATGTGATGACTGACTGAATCTCTTGTCACAGTGTGAACACTTGTATGGTTTTTCTCCAGTGTGAATTCTCTGGTGCAGTTTTAAATTGTCCGCTGTAATAAAAGTCTTGTCACACTCAAAGCACATGTACTCTCTCACACCAGTGTGTATTTTCTGATGTGCGTGTAAATTTTGCAGCTGTGAAAAACTCTTCCCACACACAGAACATGAATAGGGCTTCTCCTTCGTATGAACTCTCAGGTGTTTCTTCAGGTGTGATGCAGTTAGAAATGCTCTGCCGCATTGATCACATGTGAAAGGCTTCACTCCAGTGTGGATCTTCATGTGTTCTTTAAGATATTGTTTGCATGAGAATCTCTTTCCACATTGATCACATGTGAATGGCTTCTCTCCAGTGTGGATCCTCATGTGATGCTTAAAATGTTGTTTTGTTGTCAAACTCTTTCCACACTGAACACATGTGAACGGCTTCACGCTTTTCTGTTGGACATGATGTTCCTCCTCCACTTCACTCAGTTCTTCACTCTCCTCCGTCACTTCACTCAGTTCTTCACTCTCCTTCACTTCACTCAGTTCTTCACTCTCCTCCTCCACTTCACTCAGTTCTTCACTCTCCTCCTCCACTTTACTCAGTTCTTCACTCTCCTCCTTCACTTCCATCAGGTCTGACATGAAAGAAACAAATGTTACAGTTAATTTTCAGTACATCAAAATAATTCCAAGATAAACAATATAGCTGCGAGCAGCGATTACGGGCCCAAGCCGGAGGCACCGCAACCCCGGTGCCTTACCTAAAGGCACCAGGGTGGCGGTGCCGCCGGCTTTGGCCCTTCATCGCTGCTCGCAGCTATATTTATATATTAGGGATCTACCGATTTGGATTTTTTAGTGCCGATGCCGATACCGATTTTTTTTCATCAGCCTTAGCCGATGACCGATACGGGCTGCCGATTTTCTTGACCCGATATTTGGAGCCGATACTGCTTTTGCTCCCTCAATTTACATCATAAAAATGACACAATGATCATGATGATAAATGTTACAAGTCTCAATTTAAAAAATGATCATTTATTGAACTTAAAAAAAACAACTATATTTAACAAATAGTAAAAACAGGTGAGGTAGAACAAGTAAAAGAAGAGTTCAGTGCTGTAAATACTGAAAATAATTGCAAAAAATGAGCAAAAGGTACATTTGTTACTGTATTATTTATTAATCTTAGTTAATAAAAATACAGCTGTTCATTCAGCTGTTCATTTGTTCATGTTATTCACAGTGCATTAGGCTAACTAATGTTAACAAATACAACTTTTGATTTCAATAAGGCTACTATAAATGGTGAAATTAACATTATCAAAGATTAACAAATGCTGTAGAAGTGCATCCTGATAAAGTATTGAGAGCAATGCAAATCAAACTAGCTATTAGGCTAACTGAAATAAAAACCATGCCAATCTCAAGGTATGGTGAAGGCTATGTGATGATGTGGGGCTATTTTAATTCCAAAGGCCAAGGGAACTTTATCAGGATGCATAGTATCCTAAAAAAAAAAAAAAAAAAAAAAAAAAAAAATACTTAAAAATAAAAATCTGCCTGCCTCTATGGGAATTTAACAGGGGTGTCCAAACTTATGCACCCTGTATTTTAAGGAAGAACATTTATTTATTTACGATACATTGTTCATTCACAAAGAAAATTGGTGTCCTTAAAGGTTGGATTTTTCCTAATTTTTTAAATTAAGGCATTAAGTTCAATTTCCAAAAGATGATTTTTTATTCCTCTTTTTAGTCAACTTTAGCATGGGTGCCTAAACTTATGCATAGCACTGTATATATATATATATATATATATATATATATATATTACATTTTTAGAAGATATGAGGCTTTTAGTGTTTCCTTTTTTGACATTCCTTTAATCCCTCGCCATAGCAAAACCGTTTGAGATATTTAATATCCGTTCACAATTTAGCATCTTTAATGTATTTTCATCATGTTGAAAAAGTTTGGTGTGAATAAAATAAACCACTTAGGAGGAGTAGCTAAAAACGCAGAGTCTGAAATATATAAAAAAATCTACATTCAAACCAAAACATCTGACTTCCTGTTGGTTGGAGCTAATGACTGAAAATTAGAAAGTTGTCCGGCTCGAGATATCAAAGTCTGGTCAACAAAGTCAACAGGGTGCAAATTTTAAAAAGAGGATAACACGGTGTAGGCAACACCGATTTTTGTCGTTGTTCTCTGTACTGACAGCACTCCAAATTTACAAAAAAATTAGCTCAATGTTAAAATTGACCGGAGTTCTCCTTTAAGACACATCTCTTTGACCTAGCATACACATAACACATAATAGACTTCTATAATTAAGCTAGGCTGCATAGATTAGGTCAGCCGGAACCGGGAACACTTCCCATAAATCCTGATGTACTCCTTACATCATAAGAAGAATGGCATCTACGTTAATTTTAGTGTCTTTGTTTATCCCAAGGTTTTCCTGCAGCCTGCCGGATCCAGGCCGTATCCAGATCTGACGAAGGACCTTCGCCTGGACCCGATGTCAACGCAATGCTGAAGTGCCAACTAGTCTCTCCCTATGGAGGATCCCTTTACCACTCTACAGATAAAGCATCGTCGGGAAAATTCATTTCGCGTACCTACCCCGAAGTGACGAAAAAAAAAAAAAATTCTGTATCTAAATTTATAAGGAAAGAGCAGTACTTTGTTTAGGCTTGGTTTGTAAGGAATTACAACCGTGCGCATATATATTCAAACACACATAACTATAGAACCAATTCTTAATGCGCATGTGAGCGCCATCAGCGTTTATCACAGGTTCACGTTTAAAGTCTGTGTAGAGAGAATGGTGTCGTCTTAGCGGCCCCTAATTTAATAACAAATGATCGTTGCGACGGAAGCAAATCAATCAAAACTAACTTTAGCTGGAAAATAACTTATTAACCCTCTGGGGTCTGAGGTGTTTTCTGGCCCTGGAGGTGTTCTGACATGCTCTGACATTTATGCTTGTTTCTGTTACTTGTGACATTTTCATGGCTAAAGTCTGATGACACTGTATTCAGCACAAACTCTGCTACAATAATATATCAGCAGCATCAGGGCTTGCCATTAACACCCACCAACCCACCAAATGCAGGTGGATTTTGCTTGTGGCAGGTAACACAGTCACTCCAACTAGCCACTTTGGCGGGTTGATTAATTGTAGAAAGGCATCTGAAATAAGCCATATTGCAGCGTGACACTACGACTCCCATGAGTATTACATGCACACAGTGTTGCCTTTTTTTTACAAAGAAAGAGTACACTTGAAATATTGTTGAAATTGTAATTATTGTTGTAATTGTAACCTTTTTAATAAAATAGCTAAACATATTTACAAGATAGGTGTAAGCAAAATCTTAAATGGTCAATATAAGTCTTCTAAATATATCTTTTGTCCTTGCATTCATTCTTGGCTCAGTCAGTGTCACACCTGAATGAATGGCTCATTATGCAGAGTGGGTGGGACATTGTATTCTCAGGTGTAAACCACTCCTCGTTCACGCCCCCCTCGCATATTGGCTTTTCAAGCAAAACCTGTTTTACACAATTTAAATCAATGTATTGTTTTATGTGAACGATAAAGCAAGACTATTGTCACATAATTTTAAAGCCAGAACTCGAAGCGACAACATCCATTAGTCAAAAGTCTCGTGGACATATATGTGACCCCGCCTGTGAAACCCCGGCTAAAGTCGTAGAATCAAATTATGAGTTAACGAGCGTCAAAGTAGTCATAGCCATAAAAATGACAAAAATAGTCCATGTGTGTTTATTGCTGTAAATGATAGATTATAGCAATGGTTTTGAGATGCAATACTTACATTTTCATTTATAACATGATAAATACTGAAATTAATGATTTTACTGACACTACGTTATACTTTTGCGCAAAAAAAAACGGAGGTGGCGCTTCCTATACATTGATTTCAATTAGGGGTGCAACGGATCAAAAAACTCACGGTTCGGATCGTTTCTCGGATCAGAGTCACGGATCGGATCATTTTTCGGATCAGCAAAAAAAAAATTTTTTTTTGTTTAACAACACTTTTAAATTATTAAATTCAAATATATAAAATCAACTTAAAGTGCACAAGGCATAATATCTTCTTTTTAACATAATTAATGAAAAACAACTTAAAGTGCAACATAAAAAGGCATATCTCCTTCCTTTAAACATGGACCAATGCTTGACGTGTTTCCACTGTCATATAGGGCTGTCAAAATTGCTCAAAAATGACGTTCGAATATTCCCTCTAAAAAAACACATATTCGAACTATTCGAACATCTGGTTGCGCATTTTGTCAATGACGCGCATTATGTCAATAACAGGACACATTAATACAAAGAGACATAACTACTTGTATAGGTAGTTTATTTAAGTTTAAACATATTTGACAACATATTACCTACACAAAAACAAGTAAATCAAGTAATGGCCAAGACCGCAGACCTCACTCTCGCTCGCTCACTCGCACTCGCAGGCACTCTTTCTCTCTCTTGCCCTCGCCCTCGTGCTGCGTTCACACAAAACGCGAATAGAGCGTCTGGCGCGAGTGATTTCAATGTTAAGTCAATGTAAAGACGCGTTTACGCACGTCTGGAGATCTTGGGGCGCGAATGAGGCGTCACGCTCTCTGCAGTTCATAACGGTTTAAATGAACAACAAATATAAGCAAATGTTGAGTGCTTTTTTTTTTTTCATAAATCAATCCGCGGATCACGTGTGTGCCGAACCGAAGATATTGATCCGAACGGATCACGGATCAATGTTGATCCGTTGCACCACTAATTTCAATCGTCTCTGGGTTTATTTCGCGCAACAACACTGCTGATTCGTATATCATTCGGTTCAGGAACTTCTTTTCTGTGTCTTTTCTATTAGAGAGAGTAAAAACAGACTTTAATATCAATCCGCGAGCGCCGGTAATCAGGTCAACACAATGAAAAAAAAGAGAGATGTCAGCCGCGTTTAGATGTCTGTGGTGATTTTTTTCTTGTCATAGCCAATATTTTAAGAACTGCTTATTTGTTTTGTAGCTCAGTATTCTGCCAATAGTATTAAACTTATTTTAAGGACATTTTTGGCCTACTAAGTGTTATTTGCTGGATGATGGTAACGTAATGCGTTGTTTTGACATCTGACATGGCCATGGCTTCGCCGGTGACACCGAAGTATGAGCAGGAACGGAAAATAGCTGCTTCCTTAAACAGCTTGCTTGATATTAATCTCGGTGGAATTGCCCCAAATTACGATTTAACCGGTTTTATTGCGGATTATTTTCTGGAGGATGATTGTGATGATGAACAGGACACATTCTTTGACGAAACTGACGAGGAAGTTGACGGTAAGTTTTTGTTATTTTTTTTTATGCTAAATATGTAAATGTATACTGTCAGTGTCCATCCAATGTAATGTTAACACATATCTGTGATGCAAAAATAGTGGATTTAAATGTTTTGGCTATTACATTTGTTGATGGGGATTGAGTCAGTTTAAATTCATTACGTTTATGGCTAGGGCTGGGTACCGAGTTCGATACTTTTTAGAAACCGACCGAATTGCCTCGATACTATCGAGTATCGAAAAATGACTTCTTGTTCGGTACCAGATTTCAATACCTAAAGGGTTAACTCGTCAACGTCAGTGCTCAAACAAATACATATAAAATACACAATGACACACCTAAAGTCGCTCACGCACATACACGCAAACTCTACATACACGAGAAGCGCGGAACTCTCCGCGCACATACTCATATGAGAGGCGCGCGCTCACACTCAATGAGACGTGAGCACACACACACAAACTCTCCACGCACATACATACTCCTATGAGACGCGAGCGCGCGCGCACACACACAATACCCTAAAGATGTGGATAAGTCGATCAAAAGTGTGGCTACATTTCTCCAGGCTCGATGCCAACAGCGCGCGATGCAGTATTTGCGGTAAAATAATTGCTGCAAAGACCGGTACCACGACAGATATGATGAAGACCTTGAAAGTGGAGTAAACATAAGAGCAGAAAGTTGCTTCGCCTTCGACTGTGAAGGGATCCAAATTTAAGAATCTATTTCAGATATGTTTCCTTACATAACATCACGGTGAAGAATACTGATTTTAGCATTTGAGGTTTTAATTTAGATAGTATATAAACTGAGAAAGTGATTATTGAGTCTCTAGCAAGAGTCTCCTATTCCTACCAGACCTGTTTTCTCTATTGTGTTTTAAATGAGTCTTTAATGGCTCTAGCCAGTAGCTCCAAGACGCACCCTTTGTCTTAAATGGCTCTGGGATGGCCCGTGGAACCAGAGTTTCCTGGCCAGTATCAGCATTTGAATAGGTATGCTGATTAAATTGATACTGGTAAACACGCTGGGGTCTGGGGCAGGTTACCTTAACCTGTATACCTCATTTACATGCTTTGTTTGTATTTGTCTCCACCTTCAAAAAGTCCCTCCTCCTAAAATGCCTATAAGATAACATGTAAAGTTATGTTAGATCAGATCATGTTGGAAGTTTCTACAGCCGTGTACAGAGGAGTTCTCAATAAAGAATAACTTCCGTTGAACGCGATCCCAACTGTCTCCTGGTCTCTGCTTTGAAGAAAGAAAAACTTTACAACAGATGGTGCCTTGTGACCCGGATGGAGAAAAAGGAAACTCAAAGAACTGCATCTTGAAACTTCAAGCTCAAAGATCTCAACGAAGCTGACTGAGTTCCAGACTGAATCTTCTGAATCCAGATTGAAAACTTCAAGCTCCAAAAAGATCTCAAAGACTGATTTTTTTCCAGACGGAATCTTTCTCTACAAATGAAAGACTCGGTGAGTTTCACTCCATTAAAAGAACCAATGCAGACCAGTACAAATGTTTTCCTCTGCGCCGTTCAGAGAAGAAGTTAACAAACAGCTGTAGAGTTTGGTTAACTAAAGATAAGCCTCTAAAAAAGTTTTTCTTTTAGAGATGAAATTTACCCCCTGTTGTTGGCAGGGAAGATTAACAGTTACATGTTAATATTGTGTGTATGCTCTTGCTAGAGAAGACCTATCTGTAAGCTAGAGAATTAGCTTTAGAATTAGATTTAGCTTCTTGTGCTAATAAGATTGTACCCTATGTTTGCAAGACAGTAGAGAGAAGTTTTTTTAGTGTTTGTTTGTGGTAACAAAAAAATTCACAAAATGTTTAGGAAAAGTACTAGACAGATTACACCTTTTTGGACAGATAGTGAATTCAAGTCTTTGTTATCAGAGCACATGGACTCCATCGTGACTAAGCCAGTCAGATTGAATTTAACCAAGAAATTTGGCATTGATCCAGAGAAAGTGTGGTCAATTGAAGATTGCAAGAAAGTGTTGAGTGCATGTATCAGGAAGAAAAATCTGAAAGGCATCATCGGTTGTCACCGAGAATTTAGCTTATCCATTGCACAAGAACAAGCGCAGTGTATTGCTAAGTTGAAAGAACAGATCAAACAATTGCAGACTCAGGTGTCCTGTCTCAAGACAAACGTGGGCCATAACAAAGCCTCAACCAAATGTGATTTAGAAGACCAACAGTCAGAGGAAAGCTATCCTGATTTACAGTCTTTTGATAGTATAGAGGACAATGTCAATACAGATGTAAATGCAGTTGAAGTGTGCGTAGCTAGACAAAAGCCTCAGGGAAAAGGTGTTGATACAGTTCCATTTGCAACCCCCATATTGCAGCCACAAGCAATCAAAACATCTTTAGGTCCTAAAGAGATTGAGAGAATTGCTGAAAGTTTGCCATCAGTGCAAAGAAATTTTTCTGAGTTTAGAAGAGCATTGATCAGCAAAATGCGGCTCTATGATATGACTCTAGCTGAAGTCACCCAGCTAATATCACAGATCTTGACTGAGTCAGAATTCAATGATTTTGAAAGTGCTGTAAATAATTCTGAACTGCAACAGGCCAGTAAAGATGAATTGAGAGAGGAAGTTGTTAAAGTGTTAAAAAACATTGTTGGACCGAAGGTGGACTGGTCAAAGCTCACTAATTGTGTACAGAAGGAGGATGAAACTGTTTGTGAGTACACAGAAAGATTTTGCCAGACCGCTGCCGCTTACAGCGGAATTGCCGACACTTCAGAGAAAGTGTTAGGTCATAATGGTCCTCTAGTTCGTGCATGGTCCGATGGTCTTTTGTCAGAACATAGAAATGCATTGCCTTTCTTAGATCTTACATGGTCAAATAGAACCCTGCAAGACAACTTGGACAGTTTAGCTATTTGGGAAAGAGACTTTGATGTCAAGGCAAGAGTAAAAATTGCAGCAGCATCCTTTAAGGTTAACTCAGAGAAGCCAAAGAAACGCAAAAGTCCTAGAGAAGCCAGTTGTTCTTACTGTGGCAAGCACGGACATTTTGGAAAAGAATGTCGAAAAAATTAAAATAACTTAAGACAAGTTAACAATGTTATGCAGCGCTTGCTACATTTGTTTGCTACTTTGAAGCAACCCCTCCCCTCGTCACTGGACTCGTGGGTAAGCTTTTTGAGGTGTTAACAATTTGGGCTGTGATTGCTTAATCTCCCCAGTAACTTACAACAAAGATGAAAGACTTATTTTTTTTTGTTTAATAGAACAAAAGGAAAGTGACTGTCACAGCCTTTGTTTGGGGGACATTCAGAAAACTCACAGCCATAAATGTTACACTGCAGAACACTACAGTCAGACCTCCATGCTCTATATGATGTCTATTAAGACTGATGTTTCACTGGAGAATGAAAATGTGCCAATTTTCTCACACACTGTACAGTGTGTGCACAACACAGGGACAGAATAGGACACGGTTCAGTGAGGGCCCTGGAAAGAACTGACGCAACAGGCGTCGGGGGCCAATCCAGGGTGAAGACACTACCTCATAGGCCTTTCCTCATTTAGTCCATCCTTACCTCACTGGTCCATAGGTGTCAAATCAATTAAGAAATAGGGAAAGAATGAAACGACAACAGTACACTCTGAAAACGATAGAACCATTGTGTTTAAACTGCTACAACCGTAGTGTTTTGAAGAAATACTGCTCTCTGTTTTTCTGTTTTCTGTCTTACAGTGTGCAGATAAAACTTGATGGCTTTTTCAAGATCCATATGCAGCGACCGTCTCATCTGCGTATGAAGCCCCAACCTCAAGAAGACAACCAGACCCACTGCTGAACGAACTATCACAAAAGAAAATGAAAAATACACAACGCAGAAAATTCACGGACCCTAAATTGCATGTTTGTTTCTGTGTCAGCATGCAATTACAGATGAACAACACAGAGCAAGTTATATGTGCCTGTAACTTACACCAGTTACAAGAATGAACTTTATGTGTCTAAATTTGTATTTTTGTGAGAGTTTGTAAGAACTCTCAAAGAGGGGACTGAAGGGATCCAAATTTAAGAATCTATTTCAGATATGTTTCCTTACATAACATCACGGTGAAGAATACTGATTTTAGCATTTGAGGTTTTAATTTAGATAGTATATAAACTGAGAAAGTGATTATTGAGTCTCTAGCAAGAGTCTCCTATTCCTACCAGACCTGTTTTCTCTATTGTGTTTTAAATGAGTCTTTAATGGCTCTAGCCAGTAGCTCCAAGACGCACCCTTTGTCTTAAATGGCTCTGGGATGGCCCGTGGAACCAGAGTTTCCTGGCCAGTATCAGCATTTGAATAGGTATGCTGATTAAATTGATACTGGTTGGTCTTCAACCAACTCCATGGACTGGAGAGAGCACTGTTGGAAGAATGTAATAAGATATTTTAAGACCCCATGTCAAGAGAAATACAAGAACACTAATGTAACCTGTTGGAGACAATGTGGTTCACCAGAGGCAAACCATTTCCATGTATTTTGGGGCTGCCCCAAACTGAACCAGTATTGGAGCGGCATTCACAACACATTAAATACAGTGTTCAAGTGTCAAATACCCCTTAATTTTGAAAATTTATATCTGGGTCATGTAGAGTGCTTGAAACTTAGGAGGGACATAAAGCTGCTTCAGGCACTTCTAGCTGCAAGTAAAAAATCCATTACCAGAAAGTGGTTAAATGTAACACCACCCACAATTGAGGACTGGCACGGAATAATTCTTGAAATATTTAAAATGGAAAAGCTGACCTTTTGTCTGAGAACCCAAAAGGTTAAGTTCTATCAAATTTGGGAAAAATGGATTGAATTTATAAACCCGATTAGAGCAGACTTTGTATGATCCCTCTGGAGTTTAAAATATATATATATATATACATTATTTATTACTTTATGTGATTATTATTTTTCGTCAGTTTACCATCCCGGATGGAAACAACAATAAGCAAGTTCCTTCACGCCAATGTATATAGTTTTTTTTTTTTTTTTTTTAAGATAGTTAATATGTTGATGCATAAAACGCAACTTTACAGGTTGAAAGCAAGTGGGCTGAAGAGAGAATTTAATGAGAGCAAATGTGATGAACCTTTTATATTTAGCGGAATATATAAGGATATGTTCTCAGAAAAGTGACAAGGGATGCCCATGATGGAACAGGACTGTACCTTACCGCACAAAATATGTCTTTCAAATGTCTGTTATTACTCACCTGTAAATGGTTGTATAAACAGGAAAAGGACTTATGTAAACACCAATTCTGTATTTTTGTACTGTTGATTTTGATGGAAAATGCCTTTTTCAAACAAAAAAAAAAATAAAAAAAAAAAAAATAATTGATACTGGTAAACACGCTGGGGTCTGGGGCAGGTTACCTTAACCTGTATACCTCATTTACATGCTTTGTTTGTATTTGTCTCCACCTTCAAAAAGTCCCTCCTCCTAAAATGCCTATAAGATAACATGTAAAGTTATGTTAGATCAGATCATGTTGGAAGTTTCTACAGCCGTGTACAGAGGAGTTCTCAATAAAGAATAACTTCCGTTGAACGCGATCCCAACTGTCTCCTGGTCTCTGCTTTGAAGAAAGAAAAACTTTACAACAACTGGTAAATGAAGAGATACCTTGTTGATCACTCTGACAGTATTTATATGACAATAATGACCTACTGAACGTACACTGCCGTTCAAAAAATTGTTGGTTGTTTTTCAGTAAGGATGCATTAAAGTGATCAAAAATTACCTTAAAACATGTGTAATGTTACAAAAGTTTTCTGTTTCAAATAAATGCTGTTCTTTTGAAAATTTTATTCATCAAAGAAACATGAAAAAAATTATCTTAGTTTCCAAAATATTAAGCAGCACATTGTTTTCATATTTCTGAAGGATCCTGTGACACTGAAGTAATGATTTAGAAAATTTAGCTTTGACATCACAGGGATAAATTACATTTTGAAATATATTCAAATAAGACTTTAAATTGTAATACTATTTCACAGTGTTACAAGTTTTACTGTATTTTTTATCAAACAAATTCAGCTTTGGTGAGCATGAGCTCTTTATATTAAAAAAAATGTTGATCCTTTGTGCACTGGCTAAGGAGCATGAGTCAAATTGAAAAAATAAAACCAAAGTTTTTCTGAGGTAATGTGTTATGTATTGTTAAAATGGATTTCATAAAATTGGTATAGAAAAAAGCATCGTTCAGGAACCGGTATCGAAATCAAGGTATCGGTATCGGTATCGAAATTTTTGGAACGATACCCAGCCCTACCGCTGAGGGCTTTTAAATCGCTAACTTAAAAGCAAAAGTAAAATACAGACGTCCGCACAGACATTGATAATGGTGCGGAGTAGAGCGAGCATTTTCAATGTATTCCTATGGAAGTAGGAATGAACTAAAACATTTTATTTATGTTTTATGTGTCCACTGTTCAACCGCAACCACGTCACACACACACACACACACATTCCAAAATTGCAATCTTGACATCGCAGCCTGTTCATTATAGCCCTAATACAATATAATAATAAAAATAGTCAACCTAACATATATGAATTACACTGCTCTGTTTAAATAGTCAGTAGTACAATTTGTACCATTCACAGTAAGCAGAGCTCCACTGTGATGTTTCCAAGCACATTTTTGCACGTGTGAAGAGGATGATTTTTTCCATCGATATTGGAACATGACTAAAGTACAAAGCCTATAATAAAGAATAGTTTAGCATCCAAATACATTGCAAATATTGAAACATTTTGATTCTAATGAGAGGGTTACGTGAGACCAACACGGCTTACTTTCTTTTTTATTTTTACATTAAATTTAAAGGATTTGTTGTGGAATATGTGTGTGTGTGTGTGTGTATATAGAAAATGGACGTAATCGATTAAAATTGAGAAATCGATATTTTTTACCCAGCCCTAATATATATGTATGTGTGTGTATATATATATATATATATATATATATATATATATATATATATATATATATATATATATATATATATATATATATATATATATATATATATATATATATATATATATATATATTAGGGCTGGGTAAAAAATATCGATTTCTCGATTTTAATCGATTCTCATTTTTATGAAACAATATCGATTCTTAAATCCCAAGAATCGATTAATCATCCTGTTTTCAGTTGATGAATGAATGGATCATTGTTGCGCACATCCTATCCAATAAATCGCAATAATCTTTGTTCTTTGTTATTATTGATATGAAACAAAGTCTCAGATTTCAAATTACGTCCATTTTCTTACGAAATTCAAAAACATAATTACCGTTTTGGCACTGTGGCGTGAGATCGCTCCGACGCAGCTCAGCTCAAGAGAAGCAGAAGCAACGGAAGCAACTCTTCCGCCTTAACGCCAGTTACAGTGCGAAATAAACATGAATGAGCAACTGAAAGTGTGTTAAAAGATAGAGTACAACTTATCGAAGTCCGTATCATGTCTCATGGAATCGCTCAATCAGTGTTTCAACCGTGGAAAGACGTTAGTAAACAATGTCATGTAATGTCACATTTACCTCAGAAAAAAACATATCCAGTGACCATAACGTTAGTCAGCTAGAAAAGTTAACTCTAGAGAGGAGCATTTTGTTAAATATATGCACCATATTATATATTCATTATCATTTTTAATGTTCTTCAATATTTAATGCATGTTTGAATAAATCTGGAAAGTTTTTTATGACAGCCATCATTTAAAATTTTATTTAATTTCATATAACTTTATTATAAAAATAAATAAGTGTATTTTAAGTGTTTGTATACAAATCAGTTATTTTTTACCTTCAATATTATAGTAGGCTACAACTGACTCCCATGGTTTACAGCATTAGTTAAGAGATTTGTTTTCCTTGAGAAAATTTGCAATGTATTGTACCTGATCTCCAAAATAATCGATATTGAATTTAATCGAATCGTAATCGAAATCGAAATCGAATTGCAAGCTTGTGAATGGAAATCGAATCGAATTGTGAAATTTGTGTCAATACCCAGCCCTAATATATATATATATATATATATATATATATATATATATATATATATATATATATATATATATATATATATATATATATATATAGATAGATATTCATAGATATACATTCTTACATATATGGCCTTTCTTTATTTTATTTACTTTTTTCAGAAATTATGGCAGGTCTCCTCAAGTTGAGGCTTCGCTCCATGGAGCGTCCTGGAGGAGAGAGAAACCTGCCAAAGAATGAGAATGGTCCAGATGTGGTTTCAAGAACAAGTAAAGCTGCTGCTGGAATGCGGAGGTACCGGGCTAAGTTAAAGCAGAACCCTGAATTATATGCACTGCATAGATTGGAAGAGCAACAGAGATTGAAGGAGTACAGGAAAAATCTATCAGATGGAAAGAAGGAAATTCAGAAATTCATTTCTGTGGAAGAATTTTTGAGAAGACCTGATGTATCAACCACACTGCCTCACAAGAAAACAGTCAGCAAACGAACTGGCTTACAGAAGCAAATCCTGCAGAAAAGCATGAAATCCACATACTCTGCCTGGCAAAATGAGAATCTCAACATGAAGTTGTGCTTCAGTAAGTTTTGCACACTCCAACCAAGCCACATTTAGCCCCAAAAAATCTGGACTGCAAAATCAGAGATCGATACCATGCAAGTGACATCACCGTCTGTCCACTGTTTTCTATAGATATGTTTGTATTGGCTAACATTTCTTCAGCTAATTGTGTCCTGTTTAAAATGTGCAACGTTCAAACACAAAGACAGCACATCACAAATAGAAGCCAAATATCATATTTTGATATTGGAATAATAAATTAAGTAGCTAATCTTAAGTGTACACAATGTTTTTTTTTTTTGTTTTACTGTTTTCTAGGGGTTTCTTAATTTTAGACAAGTTGACCAGCACACATTATATGCAATGCAATGTAATGCATGTGTGTCATCGTGCATTATATTATAAAAATATGTGTTTTGGAAAATATCTCTTTAGGCCTATTTGATTATCATAAAAATGTGTTTTCTATACAGAGATATCGACATCGTTAAATATCGGTATCGGGCATAACAGCAATATTAATATCGGTTATGGGTATAGGCCTCAATTTTCACATCGGTGCATCACTAGTTAGTATTTAGCCTGATCTGATATTGACAATCAATATAAAAATGTCTCAAACCTCCCTTTACTGACCATTTGTTGAAGAAAAACCCAGAACATTCTGTACCGTTTCATAGTTGAACTGTTTCTAAATCTGATGAAGTGCTTGAATGTTTCTAACATGAATGTTCTTCAGCATCATGAATGAATGAAAAATAAACACCAACCTCTTTGTTCTTCAGGATCTTCAGTGTGTTTCATTCTGCAGGGTTCTGGATCACTCATGTTCTCACTGTCCTTATCATCAGTGAATCTCCTCCCACTGTAATTCTCCAATAAATGCTGTAAATTCCCATCAGCTACAAGTGAAGACAAGCATCAGAGCATCAGGAAGAGCTGAAATCTGCTAAATCTGGGTTTATTAAGTGTCAATTTACAGGAGATCTGAAGACATCATCATAATAAATTAGGTGAAAACAGGAACTATTGTCATGAAATAAAGAGTGTTTTCAGCTGATCTGTTAATATTGATGAGCCTCAGACTATCAACACTCATTCAACAAGCCATTCAGGATCATCAGCAGATCATCTCACTTTATTTTTGTTGTGTTTGCTGTTAGAAACACATTATTTGAGTCAGGATACATGATAAAAGCCTGGAAAACTGCTATATTGAAATATATCTCAAAATATAACATAAAGCATCAATACAAAAACAAAATAATTAAATAACCTCTTTATGAACCTCTTCAGGCAAATAACTACAACACCATAATATGCAAATCTAAATATAGTTAGACTTTATAATAACTATTAATTGCAATAAAGTAATTCCATCATTAACATGTTACGCATATACGTACAGAAACTGACAAGGGTCATACAACTCTAAAACATAAAGAAAATGTAACGTTTCCTGTGTTGAACTTAACATTTATTCCCATGCATGTATAGATTTGATATTTCCCACATCAATTACTCAAGGGGCAATATAAAGTGTCTACATAAATTTTAATAAGTAAATGTAATCTGCCAAAGATAAATGTCGACAAAGAAATAAAGGTAAACATGAAAACGGCAAAAGAAACACTTGAGCTCGATTCCCATCACAGATCTCAAACTTTAACTGGACATTCAGTAAAAGTTCTCACTCCAAACATCGAGTCAATCACACAAACGAACACAAACGCGCTCAGGTCTGAATGAACTCAACATATTCTCCTCATGCTCGCTGCTGCTGCACTAAATGTTTATTTCAGAAGGAAGACGCCAGAAAAGACGCACAAGTTTTGCTGTGATCGACGAAAACAATACAGAAATGAGCCTGTCGCTTAATCAAACTGTATAAAGTGTGTGTGGTGGTTGTGTAAATATGAGAAATACCGTGAACTGCTCTCAGTCCTCACCTCAGAAAACTCACCTCACCTCGACGCTAAAACTCTCGTTGACGGAAGAGACGGTGTGATGAACAATCGGGTCCGGCTGAAGAAATGGGTCCGGGCTGAGGACCCCATTAGTATGCCAGTAGTATGCCTGATCTAAATCTGTTCTCGCGATAACTTGTAGCTAACGTGAGCTGTTTTAGTGTTATTATGTGGTAGCTTTATGTAGAATGCTAAATCCCGCTGCTATATGCAAGGTAAGATTGAATTAAATTTTATATTGTATATGTAAATCGTGTATATTCTATAGCTAATATTTAAAATCTCAAGTTGCGTCAATAGCAGGAGAAAGACCGCGAAATTTAAAAATACTACTGTTATTGTGTCACGAAATGTAGTTTTAAGAGTTTTTCAGTCGATAATGTAGTTGTTTAAAGCTCAAATATGTTGTTTGTTTATACAGATAGCGCCTATTTAAAAATTTGATCTGACGTTTTCGGAGATGTGAGATCCAAGGGATCACCGGTTGCTCAGCGCTCATGTATCCCGCTTGGAACAGCCTTACCTCGGCTAGAGCTGCTGCTGCTCTCTAGTCTAGTGGAGTGGTTAAACATGAGATATAATTCGTCTTGTGGGACGATCTTTGAAATCATTAATCTATATTTTGTTCCCTGGCAAATCGTTTTGGCTGAGGGCAAAGTTTTAGTTTCATAACTTTATATAACGTTAAATTATTTAGGCTTTTTATCTTTAACGTTGTAGCCTGCTGACTTATGTTTGACTGAATCGTTTAATTACTTTATTTCTTGACTTGTATGGCTACTTATACTTTCATAATTGCTATTATTGATCAATAAAACTGAAATTTAACAAAAAGAGACAGGGTTGTGTCATTTTATTTTATATAGCCTATGTAAGAATATTTATATATATATATATATATATATATATATATATATATATATATATATATATATATATATATATATATATATGATATGATATCACCAACATGGCATGTATTTTTTTCATGTATGGGATGGGAAGTATTTCAGAGTATCACTGACAAAGGCTCAAAAGAGTCCATGACTTTCTAAAAGATCTTTTAAATACAGATTGTTTGTGTTTTTGTTTTACTTTTAGGACTGGAGAACATCTGGTAATGAGATGTCACTTTTTTCTGTTTGTTAAATGCTTAGTTACGGTTGGGATCTCTGCAAAGGAATACCTTCTCACAACATAGCGACACTTTTTAGTTAACTTAATGAATTACTAACGTAATGATAGCAGTAACACCAAAACGTACTTTGCAAGATTAATCGCTGTTTTATATGGATTAACCCTTTCATGCATAGTGGTCACTACAGTGGACAGCTATTAAAAAAAAAATTCTTAAATTTGCACGGGTTTTGATGGCATAGTTGCACATCATCCTCTTCAGTGGACCCACCCTGGTGCATCATCCTATATATTTAAACCAAGTAGCAAGCCGTTGTGCTTCGATTTTTTTCCCCCTCCAAACCAAGATGGCAAATGGTCAGTCAGAAATGCCAAGTTGCTCCGGAATATCCACCCATTCCTTCTATCCTAGGAGACTCTTGTAGGTAAAAAAAAATATTGCAGCATCAAGCAATATCTAATGCAGGGTTCACCAATCTCGGTCCTGGAGGGCCGCTGTCCTGCAGAGTTTAGCTCCAACCCCAATTAAACACACCTGAACCAGCTAATCAAGGTCTCACTAGGCATACTAGAAACTTTCAAACAGGTGTGTTGGAGATGGTTGGAGCTAAACTCTGCAGGACAGCGGCCCTCCAGGACCGAGATTGGTGAACCCTGATCTAATGAGTCCTATCAAAGTTGGGTCATTATACGTAAACGTGCCATTTTGTGTCCCTTAGAAAAAAAAGCTCTGTAAATCTTAATAAACCATAAAACAAATAAAATATTTTATAATTTAGTTTCCATAATATGTCTAATAATATAAGAATAAATTAATTTCTGTTTCTTTTGTTTTTAAAGGATTTTAATCACATTTTTGTGCACAGCATCTTGCAGAAATGTTGAAAATGGCATGTCCCTCAGTATGATTTTTCTACTTCTCCTTGCATCATCTGCCTTTCATGAAGTTGATGGTAGAAGACAAGTGTTCTCTTCTTTTCTTTGAGTTCATGTAATATCTGAAAGACAGGGACACGCTCATTGTGTCAGCCCTGTTACCAGAAAAGCATATGTTAAAAAGTTATTTGTACATATTTAAAAAGGGATCTCCATATCTCAGCTCAGGAGAGGTGTAGAGAGCCAGGACTTGCACTCATCTCTACGCCTCATCGCCCTCTATCAGAATCCAAGGTTTCAAGAAGATCCGAGAAACTTTATTTTTCGACCCAAAAAAACTATAAGGCCTACCCCCTGTCGTTTTTTTTGGGTCGAAAAATAAAGTTTCTTGGATCTTCTTGAAACCTTGGATTCGGATAGAGGGTGCTGTGTGTGTTTTTGCAGAGTTCCTCAAGCCAGTCCATCCACGGCACCCAGGTTCAACGAGCTATCTACGTCTGCTGCTGCGTTGCACCTTTGAGTTTGCTTATCAAAGCAAAAACAGTGAGTGATGTTCCACAGCACTAAAGACTGCAAGTGTACAGTTGCATGTGACGTGTTGTTTGTGTGTTTTTGCAGAGTTCCTCAAGTCAGTCCATGACACCTAGTCCAGCCTCCTCACCTACCAGGTCACGACCGCACCATCTAAAGGGGAAACTGACTGACTGCATCATCTAGGCCTTAGGATGGTTCCACAAAGAATTGACTGCACATACAACATGAATTTACTTCAAACTAAAGATCTGACTTTACATACAGCAAAAGACACTGCATCTATTTGTGTCTCATTAGCTCTCAAAAAACTTTAACCTTACAGTTCATTAAATATTTTAACACAGCTAACTCAACATTAATTGTTTTTAAATCTCCACAATGTATAGCCAGAGGACTATCACAAAAGTGTTTAGGAAAGTAAATACATACTAGAGTATGTTTGTTTAAAGCTGCTTTGTATTGTTGTGTATTTTAAAAAGCTCTATAAATGTCCTAAAACGATGTGCATTTTGCTTGTAGTTTTGTGTTAATAAAAATGTAATATATTACATCTCATAATTCAGTTGAATTCATTATGTATTGTATTGTGTAATTTAATTAAATTTTTATATAAGTTTTGGTTCTCTCATTTTATTACATTAAATGTTATTGTGTTGTATGATGTTCTGTATTAAGAATTAATTCTGACATAAATCATATGCATTAGTACACAAATGACATGCTTGTAATAAAAAAGCATTTTATGCCCCATTGCTTAATAACAAATAACTTTGTCACAAAACATACTTTAAAAATGTTATTTCTTTCAAATAAAAGATTATTATATGAATTAAGGGGTTTGATTAATTACATTAAAAATTGTGATTCCATAATTTTATTATACTGTTCTTTAGTCAAGGCTAGATTTAATATTTATACCCACAAAACATAGCTAGCATTCTGTAATTTATTTAAATGTCTAAACTGGTAATACGAAAAATAGTAATATACACAAATAAGCATTATTTTAAGAATATTTTAATAAATAAAAGTGTACAAAATAATTACATAATTATAATTGCATTACGAATGGCTGTGAATATGGTAAGGCAGTATCAGTGCAGTATAAGCTCAGGAAAAGCTCATAGCACGAATCACGATCATCGGATAACGTTAGCTGTATGCTATGCTATTATCTAAGCTAACTAAAAAACACTACCAACGAGAAATGTTTAATTTCACAATCTATAGCTTCGGTTAAATACTAGTATATGAAACGTATACTTTAGAATACATTAAATACATTAATGATTCGTTATAACGTAGTACAAACGTCTTCTATAATAAAGTGATTTTGTATGATTTGTAACCAGGCACTAAAGCGATTACCCATAAAACGGGCTTTGAACCAATCGGATTGCTTGGGTCCTCAGCCCGGACCCATTTCTTCAGCCGGACCCGATTATTCACCACAACGGCGCGAGCGAACGGTGACGTCATCGGCATCCAACGCACGCGCGTACGGGACACCCCCGCAGCCAATCAGGGCCACGCAGATTCAGCTTTATTAGTAGCCTTCCATTGTTATTATTTTAGAACTGAAGTGACTCCAGCTCCTTTTTCGCCAGTTCCTTATTCGTCGAACTATTCGTTCCACCTTAAAAATGTTGGATGGTTGTAAACCCCTCCCCCTCAGTGCTTTTGGCTGTATTTTTTAAAGGAACAGTTGTACGGGAATTATATGAGGCTGTGGACCAGGCAGCAATTTTCATTTAACAGTAAAAATACTCCTCTAAAAATTATCTTGTCTGCTTCTATAAATGGTGTAAGCTACGTGGTAAATTCAACCAGAGTACTTATTTTGTATTTAAGTTCCTTTTCTTACTAAATGTATTTTTAAACCTATAAACCTAAATTTTTAACGTCTATTACGATCTCAAAATTCCGGCCAGTTGATTATACCTAGAATATCAAAATCCACTGCTGGCGGTAGATCCTTTTCCTATTTAGCACCAAAACTCTGGAACAGTCTTCCTACCATTGTCCGGGAAGCAGACACACTCTGTCAGTTCAAATCTAGATTAAAGACACATCTCTTTGACCTAGCTTTCACATAATACATTATAGACTTCTATAATTTAATGTTATGCTGCATAGATTAGGTCAGCCGGAACCGGGAACACTTCCCATAAATCCTGATGTACTCGTTACATCATGAGAAGAATGGCATCTACGCTAATTTTAGTGTCTGTGTTTATCCCAAGGTTTTCCCGCAGCCTGCCGGATCCAGGCCGTATCCAGATCTGACGAAGGACCTTCGCCTGGACCGATGACAACGCAGTGCTGAAGTGCCAACTAGTCTCTCCCTATGGAGGATCCCACTACCACTCTACAGATAAGGCGTTGTCGGGAAAATTCGTCTCGCGGTCCTACCCCAAAGCAACAAATAAAATAAAATTCCTTATCAAAATTTATAAGGAAAGACAAGTATTTTGTTTAGGCTTGGCTTGTAGGGAATTCCAAACCTGCATATATTCTAACGCACATAACTATAGAACCCATTCTAAATGCGCATGTGACTGCCATCAGCGTTTCTCACAGGTTCGCGTTTAAAGTCTGTGTAGAGGGAATGGTGTCGTCTTAGCGGCCCCTAGTTTAATGACAAGTGATCGTTGCGACGGAACCAAATCAATTAAAACTAAGTTTGGATGGAAATAACTTAACTCTGCTGTAAAGCCGAAACAATCTCTGTTACCTTAAATTATACGCTTATCTCTGTAAAGCTGCTTTGAGACAATCTACATTGTTAAAAGCGCTATATAAATGAAGATGACTTGACTTGACTTGACTTAAAAGTATGGAGAAATTGAATGAGATTTAATGTTATGTGATTTTTGATATATACACACACACAAAAAATCACCTGCCTGTAACTTTCTAGTAATCCTGACAGGAGTTCAGGAGTTTTCCCGGGAGAAATAACAGGAGATGAAAATTTATTTTTTACTTTGTTTTTGCAAAAGCAGTATCAAAACATTTATTTTCCAAAAATCACACATAGAAAACTAAGAAATTCCCTCCAAAATAGTTAGTCAGTTTAAAAGAAAAATCAGTCCAATTATTTCACTTAAGATGCTTGCTCGCACCACCTGTCCCTGCTCAGCCGCAGCCAGTTTCTCACGGTCATCTCTACGTCATCCTCAGTGGAATTTTGTTGGGCAGGATTTCTTAACACAGCACCTAAAAAAAAGAAAAAAAAAGAAGGAAAAAAGCAACAGGGTGAAAAAAATAAGACAGTAGCACAAAAGTCTATATCTTCGTTTGATTGTTTCTATAAAGACAATTCAGAAAAGTCAGAGCATTTTACAAAATAACAAAAAAAATTAAAAGACATTTGGTTGAGAATAGTGTGAGGACAGTATATAAATAGAGAACAACTGATATAAATACAGACACCACATATGGGTTGAATAGTGACAGAATGTTGCTTCAACACACTGTAGGACTTACCCAGGAGTACCTGATGAATAGGCCATGATTTAAGGCCTGTCTTCTGACCCCTACCGCACCAGTTCTGCTGGGTTGACAGATTCTGATCAAATATTTTTGTGCAGACTCTCCAAACTGTTTCCTTTAAGTTCTTGCCACCAGAAAATGACAGTTTATTTATCTGTGAAGTAAAAGATAAATCTGACTAATCCCATTACATAAGAGTGTAATTTGTATTTAGAGGTAGAGGTTTTGGCTGCCCAAAGAAAGTTAGCACATCTGTTGCAGAGGATGGCTATTGAAAGTTTAATAGGAGTGACAGTTAATTCAGGTTTATTTTATGACCTTTTCATTTGTAGCAGTGTGGTTTATCATTCATATAATAACACAACTCTTAAAAAGAGAAATATTTCAGTTGTACAGTTAAATGATGGAACATTCTGCAAAGTTATGACCCTGGTGGCTTTTACATCTGATGATGGGCCCCATCATATGTCATTCCACTTCCCAAAAATGTTGAAATAGACTCAAATTCTTGGGGAGATTCTACTTTACAGACATCAATGCTAAACCGACCTCTATATCAGTCTAATACGCATGAATACTGTCAGCGACTTCTTGATCTGTACACTCTTCAATTGGTCTTGTTTGCAGTAGCCCTGCTTTTTCTCCATTAAACAAAACCAATGAAATGTTCTTTTTTGAACACTTGTGACAATGTTAACACAGTGTGAGTGAATTTAAAAAAAAAATTGCTTATAATTTAGCCAGTATTAACTTGTCTGTTGCAATATGGGTGATGCAAGATGGTTTAAACCACTTGCTTTTCAGCATAACACACATTTTTTGTGCACCTGTACTTTTGAAGTGTGCATTTAATTTTTTATTTAATGTAATTTTGTGTGTAAGATGTATCATATTTGTCTACCAAACTGATTAAACATTACAGAACAGCTGCAATAATTGCTATCTGTGTATTTACACACATCACAAAATTTCATAAGTGCATTTTCATAGTAATACTATTGAACACGTTCTAAAAGAATGACCTTAAAGTCCCTGTAAAGTCAAAATTAAGTATGTGTTCTGAGTTTGTCACACCACAGAAAAATGTGTTATTAGCCACCCAGACAAATTTAATTCACCCAGACAATGATAAAAAAGCCGGCAAGTACATGAAATAAGCGATCAAAATCTTGAAAAAATGAGCAGTAGTCTCTGCTCTCAAACGCTGGGGGCGTGTCCGCTGGCTGCGCTGAAACCACGCCCACTCGCGGGAAAGCACGCTGCCGCCGACTCACAACAACACTCAACTGTCACCGCTACAGCCGGAATGGATGCTCCTAGCAGCTTAATTTGTTTTACAAAGCCATACATGTTCGAGCCTGGACTACCTACTATAATTATAACATAAGCACACAAGGCAACTTACACTCATTGGTGGGCACGCACTGCCGACGATGGCACCAGTTGTCGGCGCGACGGGAGGATGAAGGCCGAGGCGGGAGATAGTCGGTTCGGCCACATTCACCAGTAACAGCGGATTATCAGTGAATGAATCCCAGTTGTCTCCGACTAAAGTTTATAAAACTATCCCATGTAAAATGATCACTACAGAGGCGGGTTTTGGCGGTGATCCTCAGCTCTCCATCGAGGTGGCTCTTCACAAAATTAATCCACCTCTTGTTGATATGATAGTTTTTCGGAAATTTAAATAAGGACACCGATCTGTTTTGTACGTGATCGCATCCAGGTAATACGCATTTCCGTGACGAAGGCATAGCTAGCTAGCAAACTGTAGGATCAGTGACGTGCGGTCTGGGTAGGCAAACTAGGCACTGCCTACCCTGCCAAAATTCAAAAATAAAATGGTTTATTAAATAATAAACTTGTATTTGTATTTTTACTGTTTATTCTTGTGATTTATATATGCAATATGTGTGTTATTCCAATTATTTAGACGTTATGATGACAAATGTAGCAGTTACGCATAATCAAATAAAAAACAAATCGTAGAATAAGCAGTGCTTTTACTGTCCATTCATTGCAGACGGCAAGCGAAAAACCCATGTTGCGCATGCGCACTTCGATCCTGTATTCTTTAACATGTACGTCAAAAAGCACATCTCTGCTGTGCCTTTGGACGTAAATATGGTATGCCCGTAACATCTCCGTAACATATCAGACATGGACCAATTAAAATCAAGATATTACTGGACATTTGCGCAGCTAACGTGATTAACGTTACACACCACAGATAGCCTACATGCCTAATCCCCGCGGCAAATTCAAAGCCAAAATGACAGCACCAGAGTTAAAAGGCTGTCATCAGAGAGTTAAATGTTTTAAATTGAGAGCCAGAGACTGTGCAAACTTGACTGGGCAAAGGCCCGTAAAGATGAGTTTTACAAAGCTGTGATCGACGTCTTCATGAGGAAATGGCGGCGGATGAATTTGATGTAGGCTACAAATAATCTACCGATTGGTGAGTCAAAAACTATTTTGGGCTTAATATTGAATTGATAAATATGGTTGAATTAATGCAAGCCATTTGACTTCATATTCAATTGAGCGGTGTGTGATTTTACTTTTACTTTTGGCCGCTGTGCAACAATAAGGATTAATGGTTGCATTCTAATGCTGAAGTGGAGTGGACATAAACTACTGTTACTCGCGGTGTGTGCCTGTGCCGCTCTTGTGTGTGTGCGACGTGCGTGTGTGTGTGTGTGTGTGAGAGAGAGAGAGAGAGAGAGAGAGAGAGAGAGAGAGAGAGAGAGAGAGAGAGAGAGAGAGAGAGAGAGAGAGAGAGAGAGAGAGAGAGAACACGCGATATACATCCTGATTTGTACATTTCTTGATATGCCGCGCTTGTGCGTAATGTTTACTGGTATTATTAGCCTTTAAACAATAAATCAGGTAATCAGGTAATATTTCATAACTCAGTGCCTAGCCTCTTTAAGACATCACCGCACGTCACTGTGTAGGATGTAGTAAATAATAGTACTG
Source organism: Scardinius erythrophthalmus (assembly GCF_964197995.2). NCBI lineage: Eukaryota > Metazoa > Chordata > Actinopteri > Cypriniformes > Leuciscidae > Scardinius > Scardinius erythrophthalmus. The sequence continues at coordinate 4,976,512 of NC_138221.1, read as the reverse complement.
ACAGTACTATTATTAGTACTGACGCGGACTGTTGAGCAGACGTGTCTCAAGCCTGTTAGTGATCCAACGCTGGATACTCTTATAGGTTACTCCCGGGGATCACGGCTGAACGCGTCTTCTCAACACTCACTTACAAACATTTTTCACCTATCGTGCGTCTACTCTACACCCGTACCACTTAAAAGACGGATTATATCTAAGACGCTTGTCAGAAATTAGTATTAATTGATAGCATCACTGGTAGTGTCGTTGCTAACTTACTGTCCATCTGTTAAAATGGCGAATATATCAGCTGCAAGTAGTCTACCTTTTGGTGCAGGTGAGGACACATTTGAGCTGCACGCGGTGCAGTCTGAGCTGGAAGCTGTTGAGAAACAGATCCACGACCTTTTAGTGAGACAGGCCGAGCTGATAGACCGGCGTTTGGCTCTTGAAACATCACGCGCTGATGCTCACAAATCAGAGATTAATGTTACTAACCCGCTGACTCCGACCTCGTCTACTCCGTGCGTTACTCGGCATCGGTCCCGAGCGCCAAGGTCGCGATCAGCCATGGTCTCGTTCACTCCGGCTCCAACACGCCACCACGAAGCCTGGATATTTCCGCAGCGGAAGACGCGAGTCAGGTCTAGACCAAGACCCTCTCCGACCCTCCCGGTTTTCGAGTTATCCACACAAAACCGCTTCTCCCCTCTTCGCGAAACAGAACGCGATGCTGTGATCATCGGTGATTCCATTGTTCGGCACGTCCATGCTACATCAGGTAAAAATAAGGTGCAGAGTCACTGCTTTCCTGGTGCTCGTGTTTCTGAAATCGCTGCTCGCGTTCCCGAGATTCTGAACGATAACGAGCGCGTCGGAACTTTGGTATTGCACGCGGGAGTGAACGACATCAGGCTGCGCCAGACGGAAGTTCTGAAGAAAGACTTCAGGAATCTGATCGATACGGTACGCAGCACATCGCCTGATATAACGATCATTGTGTCAGGACCGCTTCCCACGTACCGTCTAGGACATGACAAGTTTAGTAGATTATTCGCGCTAAATGAATGGTTAACGTCATGGTGCAATGAGCAGAAACTGCTCTTTGTAAATAATTGGAATCTGTTTTGGGAGCGTCCTAGGCTTTTCCGTGCTGATGGCTTACACCCAAACAGATTCGGATCGGATCTTCTGTCAGATAACATCTCCAAAATGTTAAATACCTTTTGACTAGTAACCAAAAGTCCAAATCATAGTCTCTGCTGCACCAAATTAACTGATATAAATACTAGTGTAGAACATTGCATAGAAACTGTGTCTATTCCTCGTTTAGTGCGATCAAATAATAAATCTACTGCAGGATCTAGGAAAAATCTAATTGTTATTAAAACAGAAAATTTTGCTATTAGTAAACAAAAACAATTTCTAAAGCTAGGTCTTTTAAACATTAGATCACTCACACCTAAGGCAGTTATTGTAAATGAAATAGTCACAGATAATAGCATAGATGTACTTTGCCTTACTGAAACCTGGCTTAAACCAAATGATTATTTCGGTCTAAATGAGTCTACTCCAGCAGGATACTCCTATAAGCACGAGCCCCGTCTGATTGGTCGTGGCGGCGGTATTGCAACAATCTATAGAGATATTCTCAATGTTACTCAGAAAACGGGTTATAAGTTTATTTCATTTGAAGTACTTGTACTAAATGTTACGCTCTTAGATGATAGAAAAACATCCCTATTATCTTTAGCCTTGGCTACCGTATATAGACCACCAGGGCCTTACGCTGATTTCCTAAAAGAATTTGCAAATTTTCTCTCAGATCTATTGGTCAATGTCGATAAAATATTAATTGTTGGAGATTTTAACATACACGTAGATAATCAAAATGATACGTTAGGGGCTGCGTTTATAGACTTATTAAACTCCTTTGGGGTTAAGCAAAACGTTACCGGACCAACTCATCGTTTTAATCATACACTCGATTTAATTATATCACATGGAACCGATCCAACCGATATAGATATCATTCCGCAAAGTGATGATGTAACTGACCATTACATGGTAACTTGCATATTACGTACCCCGGTAATATATCATGCTGCGCCGCGTTATCGATTAGGCAGAACAATCCTTCCATCCACCATAGATAATTTTTCAAATTGCTTATCGGATCTGTCTCAGCTGCTGCCTGAACCTAAACAAACAGATGAACTAGACGAACTAACCAGCACTATGAGCACCGTTCTCTCTGGAAAATGGGATATTGTTGCACCTATGAGACTAAAAAAGGTCAGAGAGAAAATTAAAGCACCATGGTACAACAATACTACTCGTGTGCTAAAGAGAGAAACCCGTAATTTAGAGCGTAAATGGAAACAAACTAATTTAGAGGTTTTTAGAATCGCTTGGAAAGACAGTACATCACGCTATAAAAAGGCCCTAAAAGCGGCCAGGGCTGAGCATCTCCGCAAACTAATAGAAAATAACCAAAACAATCCTAGGTTCTTATTTAACACCGTGGCTAGACTAACAAATAAACAAGCGTCACCTGAACAAAATATTCCGTTACAGTTTAGTAGTAATGATTTCATGAATTTTTTCACTGAGAAAATAGAAAACATCAGATCCACAATTGTAAACGTTCAATCTTCAATCGCGCCTTATAATTCAGCCTCGATTATCACCCCGCAAGAACAATTACAGTGCTTTACAACTATAGAACAAAAAGAGTTAAATAAATTTATCATTTCCTCTAAAACAACAACATGTTTATTAGATCCCATACCAACTAAACTATTGAAAGAAGTGTTACCTATAGTGGAAGAGCCTCTCCTCAATATTATTAACTCGTCTTTATCTTTAGGTCATGTTCCAAGAACATTTAAATTGGCAGTTATAAAACCTCTCATTAAGAAACCACAATTAGACCCAAATAACCTAGCAAATTATAGACCCATTTCAAATCTTCCTTTTATGTCCAAAATATTAGAAAAAGTTGTGTCTGCCCAACTGGGCTCTTTCTTGCAAGAAAATGACACCTATGAAAAGTTTCAGTCTGGGTTCAGGCCGCATCATAGCACTGAAACTGCGCTCGTTAAAATCACAAATGATTTACTCTTAGCTTCTGACCAAGGCTGTATCTCAATACTAGTTTTACTTGATCTTAGTGCTGCGTTCGATACTATAGATCACACAATACTCTTAGATCGGCTACAAAACTATACCGGTGTTCAAGGACAAGCATTAAGCTGGTTCAGATCATACCTATCTGACCGCTACCATTTTGTCTATTTAAACGGAGAAAAATCGATCATAACTCCAGTAAACTATGGAGTGCCGCAAGGATCTGTGTTAGGCCCTCTATTATTCTCAATATATATGCTGCCACTTGGAAATATTATAAGGAAACATGGAATTAGTTTCCATTGTTATGCTGATGACACTCAACTATATATTTCATCACGGCCGGATGAAAACGCTAAATTATCCAAATTGACAGAGTGTGTTAAAGATATAAAAGATTGGATGACGCACAATTTTCTTTTATTAAATCCAGATAAGACAGAGGTAATACTTATCGGTTCAAAAAACCGCCCACAAAACCTCTTACAATACAACTTTAACATAGTAGGGTGTCCTGTTACTTTATCCTCTACAGTAAAAGACCTGGGTGTTATATTAGATTGTAACTTGTCTTTTGAAAATCATATTTCATATGTTACAAAAACAGCATTTTTTCACCTTAGAAATATTGCTAAATTACGTAACATGCTATCTGTTTCTGATGCAGAAAAGCTAGTTCATGCATTCATGACCTCGAGACTAGATTACTGTAATGCTTTATTAGCTGGTTGTCCTGCATCCTCAATAAACAAGCTACAGTTAGTCCAAAATGCCGCCGCTAGAGTTCTTACTAGATCAAGAAAGTTTGACCATATAACACCAATTTTATCATCACTACATTGGTTACCTATAAAGTTCCGTATTAATTACAAGGTATTGCTACTGACTTATAAAGCCCTAAACGGCTTAGCTCCAGTCTATTTAACGGATCTTCTATCGCCCTATAATCCATCGCGCTCTTTAAGATCACTAAATTCGAGGCTTCTGGTCATACCTAGGATATCCAGATCCACCAAAGGAGGGAGAGCATTTTCACATTTAGCACCAAAACTCTGGAATAGCCTTCCTGATACTGTTCGTTGCTCAGATTCGCTCTCCCAGTTTAAAACTAGATTAAAGACGCATCTCTTCAGCCAGGCATTCATATAATATTTTAATCTTACAGTTAAATCCGGTCTCTACTTCATAAACGCCAGAGGAGAACTGGCCCCCGACTGAGCCTGGGTTCTCCCAAGGTTTTTTTTTCTCCATTGGGTCACCTAATGGAGTTTTTCGGTTCCTTGCCACTGTTGCCTTTGGCTTGCTCAGTTGGGGATGCTTAAATTGATTAATCGATTCACCAGTGCTATTGATCTGCATTACCAAACGTGGATGTTTTACACCAGAAACAAACACTGATGTACTATTTTATTTAATACTGTGAAGCTGCTTTGATACAATCTGTATTGTGAAAAGCGCTATATAAATAAAGTTGACTTGACTTGACAGTAACTCGCGATTGAGTTGCAAACTGATGTGAATGGGGCTCCAGTGCGTCATCAAGTAGGGGCGTGTCCAATAGCTCAGGGGGCCTCAGTGCGTCATCGAACCCCCGTTTTAGCCCCGCCAAAAAATCCGGAACACAGCAACGGTGAAAAACTGTTTAACGGTCTAACTCCACAATACAGTACTTCACAGTGCACAGTCTTTGTAATATGATTTAGCAATACATTTCTAACATTTATAATGTGTTTAGAACTTTTTTTTAGAATTGCCTTTACAGGGACTTTAAGTACTAGCGTGAATATAACTTCAATTCATAATTAGACTAAAATATAACTTAAATACACTCAAACTTAATATTAGTGTTGATATTAAAATGTGTACTTTTAAAATATGCTTTCAGTGTATGTTACAATGACAATTTTGAGCAGACAATTTAAAATATCAAAAATGTTTACACTTTTTTTTTCAAATAAGTACACTTTAGAAAGTGCACATAACTTTTACTTAAAGTATATTTTAATATAATATATTTCTATAAAGTGTAATATAGTATATATTATAGTATAGTATAGTATTATTTTAAACTGTGTTAAAAGTGTTAGGGTGAAAGCATAATGCCAGTATACTTTTTATATATTTACAAAAAGTACAATTTATGTAAGGACATTTTCAACATACTATCGGAAATATAAATATACTTGAAATACAATGAAGTACTTTTTTTTTTTTTTTCGCTTGGGGCTTTTGTAGATTAACTGGGACCGTCTACATAAGATTATTGGCATACACATTTCTAACTTCAATAACATTTGAAGAGAATGACTTAGGCCCAATCCCAATTCTATTTTATACCCCTTCGCCTACCCCTTACCCTTGCCCCTTGAAACAGAGTGTCTAGGCGTATGGGTGAAAATATTCCCCAAAGAAATGGGACACCACTACTACACCGTTGCATGTCATTATACATCGTCGCTAGCGCCTACGTCAGAGGAGATGCGCCAATGTTATCACAAACTTCGTCGTCAGCTGTAGTCTTGCGTGAGTTACAGCTATTATTTTGCATTTTTCTTCTGAAGTTTGAAGAAAACAACGGAGATGACAATATCTTCAACGCCTAATGCTGCGTTCACACCAAATGCGAATATAGTGTCTGGTGAGTGATTTCAAAGTTAAGACGCGTTTACGCGAGTCTGGAGGTCTTGCTGCGCGAATGAGGTATTTAGCGCGGTGTTCGCGAATTCCCCTCATTCGTGCATCCACTTCACTTCAAACTTTTGCTTTTTACGCGTCATATTGTAACTTTAACGATTTTTTTGCAACAGTTTCTTTGAAGAACATGAACGTAAATATGAACACATGATTGAATGTGACAAAGAAAATGATTATTGGCAGTCATGTTGCCTCTGTAGCCAGTGTATGAAGGTACATTTCTCATACCCCTTCGTTTGAAGTGTGGTCCCGAAAAATCGTTTCAAGGGCTATCTGGCCCTTCCCCTTACCCCTCCAACCAAAAGATAATTAAGACAGCCCTACCCCTCCGTTTTGAGCGTTCCCGTGAAGGGGTAGGGCTGTCTCAATTCTCTACCCAAGGGGTAGGGGCAAGGGGTGAATTGGAATTGAGCCCTACAGTCACAAAACCAAAAGTGTTCATGTAGGGGTCAGGCATGATGCACTCCTTTTATATTTTAGGTATTTATTTACAAGTAAACTGTCAAATCATATGTAAATATTACATTTTTTTTTACGGGAGAATGGGGTATTCTCATCGCTTGATAAACACAAATAGCTAGTATTCTCGTCGCTTGATAAACTTAAGCTTGAGCCACTGTAGTCTGTTGGACTATTTTAACGATGCATCCGCGGTGATGTGGTTTCTCCACTGCATGGATCTTCAAGTGTCGCTTCAGGTTAGCTTTAATAGAGAAACTCTTCCCGCACTGATCACACGTGTGCGGCTTCTCACTGCTGTGGATCATCTCATGTGTTTTCAGATATGATGACAGACTGAATCGCTTGTCACAGTGTGAACACTTGTAAGGTTTTTCTCCAGTATGTGTCTTTTCATGTGTTTTCAGATGTGATGACAGACTGAATCTCTTGTCACAGTGTGAACACTTGTAATGTTTTTCTCCAGTGTGGATCCTCTCATGTGTTTTCAGAGATGATGACTCACTGAATCTCTTGTCACAGTGTGAACACTTGTAAGGTTTTTCTCCAGTGTGGATCCTCTCATGTTTTTTCAGATGTGATGACTGACTGAATCTCTTGTCACAGTGTGAACAATTGTAAGGTTTCTCTCCAGTGTGAATTCTCTGGTGCAGTTTTAAATTGTCCGCTGTAATAAAAGTCTTCTCACACTCAAAGCACATATACTCTCTCACACCAGTGTGTATTTTCTGATGTGTGTGTAAATTTTGCACCTGTGAAAAACTCTTCCCACACACAGAACACGAATATGGCTTCTCCTTCGTATGAACTCTCAGGTGATTCTTCAGGTATGATGCAGTAAGAAATGCTCTGCCGCATTGAACACATGTGAACGGCTTCTCTCCGGTGTGGATCTTCATGTGTTCTTTAAGATATCGTTTGCATGAGAATCTCTTTCCACACTGATCACATGTGAATGGCTTCTCTCCAGTGTGGATCCTCATGTGATGCTCAAAATGTTGTTTTGTTGTGAAACTCTTTCCACACTGATCACATTTGAACAGATCTCCGGTGTGGATTCTCATGTGACGCTCAAAACGATATTTGTTTGTAAAGCTATTTCCACATTGAACACATGTGAACGGCTTCATGCTTTTCAGTTGGACATGATGTTCCTCCTCCACTTCACTCAGTTCTTCACTCTCCTCCTTCACTTCACTCAGTTCTTCACTCTCCTCCGTCACTTCACTCAGTTCTTCTCTCTCCTCCTTCACTTCACGCAGTTCTTCTCTCTCCTCCTTCACTTCACTCAGTTCTTCACTCTCCTCCTTCACTTCACTCAGTTCTTCACTCTCCTCCTTCACTTCACTCAGTTCTTCTCTCTCCTCCTTCACTTCACTCAGTTCTTCACTCTCCTCCTCCACTTCACTCAGTTCTTCTCTCTCCTCCTTCACTTCACTCAGTTCTTCACTCTCCTCCTTCACTTCCATCAGGTCTGACATGAAAGAAACAAATGTTACAGTTAATTTTCAGTACATCAAAATAATTCAAAGAGAAATAATATAGCTGCGAGCAGCGATTACGGGCCCGAGCCGGAGGCACCGCCACCCCGGTGCCTTACCTAAAGGCACCAGGATGGCGGTGCCGCCGGCTTTGGCCCTTCATCGCTGCTCGCAGCTATATTTATATATTAGGGATTTTTTTTCATCAGCCTTAGCCGATGACCGATACGGGCTGCCGATTTTCTTGACCCGATATTTGGAGCCGATACTGCTTTTGCTCCCTCAATTTATATCATAAAAATGACACAATGATCATGATGATAAATGTTACAAGTCTATATTTAAAAAAGGATAATTTATTGAACTTAAAAAAACAACAACTACATTTAACAAATAATAAAAACAGGTGAGGTAGAACAAGTAAAAGAAAAGTTCAGTGCTGAAAATACAGAAAATAATTATTTAAGCATAATTAAAAATGAAACAAAAGGTACATTTGTTACTGTATTATTTATTAATCTTAGTTAATAAAATACAGCTGTTCATTCAGCTGTTCATTTGTTCATGTTATTCACAGTGCATTAGGCTAACTAATGTTAACAAATACAACTTTTGATTTCAATAAGGCTACTATAAATGGTGAAATTAACATTATCAAAGATTAACAAATGCTGTAGAAGTGCAGTTTATTAATAGTTAATGTTAACTAATGAAGTTAACTAAAGTTTCATAAATTTAACTTTATTAAAAAAGTGTTACCGATTTGTTAAACACCAATTCAGGCTTCTGGTGAGTTCAGTGTTGGATAGATCAGTTGTTATAATGTATTGCCATACATTAAATAGAATCGGTTCAAAGGAGTCATTAGTGCGTGAATCAGAGGTGTCATTAGCGGACGTGTACGTGTTTGTGTGATTATCCTGGCAGTTTAGGACATCGCACAAGATTTGTGTCAACAGAAAGCATTTCATTACTGGATAGGTTTTTGGGTTTATTGAAAGCGTGGTTTCTGTCAGCTGAATGCGGAACGCTTTTCAGAGAAGATAAGGAAACTTTTTATTTATTTATTTATTTTAGCACAATTCACACCCAGCGGTAATTCAGGAAAAAAAATATCCCAATCCTCCACATGAAACTTCGCTCTTCCGACCTTTTACCATCATGTCAATTCTCAATTGATTTTGATAAATATGCGCGAGGGAAGGAGTGCAAGACAGTTGAAGACGGTGAGTGTGCGCGCGCACGGCCAGAGGAGGGGTGCTCTCTCTCTCTCTCTGCTCGTTCTTTCAGCAACATGTGACCCGTCACAAGCGCATTTTTCAGTCATCTACATCACTCAACGATCAAATATGGCTTTAGCGGGATAAAAATTCGCTTTGGCGACCGCAAAAAACGCAATATGCTTCCTGCTCAGCTACTGTTCGGACGCTCTTGCTTACTGCTCCGCGCTTTGCTCTATCGCTTTTACATTTTATCTATATTTTATTTCCTTTTATCACCTAATTTTAACTTCAGCAAACAGCACAGTGCTCAGACAACAAAGTTTGAATTACTACAAAAACGCAGAATTCTTTAACCCGACCAGCTTACATTCCGGGAAAGGAAAACAAAACTGCCTACATTCATACGGATAAGAGAGAAAATGCCTCTTCAGGTTCAAGAATCTACTTGCTGCACTAACTGCCACAGACTTTTACAAAGGATTGCAGTTCTCGAAACAAAGTTACTTACGGGACCATTAAACCAGACGGAACACACAACAATCAGCATACCGGTGAGTCCCATGAAACTAGTGCTCCTCGACAGAGAGAAACAAGCCGATCGACTTACTAATCGATGGCACAAACAGGGAGCGAGACCCAAAGGCACTCGAGACATCAGATTGTCACGAGCATCACATATTGCCACAGTAGCATCCTCTACCCCAGATACAGCTCTGACAAGGATTGCAAACACCGGTCTTCTACCACCGCCTATACATCTTGAGAACAGATTTGAAGTACTAATGAATGTAAATGAGGAATCCCCAAATGTGATGAATGTGATCGAACACAGACTGAATGGGCCAGTAGCGAACAGACAGCGGCACTCAGCTCAGAGCGCAGCCGAGCCCAGGACTCTGATAGTGGGGGACTCCATAATCAGAAACATTAGCGGCAGGGATACAACTACATTCTGCCTTCCACAAGCAACAACTTCTGATATAAACAGGGAACTTTGGAACATTCTGATGAAACATAAGACTGCAAATCGACTCATCATACATGTGGGGAAGAATGATATTCACAAAGAGCAGTCAGAACTCCTTAAGAAGGATTTCAATGAACTTTTTGAAACACTTGAAAGACTGAAAGTTCAAACATTCATCAGTGGACCTCTCCTAGCAAGAGGAACAAACAGGTTTTCACGGTTGCTTGGGCTAAATACATGGCTGCAAAAAACCTGTAATATAAAAGGAGTAAACTTCATTGACAATTTCAATCTTTTCTGGAGTCAGAGACAACTGTTTCATCGGGATGGCCATCACCCAAACAAACTTGGTTCAAGAGTGTTAAAGGACAATTTCTAATTCTCCCTCAATCATCCTTCTGCAGTTTGTGCCAATCCACTCAATCTGAATGGCACACACACACACACACCTGGACACAGTATGAATGACCACAGGACTTCACTTCAGCAGCAAAATGGACATGCGGTTGACATATCACACAAGGACAAAGATAACACCACTCCACCACAACAACCTCTGCTCACGGACACAATCTCAGCTGAGCCCTGCCCACAGAGAGACATATCAGAACTGCTTGAAGATTCAGCACCCAAGGACGACTTCCTGGAAAACAGCCAGGGAAGCCAGGACAGCATATCACAGCCTCCGATAACACCAGAGCAACAGCCCCTTTCACCAGACACTTTTTCCCTCTCTCAAGCATCGCCTCTTCTGTGTTTCTCACAGAAAATGGAAGAACTGGTGTATACTGGAACCAAACTATCCCACTCTTTTGCTGCAAGCCCCCAGATACCAACCAAAAAACGACAGGCACCATTACCACCCGCACCAAAGCCTGCGGGCCCAGCTCGCCCTCCTCCTCCTCCTGTGAGAGCTCTTCGGCCTCTGCCACAACGCCAGGGCCCACACCCACCTCCATACGCTCGAGGTGAACCAAAAATAACTGATACCAGCTCTCAGTGATGTGTTTTGGGTCCCCGCTCTGATAACAGTAACTTTCTCAAATGTTTACAGAACAAGCGGGAACCCAGTGTGCCGGTATCTTTCTCTATTGCTGTTTTATTACAAGATAGAAAGTCTAAGGCCTTCAATAGCCGTGCAGCAAACCCAACTAATCTGGTGCCTATTACACGTCAAAGTAAGATTGATGTGGGGACAAAAAGTAAGACTGTTAAGTTAGCACTTTTAAACCAGGGCCTGAATTTCATTTTGGAAAATGGGGGGGAAATCCCCCCTTAGGTGATTCTTATGGGGGGGAATTTTTTATTTGAGGGGGGAGTTTAGACTTTTTTTTATTACATTTATCTTGCCTTGAAATGTAGCCTATGCTCACTCATTGCATTTTTTCAATGGGGTAATTTTGTTCTTAAGAATTTACACAACACAAGGAAGCTTGATTTCAATCTTTGAATTAAATTGAAAAAAACAAACAAACAAAAAACACAAATAAATACAATAGAATAAAGATAGCAATAAAGAGAAGTCTTTGCTTAGGTCTAACACTATAGTATTCAGAAATACTACAGAGACTGAATAAAGTAATCAAATGTAAAATAACACTGGGTAGTATTTTAGTCCTGACAAAATTAAATACATAGGCTATTAAACAGAAAGCTATGTTTTGTTGTTTTGACAACCAAATTAATCAGACACATACAGCTGCTGTCCCTTTAAGAGCTAGTGCACGGATCCTGTTTTCATTATACGGTCACGTGCGAGATTTATGCTTATTTAAGACATAACCGACCGACTGTGTTTAGAGGATACTCACCAAGACCGAAAATTGACATAATTGTCGCATGTTTTTAACTGTTAAAGCGATATAATCACGAAAAATAACTTTTGTTACCCGCGAGCTGTTTGTGAGGCGGCTTTACTCTATGTATGTGTGCAGAAAAAACAACATCTCTCAGACAGCGCGCAAGTACCGAAAAGTTTAAAATACGCGTGAATGTTTAAACTGGTAAGACTCAAAAAGACGTGCACATGGTAAACTTTAGTTACGTTACTCATGATGCAATGCTGGCCCGATTATGCAAGTGACAATTCCGTGTATCCCGACTCCCGCCTGCTGTGCGCTTAACGATTACCTTGTGCAACACATTTAGAGAGACGAGAGATGGAAGACGCAGCCCCGCTGAATCACTCACGCAGTTTGAGAAATTGCGTCTCGTAGACAGTTTTAAAATGACTGATTTGATTTTATAATCTGTGTGGATTAATTTACCAATACAACCTACATGCTAAAGTGAATCAATGTTTGCAGGAATTTCCCACATTATAAGTGGGAGACCTGCGGGAATGATTCCCTGCGGGAATGATTAAAATTATGCGCAATACCCGCAATCCCGCACCGAAATTCAAGCCCTGTAAACATTCGTTCACTTAAAAATAAATCACTTCCAGTCAACGATTTAATAACCACAAACAACCTGGATTTTATGCTTCTAAATGAAACCTGGCTAGAAGACAGCTACACTGCAACAATCCTCAATGAAGCAGCCCCTCCGAACTTTACTTTTATGAGTGTCTGCAGAGCTGTTAAGAGAGGTGGGGGTGTAGCTGCTCTTTTTAAAGATATCTATCAATGTAAGCAAATATCATTTGGTCATTACCCTTCTTTCGAATATCTGGGTATTGCGTTAAAAGGTGCTCCACGCATTTTACTTATTATTTACAGGCCTCCAAAATACTCTCCAGCCTTTGCTGAGGACTTTACAGAACTGTTATCAGCAATTACCTCAGAGTTTGACTGTTTTGCCATTGCTGGAGATTTTAACATCCACATAGATAGTGCAGAAAACAATATAGCAAAAGAAATCAAAAGTGTTTTAAAAACTTTTGATCTGACTCAGCATACATGGACCCACACACAATCGTGGACACACTCTAGATTTACTTATCAGTAAGGGTCTAAACATTTCACTGATTGTTATTAAGGATGTAGCACTGTCTGATCATTTCTGTATTTTCTTTGATATATTGATCTCTCCTGCCACCGAAGCTAAATCTGTGTCTGTCAAGAAGAGATGCTTAAATGAGAACACTAGTGTACTATTTATGAAGGCTATATCCTTAACACCAAGTATATCTGCCGACTCTGTTGATTTTCTCCTTGATTCTTTTAACTCAAAAGTTAAAGGTGTAATTGATGATATTGCTCCTGTTAAAGTCAGGAAGAAGAGTGGCAGACAAAAAGCACCTTGGAGAAACTCAACAGCAGTGCAAAATATGAAAAGACAATGCAGAAAAGCAGAGCGCATGTGGCGGAAGACTAAACTTGTAGTCCATTATAACATCTACAAAGACTGCATCCATGCTTTCAATATGGAACTAGGCAAAGCTAGACAGACTTTCTTCTCAAATATTATAAACAGTAATTTAAACAACACACGCACTATTTTTGCTACTGTAGAGAGACTGACAAACCCCCCAAGCCAGATTCCCAGTGAAATGCTCTCAGACAACAAGTGCAGTGAGTTTGCTTCTTTCTTCTCTGAGAAAATCAGTAATATCAGAAAGGTGATCAGCACATCCTTGAGTTGCCCTGGGGTCAGACAGATCAAACCACCTGAGAAAGTAGTTACTATGTCTGACTTCAAAGAAATTGATGGCAAAATTTTGGAAGAAACCGTACAACACCTTAAAACATCAACCTGTGCTCTTGACACACTTCCCACATCATTTTTCAAAAGTGTGTTAAACAGTTTAGAAGCAGATCTCCTAGAAGTGGTAAATGTCTCAGTTCTCTCTGGGAGTTTTCCAAACTCCCTGAAAACTGCAGTTGTCAAGCCCCTCCTGAAAAAGAGCAATCTGGATAAGACCATCTTTCATAGGCAAGATCATTGAAAAAGTTGTCTTCAATCAGCTGAACAAATTCTTAAACTCGAATGGATCCTTTGACAATTTTCAATCTGGTTTCCGACCGCACCACAGCACAGAGACAGCGCTCATAAAGATAATAAACGATATTCGCTTAAATACTGATTCAGGGAAATTATCAGTGCTGGTGCTACTCGACCTCAGTGCTGCATTTGACACTGTCGATCATAACATACTTCTTGACAGGCTGGAAAACTGGGTGGGGCTTTCTGGGATAGTCCTAAAATGGTTCAGGTCATACTTAGATGGGAGAGGTTATTATGTGAGTATAGGAGACCATAGGTCTGAGTGGACATCCATGACATGCGGAGTACCTCAAGGCTCAATTCTTGCACCACTCCTGTTCAACCTGTATATGCTCCCAATGAGCCAAATAATGAGAAAGAACCAAATTGCTTACCACAGCTATGCAGACGACACACAGCTCTACTTAGCCCTATCACCTAACGACTACAGCCCCATTGACTCCCTGTGCCAATGCATTGATGAAGTCAACAGTTGGATGTGTCAAAACTTTCTTCAGTTAAACAAAGACAAAACTGAAGTCATTGCATTTGGAAACAAAGATGAAGTTCTCAAGGTGAACGCATACCTTCACTCTAGGGGTCAAACAACTAAAAATCAGGTCAGGAATCTTGGTGTGACACCAGAGTCAGACCTTAGTTTCAGTAGTCATGTCAAAGCAATAACTAAATCAGCATACTATCATCTGAAAAATATTGCAAGAATTAGATGCTTTGTTTCCAGACAAGACTTAGAGAAACTTGTGCATGCTTTCATCACCAGCAGGGTGGATTATTGTAATGGACTCCTCACTGGCCTTCCCAAAAAGACCATAAGACAGTTGCAGCTCATACAGAACGCTGCCGCCAGGATTCTGAGCAGAACCAGAAAATATGAACACATCACACCAGTCCTCAGGTCTTTACACTGGCTCCCAGTTAGATTTAGGATTGATTTTAAAGTATTATTGCTGGTATATAAATCATTCAATGGCCTAGGACCTCAATACATTGCAGATATGCTCACTGAATATAAACCCAACAGATCACTCAGATCACTAGGATCATATCAGCTAGAAATACCAAGGGTTCACTCTAAGCATGGCGAGTCCCCTTTTAGCTATTATGCCAGCCGCAGCTGGAACCAGCTTCCAGAGGAGATCAGATGTGCTCCTACAGTAGTCACTTTCAAATCCAGACTCAAAACACTTCTGTTTAGCTATGCATTTACTGAATGAGCACTGTGCCAATGTTCGTCCGACTGTTTGTACTGTGTTTTATTTTATTTTTCTAAACTGTTTTAATTATTCATATTTCTTTTTATTATTTTAATTTCTTCTATGTAAAGCACTTTGAATAGCCATTGTGTATGAAATGTGCTATATAAAGAAACTTGCCTTGCCTTGCCTATGTGGCGGCCGGTGTTTATTCTGTGGCGCTGCCACGAATTAGTCTCTGGCACTGACACACTAATTCGTGGCACTGCCACGAATTAGTCTAAAGGCTACGTTCACACTGCAGGCTGAAACGACCCAATTCCGGTATCCAAAACAACGGCCCCTATGCGACCTGTATCTGATCTTTTCATGACAGTCTGAACGACACAGATCCGATCTTTTCAAATGCGACCCAGGCCACTTGGGTATGTGGTCCCAAATCCGATACATATCCGATCTTTTGAAATGCGACTTCAGTCTGAACGGCCAGGTCGCATGTATCCGACCCACACGTCATTGATACGCGAAAAACGTCATAATTCTGCATTGAAGTAGTCGTCGGTTTGAAAACGGACTGCATATTCGTCGAGCTGAGGTAAATCTGCCGAACGGGTCGACCTCGACGAGCCCGTTAATTAAAAAAAAAAAAAAAAAAAAAAAAAAGCCCACGGCCATTATACACTGCTCAAAAAAATTAAGGGAACACTTTTTATTCAGAGAATAGCATAAAGTCAGTTAAACTCCTGGGATATTGATCTGGTCAGTTAAGTAACAGAGGGGGTTGGTAATCAGTTTCAGCTGCTTTAGTGTTAATGACATCAACAGCAGGTGCACTAGATGGGCAACAGTGAGACAACCCCCAAAACAGGAATGGTTTTACAGGTGGAGGCCACAGACATTTTTTCCCTACTCATCTTTTTGGACTGTTTTTCACCAGTTTTGCATTTGGCTAGGGTCAGTGTCACTACTGGTAACATGAGGCGATACCTGGACCCTACAGAGGTTGCGCAGGCAGTCCAGCTCCTTCAGGATGGCTCATCAATACGTGCCATTGCCAGAAGGTTTGCTGTGTCTCCCAGCACAGTCTCAAGAGCATGGAGGAGATTCCAGGAAGACAGACAGCTACTCTAGGAGAGCTGGACAGGGCCGTAGAAGGTCCTTAACCCATCAGCAGGACCGGTATCTGCTCCTTTGTGCGAGGAGGAACATGATGAGCACTGCCAGAGCCCTACAAAATGACCTCCAGCAGGCCACTGGTGTGAATGTCTCTGACCAAACAATCAGAAACAGACTTCATGAGGAAGGCCTGAGGGCCCGACGTCCTCTAGTGGGCCCTGTGCTCACTGCCCAGCACCAGGGAGCTCGATTGGCATTTCCCACTGAACACCAGAATTGGCAGGTCCGCCACTGGTGCCCTGTGGTTTTCACAAATGAGAGCAGGTTCACCCTGAGCACGTGACAGACAGGAAAGGGTCTGGAGAAGCCGTGGAGAATGTTATGCTGCCTGTAACATCGTTCAGCATGACCGGTTTGGTGGTGGGTCAGTGATGGTCTGAGGAGGCATATCCATGGAGGGACGCACAGACCTCTGCAGGCTAGACAATGGCACCCTGACTGCCATTAGGTATCGGGATGAAATCCTTGGATCCATTGTCAGACCCTATACTGGTGCAGTGGGTCCTGGGTTCCTCCTGGTGCACAACAATGGCCGGCCTCATGTGGCGAGAGCATGCAGGCAGTTCCTGGAGGATGAAGGAATGATACCATTGAAGGGCCACCACGCTCACCTGACATCCAATAGAACACCTCTGGGACATTGTGTTTCGGTCCATCTGACATCACCTGGTTGCACCTCAGACTGTCCAGGAGCTCAGTGATGCGCTGGTCCAGATCTGGGAGGAAATACCCCAGGACACCATCCGTCGTCTCATTAGGAGCATGCCCCGACGGTGTCAGGCATGCATACAAGCACGTGGGGGCCATACAAACTACTGAGTACCATTTTGAGTTGCTGCAATGAAATTTCAGCAAAATTGACAAGCCTGCTGCATCATTTTTTCACTTAGATTTCTGGGGTGTCTTTGAATTCAATCCTCTGTAGGTTGATCATTTTCATTTCCATCAAACGATGTGGCATCCTTTCGTTCATAACACATTACCCAGTCCATATTAGTATAGATATCCAGCATGATATTTTTCCCCATTGAGATCTGATGTGTTTTCAAAGTGTTCCTTTAATTTTTTTGAGCAGTGTATACGTTATGTTAACTTATTTGTGCTGAATCTGATATTAGATAGGTCAGCGGCTGCTGTCTGGCTCTTGTGTAACGGTCGCTGCGTGCGCTCGTGTGTGTGTGTGTGAGTGAGTGAGAGAATCACAGTTAACGTTAGTTAAAGCAGAGACGGGCTCTGGTTAAAGTTTAGCTACTTCCGCAAACAACAAGTGACGTCGTTGACCGTTGAGTACTCTTCTGCGCATGCGGGTCACATCTGGGTCATTTCACGTTCACACAGGAGATCACAAAAGGTCGCATTTAATTGGAAATGTGAACGGCCTTGCAAAAAAATCGAATTTTTTCCAAAAATCGGAATTGAGCATTAAGCCCTGCAGTGTGAACGTAGCCTATGTGTGGGAGAGACACACTGGAGAGACACACCACACGCGTCCAAACCTCTGTCGGGTGGTCGCTGAATAAAACTCCCAAATAAACAACGTCGCATTACGTAATCCTATGACCAGTGTTCGTAACAACTACCGTATGCTCAGGAATAGCCAACAACTCCCTAAATACAATGGCAAGCAGTTTTATAGAGGTATTCGCGTTTTCCATTTGGACCCACAAACTTGCTTAGCTATAGTTGCAAGTACATATAGAGATACGTGTTTCCACTTTCAAAGTGTATGGCAATATTTCAGCTAAGTCAAACAGTTAAAAGATGCTTTGGAAGTTTAAAACTTATCGTTGTCTTGAAAAGCAGATTCCAGCACTCTGCTAGTAGGGGAGGGGCAGTGCAGCGTCTCCAGCAACACAGAGCTGCCTGTGGACGCCTGTCTGTAAATAATGCCGGGAAAAACTATCGGCGAACGCAGCAGCCTCGTACAATTAATATAAAAATTTTACTGACCATTTGTTGAAGAAAAACCCAGAACATTCTGTAGCGTTTCATAGTTGAACTGTTTATCTAAATGTGATGAAGTGCTTGAATGTTTCTAACATGAATGTTCTTCAGCATCATGAATGAATGAAGAATAAACACCAACCTCTGTGTTCTTCAGGATCTTCAGTGTGTTTCATTCTGCAGGGTTCTGGATCACTCATGTTCTCTCTGTCCTCTTTAATAAACTCAGTCTTTGCAGATTTCAGCTCTTCCTGATGCTCTGATGCTCGTCTTCACTTGTAGCTGATGGGAATTTACAGCATTTATTGCTGAATTGCTGTGGGAGGAGCTTCGCGGATGATGCAATTACAGTGGGAGG
This sequence comes from Scardinius erythrophthalmus, assembly GCF_964197995.2. Lineage (NCBI taxonomy): Eukaryota > Metazoa > Chordata > Actinopteri > Cypriniformes > Leuciscidae > Scardinius > Scardinius erythrophthalmus. The sequence goes on along the minus strand of NC_138221.1, from coordinate 4,957,958 downwards.
AGCTTCACTGATGATGTGATTGCAGTGGGAGGAGCTTCACTGATGATGAATTACAGTGGGAGGAGCTGATCTACCAAAATTAAAAAAATATAAATTACAGAGTTTGTTCTTATAATAAATGACACTTCTAAGCATTTATGCCCGTCTATCTTTTTATCGTACAGTAACTGATGCCAGTTCATTATTTTTCTTTTTTTTATTACTAATCCTAACATTATTCTAATTCTTCATTAAAATACAGGTATCTAGAAATATAGAAAATAATATAAATAATTTAAATTATTTAATTCTTCCAAATATAAATAATGGTAAGGAAACAGATAAAAGCATAAAGGCAGAAATAAACGTACAGTAGCCAACAAATCCCCTCAAGCGTGCTGACACCAATTAAATGAGCTTTAAGTGTCAATTTACAGGAGATCTAAAGACATCAGCATAATAAATGAGGTGAAAATAGGAACTATTGTCATGAAATAAAGAGTGTTTTCAGCAGATCTGTGATGAGCCTCAGACTATCAACACTCATTCAACAAGCCATTCAGGATCATCAGCAGATCATCTCACTTTATGTGTTTGGATAAAACTTTTTGGATAAAACTGCAGTGTATTTTGGCCATGATCAATGTATTGTCACTTTACTTCAGTGTAAGCGGCGCAGCAAAAAATAGACTCAGCGCCGAAACCCCCGCTGCACTGCTGTTCACGCGCTGCTCCTGCTCCCGGTGTGAATGCACTCATTGATTAACATAAACGGCGAAAAAAATACACGCTGCTCACGCGCCAGCCCTGCCCGCGTGAGGTGCACCGCTTCCCGCTCGCGCTGTTCTGTAGTTTACTAAAAGTTTATTAATTCTGAATGTGTGGCGTCTCGAGTGTCCATCTATGCTATTTGCACCAAATGCGACACTCCCTTGTGAAGTCAATTGGATGAACGGTTCTCGAAATAATAAAAATGCAAACGGACATTTGACAGACGCTTTTATCAAAAGCGACTTACATTGCATTTCAAGGTACACATTTACAATATTATCAGTTCTTGCTTTGAACCCATGACCACACACACACACACACACACACACGGAATGACCTTTGTCTTGTTTAATAATAATACAAATGATGATGATAATAATCATCATCATTGATTTTTTTTTAATTATTACTGTCAATATTAAAAATAATAGTTGATTTATTTTTTTGTTCAAAGGTTGTTTTCATATCTTAAGTTTGTATTTTTATATATAATATTTATCAGCATTGTTCACGTTTTGTTACGTGTTTCTGGATTTTTTAAAAATATGTATATCGGCCGATATATCAGAATATCGGATTTTTAAATCACCAAATATTTGTATCGGTATCGGCCTTAAAAATCCTTTATCGGTCGGGCTCTAGTCAGGATACATGACAAAAGCCTGTAAAACTGCTCTACTGAAAGACAATACTGTTATTTCTCACAATATAACCACCAAAATAAGTGATAAATCACCACTAATAAAAAAAAAAAATTAAACAACCTCTTAAGGCAAATAACTACAACGCCATAATATGTGAATTTAAATATAGTTTGACTTTATAATAACTAGTCTATTAATAGAAATAAAGTAATTACAAACATGTTACATATTTGTATGTACAGAAACTAACAATGATCATAAAACTCTAAAAAATGAAGAAAATGTAATGTTTCCAGTCTCAAACTTAATATTCATATTCCCATGCGTGTATAGATTTGAAATTTCCCACGTTCATTACTCATACAGGGGCAATGTAAAGTGTCTACATCAATTTTAATAAGTAAATGTAATCTGCCAAAGATAAATGTCGACAATAACAAATAAAGGTAAACATGAAAACGGCAACAGAAACACTTGAGATCGATTCCCCTCACAGATCTCAAACTTTAAAGTTTAAAAAGTTTTAAAGTTTGAGTCAATTGACTCGACATTCAGTAACAGTTCTCACTCCAAACATCGAGACAATCACACAAACGAACACAAACTCGCTCAGGTCTGAATGAACTCAACATATTCTCCTCATGCTCGCTGCTGCTGCACTAAATGTTTATTTCAGAAGGAAAACGCCAGAAAAGACGGACAAGTATCGCTGTGATCGATGAAAACAACACAAAAATGAGCCTGTCGCTTAATCAAACTGTATAAAGTGTGTGTGATGGTTGAGTAAATATGAGAAATACCGTGAACTGCTCTCCTCGCCTCAGAAGACTCGACGCTAAAACTCTCAATGACGGAAGAGACGGCGCGAGCGAGCGGTGACGTCATCGGCCTCCAAAGCACGCGCGTACGGGACACCCCCGCAGCCAATCAGGGGCACGCAGATTCAGCTTTACTCGTAGCCTTCCATTATTATTATTTTAGAACTGAAGTGACTCTAGTTACTAAAGGGGAAAGACGAGGCCCCTTTTTCGCCAGTTCCTTATTCGTCGAACTATTCGTTACAGCTTAAAAATGTTGGATGGTTGTAAACCCCTCCCCCTCAGTGCTTTTGGCTGTAGTTTTTAAAGGAACAGTTGTACGGGAATTATATGAGGCTGTGGACCGGGCAGCATTTTTCATTTAACAGTAAAAATATATACTCATCTAAAAATTATCTTGTCTGCTTCTATAAATGGTGTAAGCTACGTGGTAAATTCAACCAGAGTACTTATTTTGTATTTAAGTTCCATTTCTTACTAAATGTCTTTTTAAAAGTATGGAGAAATTGAATGAGATTTAATGTTATGTGATTTTTGATACACACACACACACACACACACACACACACACACACACACACATATATATATATATATATTATATATATATATATATATATATACATATATATATATATACATATATACATATACATATATACATATATACATACATATATACATATATACATATATACATACATATATACATATATACATACATATATACATATATACATACATATATACATACATATATACATACATATATATACATATATATATATACATATATATATATACATATATATATATACATATATATATATACATATATATATATACATATATATATATACATATATATATACATATATATATATATATACATATATATATACATATATATATATATATATATATATATATATAGCCTATATATATATATATATATATATACATACATATATATATATATATATATATATATATATATATATATATATATATATAGCCTATATATATATATATATATATATATATATATATATATATATATATATATATATATATATATATATATATACATATATATCAGGGATGGGCAACTTCGGTCCTGGAGGGCCACTGTCCTACAGAGTTTAGAAAAAAAAACCTGAAAAAAAAAATCACCTGCCTGTAACTTTCTAGTAATCGTGACAGGAGTTCAGGAGTTTTCCCGGGAGAAATAACAGGAGATGAAAATAAATTTTTTACTTTGTTTTTGCAAAAGCAGTATCAAAACATTTATTTTAACTGAAAAATCAGTCCAATCAATTATTTCACTTAAGATGCTTGCTCGCACCACCTTTGCCGTGAAGTCGATTGTCGAGTTCACGCGCGTGATCATAGGTACTAAACCTATGCGCGTGAACTCGACAATCGACTACTTTGGACTTTGACCGAAAACAGGATGTAAACACAGGTATTTGCACTGTCTTAAATAACATCATTTTTATCCATATCTTTCACATCTACTGCAGTCAAATTCACTCGTATTCACTCTGAAGGAATCACTCACATGACCTGTGCACTTGTAATGACACATCAAGGATGTTAAGAGCCTAAAAGCAGGTTTAAATATTGCCCCATTGAAGTCAACAGGGTGCACATTTTAAAAAGAGGATAACACGGTGTAGGCAACACCGATTTTTGTCGTTGTTCTCTGTATTGACAGCACTCCAAATGTACAAAAAAATGAGCTCAATGTTAAAATTGACCGGAGTTCTCCTTTAATTCAGGTTTATTTTATGACCTTTTCCTTTGTAGCAGTGTGGTTTATCATTCATATAATAACACCTTACAAAGAGAAATATTTCAGTTGTACAGTTAAAAGATGGAACATTCTGCAAAGTTATGACCCTGGTGGCTTTTACATCTGATGATGGGGCCTCATATGTCATTCCACTTCCCAAAAATGTTGAAAGAGACTCAAATTCTTGGGGAGATTCTACTTTACAGACATCAATGCTAAACCGACCTCTATATCAGTCCAATACGCATGAATTCTGTCAGCGACTTCTTGATCTGTACACTCTTCAATTGGTCTTGTTTGCAGTAGCCCTGCTTTTTCTCCAATAAACAAAACCAATGAAATGTTCTTTTTTGACAATGTTAACACAGTGTGAGTGAATTTAAAAAAATGTTTTGCTTATAATTTAGCCAGTATTAACTTTTCTGTTGCAATATGGGTGATGCAAGATGATTTAAACCCCTTGCTTTTCAGCATAACACATTTTTTTGTGCACCTGTACTTTTGAAGTGTGCATTTAATTTTTTATTTAATGTAATTTTGTGTGTAAGATGTATCATATTTGTCTGCAAAACTGATTAAATATTACAGAACAGCTGCAATAATTGCTATCTGTGTATTTACACACATCACAAAATTTCATAAGTGCATTTTCATAGTAATACTATTGAACACTTTCTAAAAGAATGACCTTAAGTACTAGCGTGAATATAACTTCAATTCATAATTAGACTCAAATATAACTTAAATACACTCAAACTTAATATTAGTGTTGATATTAAAATGTGTACTTTTAAAATATGCTTGCAGTGTATGTTACAATGACAATTTTGAGCATACAATTTAAAATATATCAAAAATGTTTACACTTTTTTTCAAATAAGTACACTTTAGAAAGTGCACATAACTTTTACTTAAAGTATATTTTAGTATAATATATTTCTATAAAGTGTAATATAGTATATATTATAGTATAGTATAGTATTATTTTAAAGTGTGTTAAAAGTGTTAGGGTGAAAGCGGGGATCGGTGAATGATCTGAACTTCCGGGTCACGAGTGAACGCTGGCGCGTTTGGCTGCCGCTACTCGCCGGCTTTCTCTGCTTGTTTTGTTTTTCTCAGTACGTTTGTTTAGTGTTTTGTGCGCTCCGTCAATCCAAAATGCAGACGCTGGACTGAGCCCTATTTCCCTGGAGGCTATTCCGTGCTGGATAACGTTTTAACTACTGGATTACACTTTGTGTTTTGTGTGACACTTCAAGTTCAAACGGCAGACACTGAACTGAGCCCAGTTTCCCTGAAGGTTATCTCATGCTGGATTACTGGCTACCGGATCAACGTTTGCTACTGTCACTCGGCCCTGTCACGCATATTGATTAGTACCTAAATGTGGAATTATTATAAATAAATCATCTTGGATTGCTGACTCGAGCAAGACTGCTAGCTAAGTGTTGCCAAACCGACGGGCAGCTGCTGTGCCTCCCCTTTCCCTGTTTTGCTTATGCGAGCCCTCTCAGGAGTGATCCACTAACACTGTTCGCTGGTGAGTCTCTGCTTGCTTGTTCGAGTTTGCTTGAGTTTTGCATATTTGAACTGCTGTCGCTATTCTTTGGTTTGGCTACCTCCGTCGCTGTTCCCTTGAGTGCAAAAGTGGTTGCCCTGTTGGCTAACGTATTGAGTTTACAGAGGCTAGGTTGAGTGTGTGGCTGTTTGCTGTTGTGTTTGGTAACGTTATGCTTGTTTGGACTGAGCCAGATGGTGCTCAAATCATACCCCCTCCTAATGCATGTAACAATCGTGACGCTGCTCTGGTCTCTTGTCTATGGGCCAGACTGCTTATACTACAGAGAGCCTAATCACTCGAACGGGCACCTCTTTGAATCCGATATGGCATTAAGATACTCGTCATCCTATCTCCATTGCCTTGGACACAAAGTTTACAAAATTCCAGATGTTCTCTGCGCGCACCAACATCTCGGTCTGCTGCGTCGTCCCAAATATTTACACAGGGGCTCTGGTCGGAAGTTTGCTCGCTACAACCACACTAACAACATCGATTCACTATGGAGTCTGTCTCGTAGAGAGTGCTGCTGCGGGGCGAACTGCCGACGTTGAGAACCTACACGCCATAAAACTGTTAAAAGCTTCCTTAGACTACCCTACTTTCAGAAATACCCAGTTTGGTCTGCTTAATGTGCGGTCTCTGAACAAGAAAGCAACTTTTATTAATGATGTCATTACTAGCCGCGTTTCCACTGTCGGGCCAGGGCCGGGCCGGGGCTTTAAACGGGCCGTGCCGGGCTAATGGCCTCGGGCCAATAGCACCGGGCATGCGTTTCCACTGTCGGGCCAGTAGCTCCACAGCGCTTCACTAAAACACGCCCGTAACACGCCTCTCTGGGACAACGTCACACTAACCCATCATTTCACCAACAAATGGAAGTTTTATCAGAAAACTAATCAGAAATCACTGGAAACAGCGTTGAAAACTAACGCGTAACTAACCGTGTAACTAACCCTAACACGATAAAAGCGGCCATTTGCTAGCTTTTTTTTGTTTGTTTGTTTAGCAGCTACTTGAATATTTAAAACCCAAGCATCGATGTTTTACCACAGGTTTACAATAAAAAGTGATACATTGATCATAATGAATTAATTTATGTAAAAATTGCACATTAGTCACTCAGAAATAAATTACCGTTAGGTCTATTTCACAAAAGAAAGAGGACACACTTACTTTTTCAGTCGCGTCTGTTTCTTTAGCCTATCTGGTAACTTAGTTACAGGACATATTTACATCACATTTAGAAAAAATGATAATTTCTACAAATATAGGCCTACGCCATACGACCTGAGGAGCTTTAGCACTCCCATACAGATATTTTCAGTCAGAGAAACAGAGGAAGCTCCCGAAAAAAAAAAGTTACTTTATTTTTTGATAGTCCGGTTTAAAGAGACGAGACGTAGGCTATGACAGATAAAATAAAAACATGACTGTGATAGCCTTTAATATTGGTCTGATTTCTTCAGCGTTCGCTGTTGTTTTTTTTACTGTGCGTATCTTCAAGCGTTTACTATGTTTACTATGGTAACGGCTAGCGCGCATAGTCTTTTGCATCACAAACAGAAGGCATTCAAACATGAACGCGATTTAAATTATTTTATTTTTCAGTCTTTAATGCTGACAGAATCATCCGGCGCTGCCGTCTCCCAACGATAAACTGGTAACCACTCCTAGTAAGTAACCACTCCTCTAGTCCGAGCTGGCCCGCTTTGGCCCAAGGTATTCGACGGGCCAGAAATCCTGGCCGTTGGCCCCGAGTAAGCCCCGATCAAGCCCCGGAAGTGACAGTGGAAACGCGACTGGCCCTGGCACGTACTAGCACGGCCCGGCCCTGGCCCGACAGTGGAAACGCGGCTACTGATGCTGGTATTGATTTATTTTGTTTGACTGAAACTTGGCAGATACCAAATGATTTTATTACATTGAATGAAGCTACCCCCTCTGGTTATGAGTTTGTTGCTAAGCCACGTTTCACTAGCCGGGGTGGTGGCCTTGCTGTGATCTTCCGCTCATGCAATAGGGTTCTATCAGTGCCTGTCCAGGATTATTTATCGTTTGAATGTCTTGCTCTGAAATTCACTGGTGGGGCACCACTCCTGTTATTACTTGTTTATCGACCTCCAAAAATGTCTTCTGCTTTTATTAACGAGCTTTCAGAGTTACTCTCATCTGTCAGCCCTATGTACTCATCCATCCTGGTGCTTGGTGATTTCAATATACATGTTGATTCTGGAAACTGTAATTTTGCTGAACACTTTTTAAACCTGCTGGATTGTTTCGATCTCACTCAGCATGTTGACTTCCCTACCCATTCAAAAAGCCATATATTAGATCTTGTCTGCACTGCTGGCATCATGCCAACTCACGTATGTCCCAAAGATCTTTTTGTGTCCGACCATAGAGCCATTATGTTCAAACTTGCTGTTCCTGAGCCTCTCCATCGCCAACGTTCCTCTCGTTCCATCACATATAGGAACACAAAGAACATTAACTCAGCTGCCCTCTTAGACACTCTAAATTCAAAACTCAGCTCAGAGTCATTGGATGTCTGTACTGATGACTTAGTCCTGATGTACAATACACATCTTGCTGACTCCCTCAATCTTCTTGCACCCCTGAAGACACGCCATGTCTCCTTTACTCAGTCTGCCCAATGGTTTACATCGGAGCTTCGTAAAATAAAGGCGGCTGGACATCAGCTGGAGCGACTTAGTCGGAAGACTGGCCTAACGGTTCATGCCCTAGCTTACAATGACCATGTCACTACTTACAAAGAGTCTCTTAACCGGGCTAAAACCTTGTATTACACCTCCATCATAGACAAAAGTCGTCATAATCCGAGAGCCCTCTTTTCCACTATTAATAAGATAACCTAACCGAATAAATCTTTTCCACTTACCCCATCCACTGAACTTTGTTGTGAATTTCTGGTTTTCTTTAACAGTAAAAATTAATTTGATATACCAACAGCTTCAAACAACTCACTCCCCCCAAGATGACCCCCCCCCCCTTTCCCCTCCGCTACACTAAACAGGTCCTTCTCTGCCTTTACACCTGTTGACGAACGGGATGTTCATGACCTTGTCACTAAGTCTAGGCCTACCACTTGCCTCTTTGACCCTATGCCGACTGCACTGATTAAGGTCTGCCTTCCTGCCATCTCACCCCTCCTGGTACAAATAATAAATTCCTCCCTTTATTCGGGCTCTGTTCCTGTGCTTCTCAAAAAGGCAGCTATCACCCCTGTTTTGAAAAGGCCTGGAGCAGCCGTTGAGGATTTTAAGAACTATCGGCCCATTTCTAACCTACCTTTCCTTGCAAAACTCCTTGCACGCTCGGTTGCAAAACAGCTCCAAGAGTACCTAAATTGTCATGGTTTTTGGGAGAAGTTTCAGTCAGGATTCAGGGCCATGCACAGTACTGAGACTCAGTCCCGGCTCCAGGACAAACTACTTGGGGGGGCTTTTACAATTTTTAGGTGGGCTTGCGTGACGACGGGGGGGGGGGGGGGGGGGTTAATAAGACGTGCGCGAAATGTGATTGGAAATATTTCGTGGGGATATCGCGGCGAAATGTGATTGTTGTCCATCATTCTGCGCAATTATTGAAAAAGAAAAACGTCACGTCGCAACATTTGACATATTTGCATTTTAAACTATGAAGGCTAGCACTTTGAGCGAAGGTGAGTTATGTCGGTGGAGGAGTACTATCAAATCCCATTCAATTTTTCACTATAGAAAGTGAAACTAAAAACTGACCGATGAGAGCTGAATCTACTTAACATGTGCTGATAACGTATAGGCCTAACCTCAATTTATTTTCTTAAAGGGGTCATATAATGCCATTTTTGTACAAGCTAATATGATTCTTTAGGGTCTAAATTAAAAGTTTGTAATATACTTTAATTAAAAATTCTCATTAGTATTGTAAGAAAACACTCATTTTACCTGGTCAAAAACAGCTCTGTTTTCAGCACGCCGTTTCAGTGCATGCGTCTTTAAATGATAATGAGCTTTGCTGACCCCGCCCCTCTGTTCTGTGCGTACACCGTTTCTAACACAATAACCACGCGTTGTTCATTATAAACGTGGGATTATGAATTATATTGAGAACGTCGTACATAGAAAACATGCCGTAATGTACCCTGAGTGTTAACCTTAGCATTCATCGTGAAGCCTGCAGCAAGGTTTGCAAATTTCGCAAAGATTAATATAAATACTAATATAAAGGTTAATAAAACATTACACTCACATCTTCTGGAGGTTCAGCAGGAACACGTTGGTACCGATCCGTTTTTTCTCGTTTGTAAAGCTGTCTGGTCTGAAATGATTCGCGCAAACATGAAAGCACAGACGATCGTGGGGAATCCCCGTGAGGGAATCCCCGCGTCAATCCTTTGGGCATATCGCTTCAAAAACAAAACTCAGCCACTGCATCTTCAACGGCTCGGATTTAGGAACATCCAAATGACTGCTGTGTTCCTTATTACATCTAAGAACTGAACACCACAATCGCTTAGACGCCATTCTGCTCCAGCATAACAACAATGGCGGACTACTATGACGGCTGTCACAGCTCGCTCAGGGCGGGTCTTGTGTTGAAAGACGGCTGTCAATCACAATAGCGGGAGGGGCGTACGATCTTATGACGTCACAATATCGAACGGCTTGATTTCAGAGAGGGTCAAACATATAAGGAGATTAAAACAAAACCACTGGATGGATTTTTATCATGATAGGATGGTTGTGTACAGGCACTGCCAACAGACATTTCAGTGCAATCAACTTGTAAAAGTGCATGTACCATTATATGACCCCTTTAATATTTCTCTTGTGGCCCATGGTGAAAAAAATGAGAATTATTTCATGTTAAACACGTTGTTTTTTAAATGAGGACTAATATAACATCTTCATCGCTGCGCGTCGGTTATGCAGTGATGCGCTATGAGATTATTGCGGGGCTAATTAATTGTAGCCTAATATTGATTTGATAATAAAAGTAGCCTAATAATTGTAACAGACCTTATGTTTGATTGTGTATATGCACATTAATTCTGGATGTGCTGGCGCTCGTTCTATGTGTGCAATGCATTTTAACCTCGGGGCTAGTAGATAGGCAATTAAGGTCATGCATTGCGTACTTGGGGTGTCACGGTCTTCGGATTTTCCTCTCACATGTGTGTGAAAAGACGTTTAATAGCCTAAAGTAAAGAACAGTTCAGGCAGTTCTCGTTTATTGTTATCTTATTCATAAAGTGTTTAGGCGAACCCTGCACGAACGCTCAGTCACATAATCATCATTCAGATCACCGCAAGGGGGGCTTGAGATCATCTTAGGGGGGGCTAAGCCCCCCCAAGCCCCCCCTTGACGCCGGGCCTGCTGAGACTGCCCTTGTGAAGGTAGTCAATGACCTACTATTGGCTGCTGACTCTGGCCATGTCAGTATTCTTATTCTCCTTGACCTCACAGCTGCCTTTGACACTATCTGCCATAACCTCCTACTTTCTCGACTGGAGGCGTTACTCGCTATCACTGGTGTTCCACTGTCTTAGTTCAAATCATACCTTACTGACAGACAACAGTTTGTTTTGATTGGGAATTACAGATCTCCAAATTCAACCCTGTCACATGGTGTCCCCCAGGGTTCTGTTCTCGGCCCCCTGCTCTTCACAATCTACATCCTTCCCCTTGGCCAGATAATACAACACTATGGTCTCAATTTTCATTGCTATGCTGACAACACACAGATTTACATTCACACCAAACCCGCCAATATACTATCATTATCCAATCTGGTTCATTGCTTAAACGCCATAAACAACTGGATGACTCAAAATTTTCTCAAACTCAATCAAGACAAGACAGAGGCTATTCTTATTTCCACACCCAACATTCTTAAGAAACCTGAAAATCTGCAGGTATCTATTCCTGGTTAGTTCACTACAACAAATTCTGAAATTCGAAATCTAGGAGTAATATTTGATCCGACCCTCTCTTTTGAGTCACACATTAAAAATATCACCAGAGCATCTTTCTTCCATCTCAAAAGCATCTCCAAACTCCGCCCCTCCCTCAATTCATCTGCAGCAGAAACACTAATACATGCATTTATAACGTCAAGGCTAGACTACTGCAATGCCTTACTTTACGCATCCCGGAAAAAACCCTCAATAGGTTGCAGCATGTTCAAAATTCTGCTGCAAGACTACTCACCCGCACACGGCCCTGGGATCACATTACCCCTATCCTTCAGCAATTACACTGGCTTCCTGTCCACTATCGCATACACTACAAAAACCTTCTACTTGTCAATAAATCTCTACATAATCTAGCCCCATCTTACCTATCTGATCTTCTCACCCCATACACGACCTCACGCACCCTTTGTTCTACTGATACATGCCTCTTATACGTCCCTACATCTCGCCTCCGCACCATGGGCGACAGGGCGTTCAGCGTGGTAGGCCCCAAACTGTGGAATGCTCTGCCACTTGAGTTGCGCCAATGCACAGGTTTATCCCATCTTTTTAGCCTAGCTTTCCTGCAGTCCCATAATTTGACTTGATTGATCTGATTTTACACCTTGTGCGCAGTGTATTTCTATGTCTTGTGTGTGCATGATAACATTTTAAACCCTGTATGTTCTTTATGTTTATGTCTTTATATTTCCTTGTCTCTGCCTATCCAAACTGTACAGTGTCCTTGGGTACCTTGAAAGGCGCTTTTCCAAATAAAATGTATTATTATTAAAGCATAATAGGGGTGAAAATATTCCCCTAAGAAATAGGACACCACTCATACACCGTTACATGTCATTATACATCGTCGCTAGCGCCTACGTCACAGGAGATGCGCCAATGTTTATCACAAACTTCGTCGTCAGCTGTAGTCTTGCGTGAGTTACAGCTATTATTTTGCATTTTTCTTCTGAAGTTTGCAGAAAACAACGGAGATGACAATATCTTCAACGCCTAATGCTGCTTTCACACCAAACGCGAATAGAGCGGCTGGCGCGAGTGATTTAAATGTTAAGACACGTTTACGCGCGTCTGGAGGTCTTGCTGCGTGAATGAGGCATTTAGCGCGGTGGACGCGAATTCCCCTCATTCGCGCATCCACTTCGCTTCAAACTTTTGCTTTTTACGCGTCATATTGTAACTTTAACGATTTTTTGCAACCGTTTCTTTGAAGAACATGACCGTAAAGAAAATGATTATTGGCAGTCATGTTGCCTCTGTAGCCAGTGTATGAAGGTACATTTTTCATACCCCTTTGTTTGAAGTGTGGTCCCGAAAAATCTTAGTTTCAAGGGCTATCTGGCCCTTCCCCTTACCCCTACCCCTCCAACCAAAAGAGAATTGAGACAGCCCTACCCCTTCACGGGAACGCGCAAAACGGAGGGGTAGGGCCAAGGGGTGAATTGGGATTGAGCCTTACAGTCACTAAACCAAAAGTGTTCATGTAGGGTCAGGCATGATGCACTCCTTTTATATTGTAGGAATTTATTTACAAGTAAACTGTCAAATCATATGTAAATATTACGTTGTGGGAGAACGGGGTATTCTCGTGGCTTGATAAACACAAATAGCTAGTACAGTATTCTCGTCGCTTGATAAACTTAAGGTTGAACCACTGTAGTCTGTTGGACTATTTTAACGATGTATGCGGTGATGTGGTTTCTCCACTGCATGGATCTTCATGTGTCGCTTCAGGTTAGTTTTAATAGAGAAACTCTTCCGGCACTTATCACACGTGTGCGGCTTCTCTCTGGTGTGGATCCTCTCATGTGTTTTAAGATGTGCTGACAGACTGAATCTCTTGTCACAGCGTGAACACTTGTAAGGTTTTTCTCCAGTGTGGATCCTCTCATGTCTTTTCAGATGTTCTGATCGACTGAATCTCTTGTCACAGTGTGAACACTTGTAAGGTTTTTCTCCAGTGTGTGTCTTTTCATGTGTTTTCAAATTAGAAGACTGACTGAATCTCTTGTCACAGTGTGAACACTTGTAAGGTTTTTCTCCAGTATGTGTCTTTTCATGTGTTTTCAGATGTGCTGACAGACTGAATCTCTTGTCACAGTGTGAACACTTGTAAGGTTTTTCTCCAGTATGTGTCTTTTCATGTGTTTTCAGATGTGATGACAGACTGAATCTCTTGTCACAGTGTGAACACTTATAAGGTTTTTCTCCAGTGTGGATCCTCTCATGTGTTTTCAGAGATGATGACTCACTGAATCTCTTGTCACAGTGTGAACACTTGTAAGGTTTTTCTCCAGTGTGGATCCTCTCATGTGTTTTCAGATGTCCTGGCTGACTGAATCTCTTGTCACAGTGTGAACACTTGTAAGGTTTTTCTCCAGTGTGAATTCTCTGGTGCAGTTTTAAATTGTCCGCTGTAATAAAAGTCTTCTCACACTCAAAGCACATATACTCTCTCACACCAGTGTGTATTTTCTGATGTGTGTGTAAATTTTGCAGCAGTGAAAAACTCTTCCCACACACAGAACACGAATATGGCTTCTCCTTCGTATGAACTCTCAGGTGTTCCTTCAGGTGTGATGCACTAAGAAATGCTCTGCCGCATTGAACACATGTGAACGGCTTCTCTCCGGTGTGAATCATCATGTGATCTTTAAGATATCGTTTGCATGAGAATCTCTTTCCACATTGATCACATGTGAATGGCTTCTCTCCAGTGTGGATCCTCATGTGATGCTCAAAATGTTGTTTTGTTGTGAAACCCTTTCCACACTGATCACATTTGAACAGATCTCCGGTGTGGATTCTCATGTGACGCTCAAAATGATATTTGTTTGTAAAGCTATTTCCACACTGATCACATGTGAACGGCTTTACGCTTTTCGGTTGGACATGATGTTCCTCCTCCACTTCACTCAGTTCTTCACTCTCCTCCGTCACTTCACTCAGTTCTTCACTCTCCTCTGTCACTTCACTCAGTTCTCCACTCTCCTCCTTCACTTCAATCAGTTCTTCACTCTCCTCCTTCACTTCAATCAGTTCTTCACTCTCCTCCGTCACTTCACTCAGTTCTTCTCTCTCCTCCTCCACTTCACTCAGTTCTTCACTCTCCTCCGTCACTTCACTCAGTTCTTCTCTCTCCTCCTTCACTTCACTCAGTTCTTCACTCTCCTCCGTCACTTCACTCAGTTCTTCTCTCTCCTCCTTCACTTCACTCAGTTCTTCACTCTCCTCCTCCACTTCCATCAGGCCTGACATGAAAGAAACAAATGTTACATTTAATTTTCAGTACATCAAAATAATTCAAAGAGAAATATAAAGGACATGAAAGTGAGCCCTGATGTAATGGTAGAAAGTAGACAACTGTTATAAAATATTATGATAATTTCATGCCTTTTTATAAATGATTATATGTTCTTGAAGCTTTCCATGAATGAGGAAAATGTATCTTCCCATTATTATCTTTAAAACATTAGCTTTCACTGTTATGCCAATGATACTCAGCTGTATATTTCTTCAAAACCTAACGAAACTTACCAAATTCACAAAATTAACGGAATGCATAGCTGATGTAAAAAATGTGGATGACTAGTAATTTCCTACAACTAAATTCTGAAAAAACAGAGATACTAATTATTGGACAAAAAATGTACTTTCGGAATAATCTAGAATACTGTCTAACACTTGATGGCTGCTCTGTCAAGTCTTCGCCATCGGTTAGGAACCTGGGTGTGCTCTTTGATACCAATCTTTCATTTGAAAGTCACATGTCTAGTATCTGTAAAACCAAATTTTTTCATCTTAAAAATATATCTTAATTACGCCATATGCTCTCATTGACAAATGCGGAACAATTAGTTCATGCGTTCATGACCTCAAGGCTAGATTATTGTAATGCTCTACTGGGTGGTTGCCCTGCACGCTTAATAAACAAACTACAGCTAGTCCAAAACGCAGCAGCTCGAGTTCTTACCAGAACCAGGAAGAATGACCATATTAGCCGGGTTCTGTCAACACTGAATTGGCTCCCTAATAAACATTGCATACATTTTTAAATATTGCTGATTACTTACAAAGCACTTCCCATAAATCCTGATGTACTCCTTACATCATAAGAAGACTGGCATCTACGCTAATTTTAGTGTCTTTGTTTATCCCAAGGTTTTCCTGCAGCCTGCCGGATCCAGGCCGTATCCAGATCTGACGAAGGACCTTCGCCTGGATCCGATGACAACGCAGTCCTGAAGTGCCAACTAGTCTCTCCCTATGGAGGATCCCTTTACCACTCTACAGATAAGGCATCATCTGGAAAATTCATTTCGCGTACCTACCCCGAAGTGACAAAATAAAATAAAATTCTGTATCTAAATTTATAAGGAAAGAGCTTTGTTTAGGCTTGGTTTGTAGGGAATTACAACCCTGCGCACATATATTCAAACGCACATAACTATAGAACCAATTCTTAATGCGCATGTGAGCATCATCAGCGTTTCTCACAGGTTCACGTTTAAAGTCTGTGTAGAGAGAATGGTGTCGTCTTAGCGGCCCCTAATTTAATAACAAAAGATCGTTGTGACGGAAGCGAATCAATCGAAACTAACTTTAGCTGGAAAATAACTTATTAACCCTCTGGGGTCTGAGGTGTTTTCTGGCCCTGGAGGTGTTCTGACATGCTCGGACATTTGTGCTTATTTCTGTTACTTGTGACATTTTCATGGCTAAAGTCTGATGACACTGTATTCAGCACAAACTCTGCTACAATAATATATCAGCAGCATCAGGGCTTGACATTAACACCCGCCAACCCGCCAAATGTGGGTGGATTTTGCTCATGGCAGGTAACACAGTCACTCCAACTAGCCACTTTGGCGGGTTGATTAATTGTAGTCTTTTCGAAAGGCATCTGAAATAAGCCATATTGCAGTATGACACTACGACACTACAACTCCCATGAGTATTAGATGCACACAGCGTTGCCTTGTGCGCTATTGACCGACAACACAGAAACAAAGAGACATTTAGCTGCTCTGCTGAAGTTACGTCATTGGACGCCGGTGCGACGTTCGTCTGCTGTAGGACAACTTAGTTTGAATAAACGAGAAGACACTGATGACAAAGGTGTAATTACACTCTATTTAGCACAAACCGGGCTACCATAATATGTGAGCAACATGTATGTACGTGTTTGTATTTTTGAGAGAATAATGTTTATGCATGGTTATTGAAAAAACAAAAATTGAAAGTTTCTGAAATAAGGCCACAAAACACATACTAAATATGTCCACAAGACTTCTAAATAATGGATGTTGTTGCCTAGAGTTTTTTCTTCAAAATGATCTGAAAATCATCCTGCCTAATCATTCACATAAAACAATACATTGATTTAAATTTTGTAAGACACTTTTTGTTTGGAAAGGCAATATGCGCATCATGAATATTGAGTGGTTCTCACCTGAGAAGACAACGACTCGCATAATGGGCTGCATACATAATGAGCCTTTCATTCAGGTGTGTCACTGAGCCACAAGAAAGAATGCAAGGACAAATTAAATAAATAAATAAATAAAAAAAAAATATATATATATATATATATATATATATACAAAATTGGTTCACAGTTGTTGTTTTTTTCACAAATTGTGCTTGCAAATTGTATAATATCCAAGGTAAACATTTCTAGTAATTGTGCAGTTAATTCTCATACTGTATTTTCAGAAAGTTTTGGAATATATTCTCTACCCAAATGTGTCACTAACAAAACACAATAAAAATCATTTAAAGAGAAGGCTAATATTGACATTTTAAGATTTTGTTTACATCTATCCTTGTATTTATATTTTTTGCTATTTTATTATAAAGGTTATACAATTACAACAACAATTAAAATTGTAACAATATTTCCAGTGTAATCTTTCTTTGTAAAAACTAAAGTATACATTTTATCATACGTATTTCAAAGTAAAGGATTCATTAGTTTGAATTAGACTTGTGCCGGTATTCGGTAATGCGATAAATCGCGGTAATAATTATGCACGATATTGTTATCGCGGGCACTTCAAAATACCATGAAAAATAATAGATCCGAATTTAGGCAAGGCAAGGCAAGGCAAGTTTATTTATATAGCACATTTCATACACAACGGTAATTCAAAGTGCTTTACATACTATTAAAAATAATCAGAAGAAATAAGAATATACAAAACAGTTTAAAATAAAGAAACAAGAAAGAACTAAAAATAATTAAAACAGTTTAGAATAAAGAACAGTTTAAAACTGTTTAAAAATTTTAACAGTTTAAAAATTTAGATTTTTAGAACGCGCATTATAGCTTATTTTCCATCAACCACTTAAACACTGTGTATATGCTGCGCGAAACACGTGCGCACTCTGGTGTAAACAATCGCAATAAGCATGCGGCCGTTGCGCACTTCTAGTCTAATGTAAACAGTCCTCACATGGAGAAGCAGCATGGTGGAAGGAGGAACGCCGCCACCTACAGTCTATGGCCGCCACCGATCTATCCGGATCCATCCCGCTTCTAAAAGCAGAGCTGCCAACTCGACGCATTCGGCGCGAAACTCTTCACACGCTCACGCCACACATCCGTTTTCTCAATCAGAGAAAAATCGCGGAGCAAAGAGGACACAAAGACCGTCAAACAAGACAGAGCAGGTTACTTTTGATATGAAACAGGAGAACAATTGTGTCACAGAACGTTACATTTAAACCATTTAATGACCAGCAGCATGTTAGATGACTAAAACAAATAGATAAAGAGGAGTATTTTGCTGAATATGTGCACTGCACTTTTTACATATTTATCATATTTTTACTTGTGTCATTACATAATTGTTATTATAATGAAAACCACATTATATTTGATTTAATTAGTTATTTGTAACCTTTAATAATACCAGCTGATAGGGCTCTATATGGTTACATAGCATTATGTGAGATATTTTTTTTTCATGAGAAAAAAATAACATGTGGGCTATCTACTGTAGCCTTCCTAATATTTATCCAAAATTAGTCACTATTGAATCAAGATTTAAATCAAATCCCAAGTATTGAATTGAAATCGTTAAATTTGTGTTAAGCAATACAAACAGTAGCCTACCAAACAGTCATTGTACCATGTAATCATTGTACCATGTTATCACTAAACTTAATAAAATTCAGTTTAGTTACCAAATGTTTTGACAATCACAAATTACACCTTGTGATGCGAGTTTTATTTTATTTTTTACACAAAATATAAAACAAATCATTAAGATGTCATTTATGCATATTCATAAAGTCAAAGGGTAATCTAATAATGTGGTGTAAGTTTAAATGTTTGAAAAATAAATCAATTTCATCTTGCCAAAAGTTGACGTTTCTGTAGAATGAGCCTATAGTTTTGTGTATTATTTCTCCTAATCATATTTAGCACACCACGCCTAATAAATCGTCCCCTTGGAATTATAAGGTTCTATCTGCGTTCTGAGCAGTTTTGAGATATTGAGCTTCAAAGTTTTTGCATTACATATAGGAAAATGTATATGGGGAACAAGTTTCTTTCAAACATGAAAATAACAGGGACCCTAAATGTATTCTAAATATACAATATCAAAATCCTCTCAAATTTGTAAATGGGGATTTTTGGAATGGGTCAAATGCAGATAGAACCTTCTAATTCTAAAAAAACACTTTTCGCTTAGAATTATAAGGTTCTATCTGCCAAAACATTATCTGAACACTAAATATTAATGTTGTAACAATGTCTCAACATGTGTTAGAAAGTAAAATTTGATCCTTTCTATGACATTTATTTCATATTTTTAGCACTTCCATGTATTTAGGACATTTCAAATTAAGCAAGGTAGGTCTAAATATTTTGTCCAGTGCAGATGTTAATTTTTGGTACCAATTTGGTGAGTAATTAAACACATTATTGCAGAAATTGTTACTTTAATCTTTCTTTTGTTTAGACAAAAAGCAGCTACTGTAATACATCTGAGCAGGACTTTATTCCACCTAAAGTGGGCCAGGTAAAATGGCTTTCCAGACATCAGTATAGCTGAAATAACATGCTAATGTTTATTGTTGTAATTAAGACCCCATCAATTAAATTGTTGACTATTTCACCTTTAAGGCTTAATATTGTAAAAATTAAGACATTTTAAGACTTTAAAAACTGCAAGAAAACAGACATGCATCAGCAAATTAATTCATAAAGTTTAATAATCATTGAAAAATGATTCACTGACTATATAATCACAAAAAAGGTCTAATTTTTTCAAGGTCTCAAAAACTCATTTTTTTAAAACACAGAACTATAATACTCTCTGTGACTCATTTTTTAAAACACAGACTTATACTCTTTACGACTCATTTTTTGATTGGTCCTCTTCTGTCCATTCGAAGTGCTGATTGGCTCACGCAGATAGAACCTTATAGAGCCAAGTTAGAGTTCGACTTTGTAGATAGAACCTTTTTGTTTTTTCAATAAAAAGTCCCAAAATGTAAACAACTTAAAAAAAAAACATCACATAATGTAAATAAGTTGTCACAGAATAAGAATATGTGAATAACTCAATTTTGACAAAAATGTCAGATGGAACCTTATAATTCCAAGGGGACGAAATGTCTGAAGTAGCCTGTATTCATTATTTTAATAGGAACACACCGGCAGGCCTAATATGAAATCAAACAACTTTTCCAAATACTTTGTAGGCCACCATTCATGCAGCATCATATTCTGTAAATCAGGCTATGCAAATTGCAGCCTATCATAGAGAAGATAATATCCTTATCTTGTAATTGACATGAACATGGAGACTAACAGTCATCATTCTTATTTCAGATTCTTAATTTAAGAAGTATATTCAAAAAATAATACAGCTATTCTGTCAATTAAGGTTGCTGTGGTGTTCAGAGCATATAATTAAACATAATTATAAATTTCAAGTGTTAAAAAATAATTAGTCATTACTCTTATACATAGGGGTGCGATATGGCAAAAATATCATATCACAATTTTTTTCAGGAAAATCACAATTAACGATTTTATCACAATTCTTTTTATGTTGGTTTTACTATTTTGTGACTGAGCATTACAGCCAATCTAATGTCCATAATTCTAAAAACAATGCCTAAGGTAACAAAATAAAAAAATGGCAGACAGGGGTGAAGATAAAAATATTTGTCATTATTTTCTTTGCTATTAAAGGTGCACTAAGTCACTTTTTTACCTTAACCGAACAGCTTCGGAGTCATTGGAATAGTTATATGACTTGTTTCGGGTTGAATGGTGGTCGTCGCGCATCCCCCGAGCGCCTGTGAGCGGAAAAAACACCCTTGCAACTTTGGGACGGCGGGTCGTGTCAGGAAGTATCGCGTGATATCAGGTCTCGCGATGTAACAAATTGCTTTACGGCACTGCACACAAAGCTAGGGAAGCTTTGTCAGAGGACGAAAGAAAAGAAAGGAAACGGCAGACTGACCGAGCAAGGAGTCAGACTCGAGTAAATATCGTTCTTGTTGATGGACTAGTAGACATCTTCAGACGTTATCTGTGCTTGTTCGATGTCCGACGCTTTGTAACGCGTTCTGTCAGGAGGAGAAATAGGGATAGCTCACAGATGGTTATTACCGAGAGCCAGACAGACTCACGGAGGCGATTGGCATCTCACAACTTGCACTTTATTCCCCAGTCGAACTCGTGTAACTGTCTGTCACCTGTTCTACCATCCACATCTTTACTTGATAAACAAAAGTAGGATAAGAATGAGCATCAAACTGAAATAACCCGCATACGGGTGTTCGAGGTGCTCATGATACAACACAGACTGCCGACGACAGTTCAACAGGGCGCGCGCAGCTCTTAAAGGGGCCACACCTTATTTCCACTCATTACAGCTTCCATCCTATTGAACAGGTACCGGTATAGAGGGCGGAAGGGATCAGGACGTGAGTACAGAGACGGCTCTGCGCGAGTGCTATTTACGACAGTAACGTTAAATACAAGTACTCCACAGCGACTCTAGGGGTCGCTGTTTGACAAAAACAGAAAGCTGCATAGTGCCCCTTTAAATATTAAGATTAAAGATACACATTACATATACACAACATAATATACAAATTAAAGAGGTTGAACAGTGTTTTATGTTTTCAGCTTCAGTAGGTGTATTTAACAGTAGCATTGCAGAAAGTAATTAAATGTACAAATATGAAAATAAAACAAAACAGAGTTCATTTATAAATTATACATTGATACTTATTAAAGCTACTATTAAAGTTATCAGTCAGGAGCAGTGAGTGATTTTCTCTTTGCATTTTGTTGTTTTATTAAGATTAAAGGGATAGTTCTCCTAAAAAAATCAAATTATCATAATTTACTCTCAAGTTGTTTTAAACTCGAATAAGTTTCTTTCTTCTGTTGAAAATAAAAGTTATTTGGAAGAATGTGGGTAACCAAACAGTTGATGTACCCCAGTGACTTCCATAGTATATTTTTCTCCCATGGAAGTCAATGGGGACCAGCTACAGTTTGGATAGCCACATTCTTCAAAATATTAATATTAGAAAAATATTAGAAAATATTAGAAGGAAATTAATACAGGTTTGGAACAACATTTGAGTGCGTAAATGATGAGATAATTTTTATTTTTGGGTGAACTATCCCTTTAAGGACAAGCAGCAGCTTGTTTACTATTGCTACTATCTCTTTAAGAGCTGCGCGTGACACGGGTATCTAGAGGTATCTAGAAATATAGAAAAGAATATAATAATTGAAATTCTTCCAATATAAATAATGGTATGGAAAACAGTTAAAAGCATAAAGACGCAAATAAACGTATAGTAGGCAACAAATCCCCTCAGTCTGCTGACACCAATGAAATGAGCTTTAAGTGACAATTTACAGGAGATCTGAAGACATCAGCATAATAAATGAGGTGAAAACAGGAACTATTGTCATGAAATAAAGAGCGTTTTCAGCAGATCTGTTAATATTGATGAGCCTCAGACTATCAACACTCATTCAACAAGCCATTCAGGGTCATCAGCAGATCATCTCACTTTATTCTGAGTGTTTGCTGTTAGAAACACATTATTTGAATCAGGATACATGATAAAAGCCTGTAAAACTGCTATATTGAAATATATCTCAAAATATAACATAAATCATCAATAATAAAACAAAATAATTAAATAACCTCTCTAAATTATTAACCTCTTCAGGCAAATAACTACAACACCATAATATGCGAATCTAAATATAGTTCGACTTTATAATAACTATTGATTGCAATAAAGTAATTCCATCATTAACATGTTACTCATATACGTACAGAAACTGACAATGGTCATAAAACTCTTAAAAGTAATAAATATGCTATAATAAATGTATAAAAATTTAATAAAAATGTCTATAATAAAGAAAATGTAACATTTCCTGTGTCAGACTTAGCCTAATATTTATCTATATTCCCATGCCTGAATAGATTTGAAATTTCCCACGTTCATACAGGGGCAATATAAAGTGTCTACATAAATTTTAATAAGTAAATGTAATCTGTCAAAGATAAATGTCGACAAAAATAAATAAAGGTAAACATGAAAACGGCAACAGAAACACTTGAGATCGAATCCCACCAATTCCCCTCACAGATCTCAAACTTTAACTTTACATTCAGTAACAGTTCTCACTCCAAACATCGAGACAATCACACAAACGAACACAAACTCGCTCAGGTCTGAATGAACTCAACATATTCTCCTCATGCTCGCTGCTGCTGCACTAAATGTTTATTTCAGAAGGAAGACGCCAGAAAAGACGCACGAACTGTATCACTGTGATCGATGAAAACAACACAGAAACGAGCCTGTCGCTTAATCAAACTGTATAAAGTGTGTGTGAGTGTTGTGTAAATATGAGAAATACCGTGAACTGCTCTCCTTGCCTCAGAAGACTCGATGCAGAAACTCTCAATGAGGGAAGAGACGGCGCGAGCGAGCGGTGACGTCATCGGCCTCCAAAGCACGCGCGTACGGGACACCCCCGCAGCCAATCAGGGCCACGCAGATTCAGCTTTACTAGTAGCCTTCCATTATTATTATTTTAGAACCGAAGTGACTCCAGTTACTAAAGGTGAGAGGCTGACTCCAGCTCCTTTTTCGCCAGTTCCTTATTCGTCGAACTATTCGTTCCACCTTAAAAATGTTGGATGGTTGTAAACCCCTCCCCCTCAGTGCTTTTGGCTGTAGTTTTAAAGGAACAGTTGTACGGGAATTATGAGGCTGTGGACCGGGCAGCGTTTTTCATTGAACAGTAAAAATATATACTCATGTAAAAATTATCTTGTCTGCTTCTATAAATGGTGTAAGTGTAGTGGGTTTTCTTCTGCATTGTGTTTGATTTTAAAGAAAGAGATCCCACACAACTATGTACTTTTGTTTTTCTTTACTCTCAGCCTCACTGTGTCTGTGTCGAAAGAAATAACAGACACGATCACACTTAACCACAGGTAATTGACATTTCTGGACTAGCCGTGCCTCTCGCCACGACATCCAGCGAAAGAGAGCACTTAACAATTATAGAAATAAATTCAATAATAATAAAAGAAATAAAAATAAGAAATATAGAAAAAATAACAATAGTAATGATCCATCTACATACCTGTGTCAAAAGAAATAACAGACACGATCACACTTAAGCAATTGGCATTTCTGGACTAGCCACAACTTTACACAATTACAAATGTATAACTCAACATTCAACTGTAAATGTTTTAACGAAAAATATGTTGTTCTAAACTCACAAGCATAGCCTACCGCACAAGCAACAGCGGCCATTAATCAAATTCGTACTTCGATCAAACATACTCTTATAACATTTATAACCCAGATTGTTGATCTCTTAGTACAGAAAAGACAACAAATAAACTCATTACATATACAACACTCAATAAAGCACATTTACTCACTTCTCTGAGGAGCAGATGAAAAACGTACCTCTCGCAACGAAATCCAGCGAAAGAGAGTGCGCGCAAATTGCATCAGCATCACCCTCACGCATGACGACGCTTACGTAATAGTGCTTCCTTAATCTAGTGCAGAAATATTTATCAAGAATGAAACCAAAAACAATACAAAAATAAGAAATATACATGTATGAAGAATTGAAACCAACGCAAATTATTAAGTTTATGATCACATGACCATTGACAACTGTGCAACTTCGAAAACAAATGTTTTCAAAATAAGAGTCCCATAAAATAATACTGTTATTGATTAAATTATATCAATAATCTAGTGTAACAACATACACTCGTCACATAAACTACGTGGTAAATTCAGCCAGAGTACTTATTTTGTATTTAAGTTCCATTTCTTACTAAATGTATTTTTAAAAGTATGGAAAATTTAATGTGATTTAATGTAATGTGATTTTTGACACACACACACACACACACACACACACACACACACACACACACGCAGAGCCGGATTAACGCAAAGGCAAACTAGGCACGTGCCTAGGGCCCGATTGGCGGGATGGGGCCCAGACAGAGGGACAAAAAAAAAAAAAAAATGTACAAATGTCCTATCTACAATTTATTTCAATATTTATTTATTAACTAAAAATAGTGACGATGTTTATCTTAACCATAGACTGTTACATTACTACAGTTAAACCAATTAATGTGTCCGTTACAAAGCGGGTGCCGGCTTCTGAAAGTATGTGTAAAGAACGCATCCATCAGGTGCTGCGAGGCAAAAGCCTAATAAGCACACAAAGAAGCACATCTCATACAGCATGGATGTGTTAGTTGTCGTCATCTATTTTGGAGTGATTGCAATGTATTCTAAATATAAACTTGTACTGTAGATCAGCGTCATTTCTGGAAAAATCATTCACCGCTTTATTACGAGTTTAAAAGAGCGCGAGCGTAACGTGCCCAAGACGCGACGCTTTGAATTTGCGCGTACAATGAATAACATCGCGTCGGGAGCTGACTAGTAAAAAAGCTACACAATTAAAAGACAAGACGTCTGTATTCTAAGTTAAAAAGCCAACACACTACAACATTTTTAAATGTTTCAAATAAAGGATCTCATATCTATGGGTCTATCTTCTAAATTCTGCTGATGATTAGATTCCTGACATTACGCCAATAATATCACTTTATATATTTTTTTCTGCTCAGTAGCGATCGTGTCTTTCTCTTCCACTTGATTTGTGTATAGCATATTTAAGGTAGCAATGCAATATAAAATCACTTATGCTCATCTACTGAAGTGGGATTCTGGAACTGTGAATAAATTGAATAAAACAGCAAAATAACAACAACAACAATAACATCTTCATTAAACAAAAAAGAGATTACCTTAGATAAAGTTTGATTAATATGTACATACAGTACCGGTAAAAGTCTGGACCCATTACTATTTTTAATGTTTTTGAAAGAAGTTTATTATTATGCTCTACAAGCCTGCATTTATTTGATCAAAAATACAGAGAAAAAAAAACAGGAATATTCAGCAAGGATGTGTTAAATATATAAAAAGTGACAGTGAAGACTTTTTTAAAACAACTTTTTAATAATCAAAGATCCTGAAAAAAAGTATCACAGGTTATAAAATAAATATTAAGCACCATTTCTAACATAATAAATCAGAATGATCACGTGGCACTAAATTCAGCTTTGCATCACAGAAATATAAAGTATAGTAAAATAGAAAACCATTATTTTAAATTTTAACTATTTTCACTATATTATTTTTCTGTATTTTTGATCAAATAAATCCAGGCTTGATGAGCATAAGAGACTTCTTTCAAAAACATTAAAAATAGTAATGTGTCCAAACTTATGTACTGTGTAAGTAAAAATATACTGCTTTTAAAATTAAATGTTGTATAAATAAAAAGGTTAGGAATCATATTTGTTTCAAGTGTTTTTTTATTGGGGGTGGGGGGCCTCCAACATGAATTTTGCCTAGGGCCTCCTAATGTCTAGAACCGGCCCTGCACACACACACATATATATATATATATATATATATATATATATATATATATATATATATATATATATATATATATATATATATATATATATATATTCAGGGATGGGCAACTTCGGTCCTGGAGGGCCACTGTCCTACAGAGTTTAGCTCCAACCCTGAAAAAATCACCTGCCTGTAACTTTCTAGTAATCCTGAGGACGTTGATTAGCTTGTGTGTGTTTGATTGTGTGTTTGTGGCTGGGTTTGATTAGGGTTGAAGCTAAACTCTGTAGGACATTGGCCCTCCAGGACCGAAGTTGCCCACCCCCCTCTTCGGAGGACAACTTTTTTTTTAATAAAGCAAAGTATATACACAAAATGTTACAATACAGACAAAAGATTTATATACAGTGTGTAACCATTCACCCAGTTTAGTGAGGCCCTGGGTACATAAGGGGAAGGGGGATTATAGCACCACGTACAGAGTGTGACACGTGACATATAAGAAACGACAGTGACAGACAACAGAGAGACAAGACAGTTGACAAACACAAGAACATATTATTATTGATTGAATGGAATGATCTTGAGCAATTTCTATTTGTTGATCTGAGATTTACATTAGTTGGTCACGTTTAAGGTGTTTGAGGGTTTGGAAACATGTTATGCATGAGTGTGAATAGTGTAGGCCTATGTGTATGTATGAAGTGATAGCTGCAGGGGTAAAAGCAAAAGGGAAAAGAAAAAAGAAAATATATAAACTTACATAACGGAAGGGGGGAGGTATGTGCCTGATAATGTACACGGCTTGTAGTTATGTTTGTGTGGTATAAAGAAATGTAAAAAAAATAATCATTAATCCATTAATACAGTTTTCTGTAGAAGTTTTTTTTTTGTAAGGAAATGCTCTAGTCAAACTGCCTCATATATCTAAACCAAACGGCAACCTCCCCGTCTCTCTCTTGAAACCAACACGGAAGTGAGTTAAACTGCAATTCATTGAGTGGTCGCTTGGCCTGAGGGGGAGGGGTTAACAACCATCCAACATTTTTAAGGTGGAACGAATAGTTCGACGAATAAGGAACTGGCGAAAAAGGAGCTGGTGTAACTTTTTCAAGTGAAGCACAAAATAGTCAGAATAAGCAGAGGAGGATCACCTCCATCCAGTCTGAAAAGAGTTTTGGTTTGTAAAGTCCGGCTCAGTTTATTCTGTAGCGTCCTAAGACAAATAGTAAAGACATGTTGGTAGATTAGCACCTGTAGAATTTCCTTTTGTTGAAACCCAAGATAAAAGTAGAAAGCTACTGTTATGTTTAGATCATAGACTGTAAAAAAATATGGACGTAGTGTCCGTGACATCACCCGTAGTTTTGTAGGCTGAAGAGCATTTTTGAAGCCTAAAGTAGGCAGAGCTGGCCATCGCCATCTTGGCCTTGCGTCACTCTCGGATAACAGAAAATAGGAAAAGAGGCAGGGCGTGAGCATTGTATTCTCTTCCGGGTCTGTTGTTAATCCCCGTTCATGACTCCGCAGTGAAGCTGCTGACGTATTGGCGATTAGGACATCCGTGACATGCACACTTACGCACCATTTTAAAAAATATAGCAATACCAAAATTCAAACAATGTAGAATAGCTTGAATACATCGTGCGTCTCCCTCAGACTGTAAACGAAGCTCGGGCGCACCAGATAACACGTCAGCAGCGTCACTGCGGAGTCGTGAACGCGGATTGACAACAGACCCGAAGAGAATACAATGCTGAATAAAGTCGTTGTTTTTGTTATTTTTGAGAAAACAAATTAGCTCTTGCCGACGTTGGGGCGCGTGTGCCTGCCCGACATAAAGTGCCTCGGTGAGATGTCTTATGGAGATCGGTAGCTAATCGGCAAGATATCGGGAAGATGGTGGCATTAGAATGATCGCCGACCGCAAGCCAACGTAAACCCGAAATAATTATTATGACCTATGCGGCGCGATCCCACTAGAGCGGCGAGGAAAACATTCGTCGCCTCGCTCTCCCATTGACTTAACACTGGAACAGCTGATTTTCGGCTGCATCGCTGGAAACACCACAACATGCTTGAAGATTAGCTGTTCCAGTGTTGAGTCAAAGGGAGCAAGGCATCTGAAAGCTTTTCGCCGCTCTAGTACGATCCCACCGTTATATTAGGTCTTATTGATTCAATAGATCAGTGATTTTAAAATTAAGTTTGATGGTCAAGCAAATTAGGCTACAGGAGTTTTTTTTTTTCGGGAGAAATAACAGGAGATGAACATTTATTTTTTACTTTGTTTTTGCAAAAGCAGTATCAAAACATTTATTTTAACACTCCAAAAATCACACAGAAAACTACAACAAAAATAAGAAATTCCCTCCAAAATAGTTAGTCAGTTTAAAAGAAAAATCAGTCCAATCAATTATTTCACTTAAGATGCTTGCATCTTTATTTTAAAGTGTGTTTAAAGTGTTAGCATGAAAGCGTAATGCCAGTATACTTTTTATATAGACCAATAGTGGAAATGAATCAATCACCGAACCAGCCTCTCAATTTGTAGACTTCTTTATTAAACCATTTGTATCAGAACTGCCTTCCTTCATTCAAGACACCACGCATGTACTGAACAAAATTAAGGATATACAGAACATTGGATCCGCACTTCTGGTTACCATGGACGTGGAAGCACTGTATACGAACATTGACCACACAGAAGGACTAGATGCGCTATCCCATTACTTGGAAAAGAGACATTCAGAACAAATGCCCCCTTCTTCCTTCATCCTTAAGTTGGCAAAATGGACTTTATACAATAATGCCTTTTTGTTTCAAAATCAATTCTTTAAACAAAAAATGGGTACAGCAATGGGAGCGTGTTTTGCACCTAACTATTCAAATCTCTTTATGGGAACTTGGGAAGAAAAATTTGTATATTCTGATCGTAATATTTTTGCTGATAAGATGATATGGTGATGAAGATATATCGACGATATCATTCTGTTCTGGTCTGGTTCAGAAACCGAACTGCTTCAATTCCATTCATATCTGAACAACACTAACAGAAGTTTTAAGTTAAGCCTTGACTTTTCTTCATCTGAAATTAACTTCTTAGATCTTAAAATCACTAAAGAAGCTAATGGAGATTTACATACTTCTATTTTTCGAAAAACAACCGATCGCAAAAAAAAAAATATCCCTTATGGCCAATTTCAAAGACTTAAACGTATCTGTGATACAGAAGAAGAATTTGAAAGAAATGCTCAAGATATGTGTCAGAGATTTAAAACAAGAGGATATCAAAAAAGTACTATACTCAGAGCGTACAACAAGGCAAAATGCCTCCCAAGAGAACAACTGCTAGTTTCGAAAGAGAAAAATCAACAAAGATCAGACAATGTATACTTTGTGAAGCAATACAGTAATCATGCAAACAAAATTAAACGAATTATTGAAAGAAATTGGGATTTATTGAAAAGTGATAGTGTTCTTAGGGAAGCCCTTCCAGACGCTCCAACCATCAGCTTTAGACGAGCACCAAGCTTAAATGATAAACTGGTTCAAAGTCATCTTCCCCCCATACAATAAAAAACATGGCTCTCTACCAGAAAAGGTAACTATAAGTATGGACACTGTAATTATTGCAACAATATGGCTAATGCTAATTTTTTCATTGACATCTCCTCTGGACGTAAGTTTTACATAAATCCGTTCATTGATTGCAATACTTCATATGTAGTTTACAGACTGGTATGCCCATGTGGTTGCTTTTACTTCGGGAGAACTAAGCGTAAATTAAAGGTAAGACTTGCAGAGCATAAATACGCAATAAGATCTGGAAATACTCAATATCCTATGGCAGTACATTATAAAGATGCAAACCATGGAAGTTGTAACTCCCTTAAAATTATAGGCACAGAGCATATTGAAAACTCAATTAAAGGAGGTGATAGGCAAAAGAAACTCTTGCAAAGAGAATCATTTTGGATTTACACTTTGAAAGCTACATGTTTCCCTGGTCTAAATGAAGAACTAGATTTTGTTCCTTTTTTGTAATTTAACACTACTTTTAAGTTTTTTTTTTTCTCTAGTTTAATTTTTGTAGAAATGTATATTTTTTCTCTGTAGTCAAATTCACTAGTTTAATCATTTAAGTTTTTTTTTTTTTCTTAGTGTAATTTTAGTAGAAATATATGCTTTTTTCTCTGTAGTTAAATTTAACAGGAATAATGATTGTAAGTAATTTTTGTGACACTAGTCATTCAATCATGTGACTTCCTACCTGCTCAACCTAAGCAGCTGTTATTGATTACTGGTCTTAATAAGGAAGTGAGCTGTTTGTCGAAACACTTCAAGCCCTGACGAAAGCCTTGTTGGCTGAAACACGTAGGCATGTTTTTATTTTTATGAGACTAGCCATGGATTAATAAAGGCTTTTTAATCTTCATCCTCCTGAGTGCCTCAGACCTTTATCTTAAGATACTTTTTATATATTTACAAAAAGTAGAATTTGTGTAAACGCGCCCTGCCTTGTGTACATTTTCAACACACTATCGGAAATATAAATATATTTGAAATACACTGAAGTACTTTTTTTCACTTGGGGCTTTTGGAGATTAACTGGCATAAAGTTTGACGTTCGCAAATTTAGGGACCGTCTATACAGTTACATAAGATAATTGGCATACACGTTTCTAACTTCAATAACATTTGAAGAGAATGACTTACAGTCACAAAACCAAAAGTGTTCATGTAGGGGTCAGGCATGATGCACTCCTTTTAAATTTTAGGTATTTATTCAAGTAAACTCTCAAATCATATGTAAATATTACGTAGGGGGAGAGCGGAGTACTCTCATCGCTTGATAAACTTAAAGTCCACATGAAATCAAAATTGATCATATTTACTTTGTTTGCCTAAATTGATCGTTTTGTGGTGAACAATTCATCCATGCAAGTCAATCCACACAAAAAAATGTTTTGGCTTCGTAATCTTTAATCAAAATCTGAAAATGCCCCTCCCCTCTGCATTGGAGGACCTTCTCTGATGACGTAGGTTTGAGGAATTGGTTTGGGCAACGCTTAACCACTCCCCTCAAACCGTTAGTCTGCTATGAGCAGAGATGGAGAGGAGGAGCGCTAGAGTAAAACCCTGCCCTCTGTTCAATATTCCGTTTCACTGGGAAATGCGTCACAACACTGGAGAAAAGTTGTTTGCAACTTCCGGTTCACGCGGACTTTAAGGTTGAGCCACTGTAGTCTGTTGGACTATTTTAACAATGCATGCGGTGATGTGGTTTCTCCACTGCATGTGTAACGGAAAATAAATTGATTATGAATTGTGCCAAAATTGTTTGTTAATGTTGTAAAACAATTCTAAAATATTCATTGAATACAATGTATTAAGTGCATCTAAAAGAAAGGGATATGGGGACACCTACAGGCGATTAGGGTAAACTATCAATAAAGTAGGCCATCTTCTCCTCAGTTTTATGCAAGCTGTTGAGGAGAATGGTAGGTGGAAAATCTCTCTCCGGTCAAACAGAAATTAAATGTTGTCAGAGATAATTGTGTTTGTCTTTAAGGTCAAAATAATTATTTTAAAAGTGTTTTATTTAAAATTTGAGTCATGAGAGACATGGAATTGATGGAAAATTAACTTACATTTACATTTAGTCATTTAGCAGACGCTTTTATCTAAAGCGACTTACAAATTAGGACTAGATTAAGCGAGTCATGAAGAGGCAAAAACAAAAAACAACGCAAGAAGTGCTCAAGATACGAAGTTCAGCCTTTATACAGGGTAGTATAGGCCCGATAAGTGAGGTTTTAGAGGGAAAGGGGAGGGTTATTTTTTTTTATGTGGTTAAGTGCTCACGTAAGAGATGGGTTTTCAGCTGTCTTTTGAATGTTGTCAGGGATTCTGCATTCCGGATGAGGGTGGGGAGAGTGTTCCACCAGCATGGAACTGTGAATGAGAATGTTCTGGAAAGTGATTTTGTGGCTTTCTGTGATGGAACCACGAGCCGTCGCTCGTTGACCGATCGTAGGCTTCTGGTAGGGATGTAGGCTCGTAGTAGTGAGTGAAGGTAGGAGGGAGCTGAGCCTGTGATAGATCTGTAAGCAAGCGTCAATGCCTTGAATTTGATGCGAGCAGCGAGAGGTAGCCAGTGCAGAGAGATGAACAGAGGAGTGACGTGTGCCCTCTTGGGCTCGTTGAAGACAAGACGAGCTGCAGCATTTTGGATCATCTGTAGAGGTTTAGTTGCACATGAAGGAAGTCCAGCCAGAAGAGCATTGCAGTAGTCAAGCCTAGAAATGACCAGGGCCTGGACGAGAAGTTGTGTTGCATGCTCAGTTAGGAAAGGCCTGATCTTCCTGATGTTGTGCAGTGCAAACCTGCATGATCGAGCTGTCTTTGAAATGTGATCTGTGAAGGTCAGCTGGTCATCAAACGTTACTCCAAGATTTCTGACCGGCCTTGATGGGGTGATTGATGATGAATCTAGCTGGATAGTGAAGTCGTGCTGTAGAGACGGATTGGCAGGGAGGACGAGAAGCTCAGTCTTTGCCAGGTTGAGCTGCAGGTGATGTTCCTTCATCCATGTGGAGATGTCCGCCAGACAGCTTGAGACCCGTGCAGCTACTGTGGGATCATCTGTTTGAAATGAGAGGAAGAGCTGTGTGTCATCAGCATAGCAGTGGTAGGAGAAGCTGTGTGCTTGTATGATGTGTCCCAGTGATGTGGTGTAGATGGAGAAGAGGAGGGGACCAAGAACTGAACCCTGAGGAACCCCTGTGGTCAGTTGATGAGTTCTGGATACCTCACCTCTCCATGCGAACTTGAAGGACCTACCTGTGAGATAGGACTCAAACCAGTGGAGGGAAGTTCCTGTGATGCCCAGTGTTGAGAGGGTGGACATGAGGATCTGATGATTCACAGTGTCGAAGGCAGCAGACAGATCCAGGAGAATGAGGACTGAAGATTTGGAAGCAGCTTTTGCGATCCGTAGGGCTTCTGTGACCGACAGTAGTGCAGTCCCAGTTGAACTTTACACCGAAACTCATTGTCGAGCACATTAAGAGTGCATGGTATTCATTGTGTTTCTATATCTGTATTTTCTTGTTGTTTATTTTTACACTTATATTTATTTTGACAGTTATGTGACCGGATGAGCTGTAATTCACGTCTGTTTGGTGTCATTACATATGTTCTCAGTAAACCTGCGATGATTGAGCTCAGCATACGTCTTTGTGTGGTCCTTTCTGGAAGGGTCAAAAGAAAGAATTAGAGGGGGTCACAATGGTGCCGTGATTCCCGTCCGTGATCAAACGCAAGGCCGATCACCAAGGGATCGACGAAGACTACGGCAGAAAGCAGCAAAGACATCGCGTGATTCAATTGGTCAATCAGACTGCGGTTGCCAGATTTCCCAGTTAAAGACATTTTTTTCTCGATGGATTTTTAAAAAGAGAGAAAACAAAATCAACTGCAGATAAGTAACAAGAGTTGAATGATGATTATTGTTTTTGATTGATCTCGGTTTTTCTTGTGATTAGTTCTAGACTATTTTAAGCATTTCATCTTTAAGAATGACTGAGGGTGGTGCAGATAGTTCCTTTTTTGGGATGAGACGGGGTAAATATCTGATGCAGTTTTCGGATACCAAGCCAGGGTTGGGTGAAACTGGCTATAAAACTGACATTACTGTTGGTACTGTGACTCATGATGTAAACAAGACCCTCCCTATTACTTCTACCCCAAAGCCATGTAATGTAGGGAAATCAGGTGACCAAGATGCCAGTGAACTTGGTGCCTTAGTTAAAGAATTGGGCCGGCAAATTGGTGATTCAGTCACGGCCAGACTTTTGTCAGGGGCGAATTTGCCAGAACCAATAATGGTAATAACACCACAGGCTCTCAATGTGCCAACCTTGATTTGTCACAGTTAAATGTCATTCTGAAATCAGATGAAAAAAGTCCACCAGTATTTAGGGGGGATGGTTTGGGCAGATGTGACATTCAGGAATGGGTTGATATGATTTCAACCCGCACATTGCCTAAACATGGCGAAAACCCTGTTGATTACTGGCTTCGCCTTAATAAAGCAGCGGATATAGCTGGCGAGTGTCTCAGGGGACAGGGCAGAAGAATGAACAATTTAAATCCTAAAGTTGCAATGATATTTGTGAGAAATTGCCCAGACCCTGACCTGGCACGCATTTTTAAAGTACGGCCGTTAGAATGCTGGACTGCAAAAGATGTACAAGAGCTCTTAGACGGCTTCCAGAGCAAGCCCCAATGTCTATCCAATCAGTCAAAATGCACACAGCCATACAAAGTTGTGGAAATCCTAACGTTGTCTCTGAGTCTACACTAATGTGTCTCAAGCAGTGGACCAATGGGCCAGGTGAATCTAAACGGGATGCAAAGGACCAGCCCGGTCTGAATAGGATGGCTGACATGCTGGCTCAGTTGATCGAGGTCTTGAAGACAAAGGAGGAGAGAAAACCTGAGTATGTGTCTTCTAAGAGAGTGCATGGTAGAAACTTAGCTGGTCCAAGGAACTGTAAGATTTGTGGTGACAACGCACACTACAATCGACCACTGCAGATCTAATAATTTGTGTTTCAAATGTCATGCTCCTGGT
Organism: Scardinius erythrophthalmus; assembly: GCF_964197995.2. Taxonomy (NCBI): domain Eukaryota; kingdom Metazoa; phylum Chordata; class Actinopteri; order Cypriniformes; family Leuciscidae; genus Scardinius; species Scardinius erythrophthalmus. The sequence goes on along the minus strand of NC_138221.1, from coordinate 4,922,777 downwards.
CACTCCAAACGTGACTGCACAGCGAAATTCCCAAATTCGACTTCCGCATTAATGTCACCTAACAGTCAGGGAAACTGACTCACCCACATTTGGAGAGGGGCGGTGTGGGTGACTTTGAAAATTCAAAGTGGATACGGATTTCGAGGCTTTGTTTAGCTCTTTTAAGAATATATGTCCTGAGTCCCAAAAAGTCGTCTTTCAAAATACACAACGCATTGCATGCTTGGATACACTTTTCTACACACCTGTCCTTATTAATGATTCGCTCACTGTCAAAGCAATGTTGGACACTGGCTCGATGGCCTATATATTAAAGGGATAATTCACCTCTGGAAGGATGAATGTGTATTTAAAATAGGTCATTTATGTAGAAGAAATGTGAAGAAATTTTTGAATTTGGAGCTTTCTAGACTGAGAAAAGCCAGAAAATGTATTTTTGGCTTATGTGGATGAAAGACAACAACTCCCAGAATGCACTTGCTTCGCTGCCCTAGGAGGCCACTCCCAAGCCACGCCTACCGGTTAGAGAGCCCAGTTGAAAACAACAAGAAGGTTAGGCTACTAACTTAGTGAGCCCCCGTGACGAGTTTGCCCTGGATTTCGAGATCGTCCAAAATGTCCGGGATTCGGCCTTTGCGTTCTACAGTCGCCATTCATTATGTTTACTGTGGCGAGCAGGACGAGGCTGATGGCCGCGGGAGAACGGCGCGAGGCCGGTGGCGTCATTACTGAGACGCGCCGGGTCTCGCATCTCTCACGGAGTGGGAATTTTCATAGCAATGGTAAAACGCACATCAACCGATCACTTGTTAAGCATTCATGTAAACACTACATTCAGATTCACCAATCGGAATGAATTCAGTTAGATTGAAACAAAAGGTGTGCATGTAAACAATGAATGGCGACCGCAGAAAGCAAAAGCTGAATCACGGACATTTTGAACGATCTTGCCCGCCAGACAAGTCCAGGAAAAGGAGGATGGTAACCCTTACTACTCAGCTTTCTCCACAGAACAAGAGCCTGATAGCTTAGCTTCCAAAGCTGACACTGCGTGTACATTCTGTGAGTGAGATCCCACCCTCTATGGGCGGGTTGAAAACATGCGGAACAGCTCCTTCTACTGGCTGTAGTCTTTAGCCTCTGGCCAGAAAAACCTCTGATGACGCAAAATGACGATTTTTGCGTCATCGGAGGATTTTTTCCAGACAAAAAATACATAAATCTCTCCTCTCAGGGGGATATGAGGGTGGAAAGCATGGTAATTCGAAAATACTACAGGTTTTCTACTAATACAAAGCTTAATGCTAAATCCTGAAGTATCCCTTTAAGTGATTCAGTCATCAGTGAATTGAGGGGACATGGTGTTTAGGATAATGTTAATGAAGAGGATACAGACGCCATCTTAATTGGGTGTGGTGGCAGACGAGTGCTTCCGAAAAGCACTCTCGAGCTTAAGCTGGATGTTTACGCCGTTAGCTTTGTCAGCTAAAAATAAAAAAAAAAACAAAAAAAAATAAAAAATACTAACATTGTCTAAACGGGTCTTGTCTACTTGTGTTTGTGTCATATGAATAAAATATATGTGCCCCAGTGGCGATTTCTTTAAGACTGCAAGGGAAGCTCAGCTTCCCCTATAATGTCAAAAAATGAATGGTCAAATATGTACTATTGTATTAACATTTTATTGACTGAAAATGCGTTAGAAAACGTTCATCTCAAAGACGAGTTTGTTCAGAATCAGTTACATATAGCAGGTCGGCTGAATCGATTTCTTTCTCATTCATTCCCGTAGTGTCACAGTGCATTTCCCTGTTGAAGCACTGCTTCCATAGACTTCAAAGGGGCTGCTTTGAACAGTTTTTTTTTCAGCGCTTCGAAACTAGACGGTCATTGGATAAATGCTGCGATTATGTCCCGCCCACGGAAATTCAGCTTCTCTGGGGGTGAATGAGGAGTGGGCTGGCCTGGACTCCGGGCTTCTGCGTGATGATTGGAGGGTCTGTTCAAAGGCTGCATCTCCTTTTGATTGACAGCGATTTCATACAATAAAAAGTCGCTGATGTTGAAAAGCTGTTCGAGCTCAGTCCCATCGCGGATTTTTCAAAGACAAACTGCTGCAATCATTTCTTGGTATTTGCTTGTCGAAATTGCTGGCCAATTTTCATAATACGTTTCACACAATTATACATTTATGCCTTTATTATATTATTACTTATTATATTTTTTATATTGTTAGTAGTAATAATTCAAAAATAATTAAAATAATTAAAAAACATTATTATTATTATTATTATTATACTTTTTTATATTATTTATACCTTTATTATATTACATAAATTTTTCACAGAGCATTTTCTTGAAAAGGAACGTAGAATTTACGTATAAATAAATAAATAATTTTTATGATGTAGGTCGAAAATGAGCTTCCCCTCTTTGAAAGACCAGCAGCCGCCACTGATGTGCCCCATACATGGAATCAGAGGGCCTACTGTATGTAGTAAATGGAAAATCTACAGCAAAGGGCCAACCGCTACATGCATTTGGTTTGTTTCTACCATTTATTAGTAATGATTTACACAGTTTGTTTACTATTTACCTGAGCATTCAGTATTGTTGGTACAGTTAAACTTCAATTCAATTTTCAATTAAATTAAATTCAAATTTATTTGTATAGCGCTTTTCACAATACATATTGTTTCAAAGCAGCTTTACAGAAAGTGCATTTCAGAAATGTACATAGAATAAAAATACAGTTAGTTAATCATGTATAAATTTAGGGCATCACATATCGCCAGCGTTGAGTAGTCTCTTCACAGGCGTCGAGTCGTCTCTTCACGGGTGTTGGGGCATCCGAGGTTTCCATGAGAGCTACCCTGCTACTACCCATGTAGCCAACCGGGTAGTACCGTTATGATGGAACCATCTAGACTCCGTTCTGCCTCTAGGAAGGTTCTAGTGTGTCATATTGACACTCCGCTTTGGGGTGACGGCTGAATACCTCTTAAGCTGATCAATCTTAGCAACAAGCCTGTGACGCTGAGGCGAAACACCAGAGTGGGCGACGTTTACCCCTATATTGCGTTGGAGGAAATGTGCGAAACAAAACCTGGGCTTCCACTTCGATCTGCTGATTCAGCAGTCAGCAGCTGAGCCTGATAATCTGATACTCTAAGCAACAGGCTACAAAAGTGTGGTTTGGAGACCGTTGATTTAGAAAAATGTGAAGTTTACGAATTCTGGAAGGCAAAACTGTGTGATTTAGTGCTTGAGTATGAGTCTATCTTTTCCAGACATTCTCTTGATTGTGGCGAAGTCAAGGACTTTGTGCACAGAATTCATCTGTTTGACGAGAGACCATTTCGCTTACCATACAGACGAGTTCCCCCCTCACAATACCAGAAGTTACGTGTTGCTTTGAACGAGATGGAGGAAAGGGGCATAATCCGTAAGTCAGTAAGTGAATTCGCATCACCTCTGGTTCTGTGCTGGAAAAAAGATGGTGACCTTCGCATATGCACATATTTTCGCTGGCTTAACCCTCTGAGGTCGGCAATCACGTCGGCGTGATCTGCTCGCTTTTTTCCTTATCAGTTGAATTGAGACCCGAAATACTCTTTTGACTTTGATTTTACAAACAAGTTTCATACATCAATCGATTCTGTTAAATGTGTATTATTTATGTGTATACTCACAATAAAAACAAAGTGTTGTGCTTTTTGCCAGATAAAAAAAAATAAACACAAAGCGAGTTCTGCCTTCTCTCTGTCAGTGTAGTCCATTCTGAAACGCGCCCGAAAATGAACAATAACTCAGCGAATACTCAGTCAATCAGGCATACAGACACACAGGCGTGAAGCTTGAATTCTCTTCTTTTCAATTAAGTAATTTATATAAAAAACAAATATTCTCAGTTCATGTAATCTGTAAGAAAAGAGATGTCAGTCGTTCTCATCTCATCTAATTACTTGTAATGTGACTCCGCCCACGGAAAGCGCGCGCTATTCAAACGCAAATGGCTGAGGCAATCCACGCAAACTGTGAACGCCCCAATATCAGCTTGAGAAAACACAAGTTTAATCAGATCATTGTAGCCTACTTGTTTACACCGTCTCGCAGCGCGGTGAGGAATAATAATAATGGAAAATGTACCTCAGAAGTGCAGGTATTTCGAGGAGCAAGGATCCGACTGAGCTAAGGAATACTGTAGTGAGTTTTTTTTTCCCTTCTCAAGAGATTCGCGTTTCTGTCTGAATGAATGAACGGCAGAGATGCGCGCTGTTTACCACAGCTCGCACACTCGCGTTTCTGTGTGAATGAATGATGATGTTTTAGCAAACTATTGCTATACTGAGATGAGTAAAGATCAACTGAAATATGTTGAAAAAAAATGTAGGCTATTTGTATAAGGAACGTATTAAACTGCAAATTAACATTTATATGCCCTAATATTTCATAAAAACAACGTTACAGTCAGGCGAAATATGAAAGACAACATTTTGTTGACTAGATTTGGGTACAGTTTTTACTGTAGAATATACTGCCACATCAAATAAGCTTTTGTTTAACAATCACGCCCCCTCGCATATTGGCTTTCCAAGCAAAACCTGTTTTACATCAATTTAAATCAATGTATGGTTTTATGTGAACGATAAAGCAAGACTATTTTCACATAATTTTGAAGAAAAAACTCTAGGCGAGGACATCCATTAGTCAAAAGTCTGATTGACACAAATTTACTATGTGTTTTGTGGCCTTATTTCAGAAATTTTAGTTTTTTCAATAACCATGCATAAACATTACTCTCTCAAAAATGAAAACATGTACACACACGTGGCTCACATATTATGGTAGCCCTGTTTGTGCTTCATAGAGTGAATTTACACCTTTGCCATTAATATCATTATAAGCAACTGAAAAAAGCACAAATGTCAGGGCATGTCAGAACATCTCAAGGACCCCAAAAACAGCCCAGACCCCAGAGGGTTAATGGCAAAAAAAAAATTACACACTATTTAGCACAAACAGGGCTACCATAATATGTGAGCAACAAGAATGTACATGTCTGCATTTTTGAGAGAATAATGTTTATGCATGGTTATTGAAAAAACTAAAAACTAAAGTTTCTGAAATAAGGCCATAAAACACATTCTAAATATGTGCCAATAAGACTTTTGTCTAATGGATGTCATCACCTAGTGTTTTTTCTTCAAAATGATGTGAAAATCACCCTGCCTTATTCACATAACACAATACATTGATTTGAATTTTGCAAAGCACTTTCTGTTTGGAAAGGCAATATGCGGAGTGGGCGTCAACGATCATGCATATTTAGTGGTTCACACTTGAGGAGACAATGGGGCCTGCATACTTAATTAGCCATTCATTCAGGTGAGTCACTGAGCCACAAGAATGCAAGAGCAACAGTTGCAAGCATCTCAATTCTTTTTTATTTTTCCACATATAGTGCTTGCAATTTGGCCAATAATATCCAAGGAAAACATGTCTAGCAATTGTGCAGTTAATTCTCATACTGTATTTTCAGTTTTGGAATATTTATCCTCTCCCCAAATTTGTCACTAATAAAACACAATAAAAATTATTTAAAGAAAAGGCTTATATTTACCTTTTAATAGTTCGTTTACATCTACCTTGTAAATATATTTTTTTATTAAAAAGGTTACAATTACAACAACAATTCAAGTGTAATCTTTCTTTGTAAAAACTAAAGTATACATTTTATCATACATATTTCAAAGTTAAGGATTTGATTGATTATTTGATAACTTTATTTTTGACAAAACATACTATATTTAACATGAGCAAATATTGGCAAACAAAAGCTTATTTGAGGTGGCAGATATTTTACAGTAAAAATGTATAATCTATCCAAAATTAATCAACAAAATGTTGTCTTTCATATGTCTGTAACATAGGTCTTTCATTTTTATTATAAGAAATATAAATGTTAATTTGCAGTTTAATACGTTGCTTATACAAATACATTTTATTTCAACATATTTCAGTCGATTTTTACTCAGTATAGCAATACAGTTTGCTAAAACCGAAACATTCATTCACAAACAGAAACGCCTGACTGTAACATTGTTTTTATGAAATATTAGGGCATATAAATGTTAATTTTCAGTTTAATACGTTTCTTATACAAATAGCCTACATTTTATTTCAACATATTTCTGTCGATTTTTACCCAACTCAGTATAGCAATACAGTTTGCTAAAACATCATCATTCATTCACACAGAGATGCAATTTAAATTTAAACTGTCTTTTTGCGAGCTGTGATAAACAGCGCGCATCTCTGCGGCTGCCGTTCATTCATTCACAGAAACGCGATTAACTTGAGAAGGAAAAAAAACTTACTAATATTCGAATCCTCTCTCCTGCAATACCCGCACTCTGAGGTAGATTTTCCATTATTATTATTTCTCACAGCGCTGCCAGATGGTGTAAACACGTAGGCTACAATGATATGATTAAACTTGTTTTCTCGAGCTGATATGGGGGCGTTCACAGGTTTGCTTGGATTCTCAGTAATTTGCGTTTGAATAGCACGTGCTCTCCGTGGGCGTGTCACATTACAAGAAACAAATGAGCTCTAATTAGCTCGACTGGGATCGCTCTCTTTTAATACAGATTTCACAAGAATATTTGTTTTTTATATAAATACCTCATTTAAAAGAAGAGAATTCAAGCTTCATGCCTGTGTGTCTGTATGCCTGTTTGACTGAGTATTCGCTGAGTTACAGTTCATTTTCGGACGCGTTTCAGAATGGTCTTCACTGACAGAGAGAAGGCAGAACTCGCATCACGTTTATTTTTCTTTATTTGGCAAAAAGCACAACACTTTGTTTTTATTGTGAGTATACACAAAAATAATACACATTTAACAGAATCGATTGATGTATGAAACTTGCTTGTAATATCAAGTCCACAGAGCAAAATTAATTTCTTTTGAACTGAACTGAAAAAAGCGAGCCTATCGCGCCGGCGCGATTGTCGACCCCAGGGGGTTAAGAGTGCATGGTATTCATTGTGTTTCTATATCTGTATTTTCTTGTTGTTTATTTTTACACTTATATTTATTTTTGACAGTTATGTGACCGGATGAGCTGTAATTCATGTCTGTTTGGTGTCATTTCATATGTTCTCAGGTATGATGCAACGTTTGTATGATTTTACGTTTTCTGTGTTCAGAAAAAAGACTGAGCTCTTAATTATTGAAAAAACTGGTTTATTGCTTGTTAAACTGGTGAAAAGTTTTATGCAAGCTGTTGAGGAGAATGTTATGGGACCGAATGAGCTGTAATTCACATCTGTTTGGTGTCATTTCATATGTTCTCAGTAAACCTGCGATGATTGCATACGTTGCATGCTCAGCATACATCTTCGTTTGGTCCTTTCTGGAAGGGTCGAAAGAAAGAATTAGAGGGGGTTACACATGGATCTTCATGTGTCGCTTCAGGTTAGCTTTAATAGAGAAACTCTTCCCGCACTGATCACATGTGTGTGGCTTCTCTCTGGTATGGATCATCATGTGTGTTTTCAGAGATGATGACACACTGAATCTCTTATCACAGTGTGAACACTTATAAGGTTTTTGTCCAGTATGTGTCTTTTTATGTGTTTTCAGAGATGATGACAGACTGAATCTCTTGTCACAGCGTGAACACTTGTAAGGTTTTTCTCCAGTGTGGATCCTCTCATGTGTTTTCAGATTTGCAGACAGACTGAATCTCTTGTCACAGCGTGAACACTTGTAAAGTCTTTCTCCAGTATGTGTCTTTTCATGTCTTTTCAGATGTGATGACTGACTGAATCTCTTGTCACAGTGTGAACACTTGTGAGGTTTTTCTCCAGTATGTGTCTTTTTATGTGTTTTCAGAGATGATGGCACACTGAATCTCTTGTCACAGTGTGAACAATTGTAAGGTTTTTCTCCAGTGTGGATCCTCTCATGTGTTTTCAGAGATGATGACTGACTGAATCTCTTGTCACAGTGTAAACACTTGTAAGGTTTTTCTCCAGTGTGGATCCTCTCATGTGTTTTCAGAGATGAAGACTGACTGAATCTCTTGTCACAGTGTGAACACTTATAAGGTTTTTCTCCAGTGTGAATTCTCTGGTGCAGTTTTAAATTGTCCGCTGTAGTAAAAGTCTTCGCACACTCAAAGCACATGTACTCTCTCACACCAGTGTGAATTTTCTGATGTGCGTGTAAATATTGCAGCAGTGAAAAACTCTTCCCACATACAGAACACGAATATGGCTTCTCCTTCGTATGAACTCTCAGGTGTTTCTTCAGGTCTGATGCACTAAGAAATGCTCTGCCGCATTGATCGCATGTGAACGGCTTCGCTCCGGTGTGAATTATCATGTGTTCTTTAAGATTACGTTTGCATGAGTATCTCTTCCCACATTGATCACATGAGAACGGCTTCTCTCCAGTGTGGATCCTCATGTGACGCTCAAGATTATGTTTGCTTGTGAAACTCTTTCCACACTGAGTGCAGGTTGTAGATTTCTTGGCTCTTCTTTTCTTTAAAAATCTATTTTTAGTCTTTGAGCGACTCAAAGGTTTTCCTCCAGGATGGACATGATGTTCCTCCTCCACTTCACTCAGTTCTTCATTGTCCTCCTTCACTTCACTCAGTACTTCACTGTCCTCCGTCACTTCACTCAGTTCTTCACTCTCCTCCTTCACTTCACTCAGTTCTTCACTCTCCTCCTTCAATTCACTCAGTTCTTCTCTCTCCTCCTTCACTTCACTCAGTTCTTCTCTCTCCTCCTTCACTTCACTCAGTTCTTCACTCTCCTCCTTCACTTCACTCAGTTCTTCACTCTCCTCCTTCACTTCCATCAGGTCTGACATGAAAGAAACAAATGTTACATTTAATTTTCAGTACATCAAAATAATTCAAAGAGAAATATAAAGGACATGAAAGTGCCTTTCATGCCTTTTTATAAATGATTATATGTCCTTGAAACTTTCCATGAATGACGAAAATGTATCTTCCATTTATTATAAAACATTAGCTTTCACTGTTATGCCGATGATACTCAGCTGTATATTTCTTCAAAACCTAACAAACTTACCAATTCACAAGTACCATAGTACTGAGACTGCTGCCATTAGAGTCACAAATGATTTGCTCTTATCATCCAATCATGGTTGTATCCCTCTATAAGTGTTACTCGATCTTAGTGCTGCATTTGACACTATTGACCACAACATTCTTTTAAATAGACTAGAAAATGATGTTGGCATTAGTGGAATTGCACTAGCATAGTTTAAATCATACTTATTTGACCGTTATCAGTTTATAGCAGTAAATGAAGAGATGTCTTATCGATCACAAGTTCAGTGTGGTGTACCACAAGGCTCAGTACTAGGACTGTTGCTGTTCACTCTGTACATGCTACCATTAGGAGATATCATTAGGAAGCATGGCATTAGCTTCCACTGTTATGCTGATGATAATCAGCTGTATATTTCTTCAAAACCCAACGAAACTTACCAATTCACAAAATTTATGGAATGCATAGCTGATATAAAAAATTGGGTGACTAGTAATTTCCTAGTACTAAATTCTGAAAAAAAAAACAGAGATTCTAATTATTTGACAAAAACTTCCTCACGTAATAATCTAGAATACTGTCTAACACTTGATGGCTGCTCTGTTAAGTCTTCGTCGTCGGTTACGAACCTGGGTGTGCTCTTTGATACCAATCTTTCATTTGAAAGTCACGTGTCTAGTATCTGTAAAACTGCATTTTACTATCTTAAAAATATATCTAAATTACGCCATATGCTCTCATTGACAAATGCGGAACAATTAGTTAATGCGTTCATGACCTCAAGGCTAGATTATTGTAATGCTCTACTGGGTGGTTGCCCTGCACGCTTAATAAACAAACTACAGCTGGTTCAAAACGCAGCAGCTCGAGTTCTTACCAGAACCAGGAAGAATGACCATATTAGCCCAGTTCTGTCAACACTACATTGGCTCCCTATTAAACATCGCATACATTTTAAAATATTGCTGATTACCTACAGAGCACTAAATGGTTTAGCTCTGCAGTACTTGAGTGAGCTCTTAACGCATTATAGTCCTTCACATCTATTGCAATCTCAAAATTCCAGCTAGTTGATAATACCTAGAACATTAAAATCGACTGCTGGCGGTAGATCCTTTTCCTATTTAGCACCAAAACTTTGGAACAGTCTTCCTAACATTGTCCAGGAAGCAGACACACTCTGTCAGTTCAAAGCTAGTTTAAAGACACATCTCTACAGTGCGTGCAGAATTATTAGGCACGTTGATTTTCTGATCATATTTTATTCCCAGGAATATTTTGCCAATTCCAAACCATATTAATCTTAATAACTACTATTAATTTTGTATTTAATCATTTTTAAGTGATATATAACTGTTCATGAAGGCTGGAAATGAAAAATGCCTTATTTTCAGGTGTGCAGAATTATTAGGCAAGTTTTCTATTACAGATAAAATAAGCCAAAAAAGAGATTAAACAAAGACTGAAAAGTCAAAAATTATTAAATCCCCATAAGAACAATGCAATATTAATGTAATACTAAAGATTGCAGTTAAGGCATGACCATTGGACAGTGAAATGCTCATTGGGTCAGCAGGGTCAGACAAAAACAGGTAGAGAAGAAAAGACACATATTAACTGCAAAATAATGAAGAATTATGGTGAAGAATTAAGTGTGAAACCATCAGGAACCCTTTAGTCTTCAGCACCACCATTTTCCAGAACTGCAACCTACCTGGAGTCTCCAGAAGAGCAAGGTGTCAGGGGCTCAGAGACTTGGGTTAGGTAAAGAATCCTAAAAAATGACCCCCTCTTAATAAGAATCACAAGCTGAAATGTTGTGAAATACATGAAGACTGTTTTTTTATAGGCTTTATAGACAGACAGATTGAGAGTGACTCTTGAAGGACCAGCACCATAGCCTCTTCTACCACTATTTGAAGAATTCATCTTCCAGAATCTGACAGTAAGTTTTATGAGTTAATTTTTAGTCCATCTCTGCAAAACGGACTTCAGGGTAGGCGATGGACTAAAAATAAACTCCCAAAACTTATTAAAACGTATTCTAGAAGATGAATTCTTCAAATAGTGGTAGAAGAGGCTATGGTGCTGGTCCTTCAAGAGTCACTCTCAATCTGTCTGTCTATAAAGCCTATAAAAAACAGTCTTCATGTATTTCACAACATTTCAGCTTGTGATTCTTATTAAGAGGGGGACATTTTTTAGGATTCTTTACCTAACCCAAGTCTCTGATCTATCATGGCTTTTGAGCGAGCGAAGCATAACAATTGCTCAATAATTGGATGTACAAATGAACACCGAAGGGTCAATACAGAGCTGGGCTTGCTGAACGTCTGAAACTAAAGTCTGGATCACTCTCTTTGGCTCAGCTACACACCTCGGACAAGTAAGTCAACTAATGATATATAAGTGTGTTGCTTTACTGTTTATGGTCACCTAGATTGTTACACGTAGAATGTGGCTGTAACATTAGCCATGCAGCTATGCAGTTTATGAGTGTGAATACACACACTGTAACGCGAGTGTTGTACACTTCTTTGTTATTTGGATAACCGTTTTCCTGTTGGTTAAATGGCGCGCGCGATATCCGCATTTCAAGATCGCAGAGCTTGATGTAATTGTAATAAGATAAATACAGACATTACAGATCTCTCATGAAAAGGCAACAGTAGGTTAGCGTTAGCTACATGATAATAACTGTAAGCCATCCGAATAAAGTACCGTATCCAGACATAATATTTTAAACTAACCATTCGGAAATGTCCTGCTGGAGCCGCTGAGTTGCAACTTCTTCATCCGTTGCTTCTCAATCCGGATCAGATTCTGGGTCAAACTGAAATGCTTGAAAGACTGTGTGTCTTCGTGCCATTGCTATATCCAACGTAAACATGCACGCCACGGTACCGTTGCCGCAGATGGTCAAGGCCACACCCACCCTCCACCTTGCGCCGCCTTTCTCCTCCTCATTAGTATTTAAAGCTACAGACACCGAAACGGCCCGTCTGAAGGAAGCTCATTCTGGGACCGGCTTGTATAAGCGCTATATAAATGAAGATGACTTGACTTGACTAGGCACGAATCCCATGTTTCTTTAGCAAGAACTACGAGGCTGACTCCAGCTCCTTTTTCGCCAGCTCCTTATTCGTCGAACTATTCATTCCACCTTAAAAATGTTGGACGGTTGTTAACCCCTCCCCCTCAGTGCTTTTGGCCGTATTTCTTAAAGGAACAGTTGTATGTGAATTGCAAGCCTGTGGATCGGGCAGCATTTTTCATTTAACAGTGAAAATAAATAGCTTACTCCTGAAAAGATTATCTTGTCTGCCTCTATAAATGGTGTAAGCTATGTGTTAAATTATTATTTTGTAATTACTAAATGTTTTTTTTTTTAAGTATGGAGAAACGTGACATGTTTCCAACTGAGATTTAATGTAATGTAATTTCTGTTCTTTATAAGAAGTTATCCATTACTCCAGTCTAACATGTGTGTGTGTGTGTGTATATGTATGTATGTATGTATGTATGTATGTGTGTGTGTATGTATGTATGTATGTATGTATGTATGTATGTATGTATGTATGTGTGTGTGTGTGTGTGTGTGTGTGTGTGTGTGTGTGTGTGTGTGTGTGTGTGTGTGTGTGTGTCTGTGTGTGTGTGTGTGTGTATACTGGACAAAGCATACTGAAGGTGCCATTACATTAGTATTTCAAAAGTTCTCAAAAAAAACAGGAACGTAGAGACACAGATTAATTCATTCTTAAATGAAATCTTGCATTACAACATTTTCTGATGTGTTATTGTTGAAATATGGTACCCAGAACATGCAACTATATGTGCCGACAAAGCATACTGGAGGTGTCATTACTGTATTATTTCAAAAGTTCTCAAAAAAACAGGAACGTAGAGACATAGATTAATTCATTCTTAAATGAAATCCTGCATTACAACATTTTCTGATGTGTTATTGTTGAAATATGGTACCCAGAACATCCAACTTTATGTGCCGACAAAGCATACTGGAGGTGCCATTACTTTAGTATTTCAAAAGTTCTCAAAAAAACAGGAACGTAGAGGTATAGATTAATTCATTGTTAAATGAAATCCTGCATTACAACATTTTCTGATGTGTTATTATTGATATATGGTACCCAGAACATGCAACTTTATGTGCCGACAAAGCATACGGGAGGTGCCATTACTTTAGTATTTCAAAAGTTCTCAAAAAAACAGGAACGTAGAGGCATAGATAAATTCATTCTCAAATGAAATCTTGCATTACAACATTTTCTGATGTGTTATTGTTGAAATATGGTACCCAGAACATTCAACTTTATGTGCCGACAAAGCATACTGGAGGTGCCATTACTTTAGTATTTCAAAAGTTCTCAAAAAAACAGGAACGTAGAGACACAGATTAATTCATTCTTAAATGAAATCCTGCATTACAACATTTTCTGATGTGTTATTGTTGAAATATGGTACCCAGAACATGCAACTATATGTGCCGACAAAGCATACGGGAGGTGCCATTACTTTAGTATTTCAAAAGTTCTCAAAAAAAGAGGAAGGTAGAGGCATAGATAAATTCATTCTCAAATGAAATCCTGCATTACAACATTTTCTGATGTGTTATTATTGAAATATGGTATCCAGAACATGCCTCTCCATGCAACTTTATGTGCCGACAAAGCATACTGGAGGTGCCATTACTTTAGTATTTCACAAGTTCTCAAAAAACAGGAACGTAGAGGCATAGATAAATTCATTCTTAAATGAAATCTTGCATTACAACATTTTCTGATGTGTTATTGTTGAAATATGGTACCCAGAACATGCCTCTCCATGCAACTTTATGTGCCGACAAAGCATACTGGAGGTGTCATTACTGTATTATTTCAAAAGTTCTCAAAAAACAGGAACGTAGAGACATAGATTAATTCATTCTTAAATGAAATCTTGCATTACAACATTTTCTGATGTGTTATTGTTGAAATATGGTACCCAGAACATGCAACTTTATGTGCCGACAAAGCATACTGGAGGTGCCATTACTTTAGTATTTCAAAAGTTCTCAAAAAAACAGGAACATAGAGGCATAGATAAATTCATTCTTAAATGAAATCTTGCATTACAACATTTTCTGATGTGTTATTGTTGAAATATGGTACCCAGAACATGCCTCTCCATGCAACTTTATGGGGCGACAAAGCATACTGGAGGTGCCATTACTTTAGTATTTCACAAGTTCTCAAAAAAACATGAACGTAGAGGCATAGATTAATTCATTCTTAAATGAAATCCTGCATTACAACATTTTCTGATGTGTTATTGTTGAAATGTGGTACCCAGAACATGCCTCTCCATGCAACTTTATGTGCCAACAAAGCATACTGGAGGTGCCATTACTTTAGTATTTCAAAAGTTCTCAAAAAAACAGGAACGTAGAGGCATAGATTAATTCATTCTTAAATGAAATCCTGCATTACAACATTTTCTGATGTGTTATTGTTGAAATATGGTACCCAGAACATGCAACTATATGTGCCGACAAAGCATACGGGAGGTGCCATTACTTTAGTATTTCAAAAGTTCTCAAAAAAACAGGAAGGTAGAGGCATAGATAAATTCATTCTCAAATGAAATCCTGCATTACAGCATTTTCTGATGTGTTATTATTGAAATATGGTACCCAGAACATGCCTCTCCATGCAACTTTATGTGCCGACAAAGCATACTGGAGGTGCCATTACTTTAGTATTTCAAAAGTTCTCAAAAAAACAGGAACATAGAGGCATAGATTAATTGATTCTTAAATGAAATCCTGCATTACAACATTTTCTGATGTGTTATTATTGAAATATGGTACCCAGAATATGCCTCTCCATGTAACTGTATGGGCCGACTTAGTAATTGATTTAATATATTCTCAAAAATGAGCCTGTACAGGTCTAGATAAACTTTCACTAAAGAGTATGCACACAGCATATGACTCTTTAATCAGTGGTTTCTGTGTCTGAAGGAGCCAGAAAGACGACACTTTTTTATAATATTTATCACCACAAACCAGCGATATACCTAACCAGTTCTAACGCAATAAAGAATAACTTAGACAATACTGCACTACCATAATCATTTATTACAAATAAAACAAATATATTGAACATGTGATGTAACACAATTAACAATCACAATCTTTTATGAAGAAAGAAGTCAATAAATGCGTAGGCCTAGTCCAAACATCTTGTGTGCAGTCATGTTCAGAAGCCATCTGATAATTTAAAAATATATAAATTATTTCACACAGACAATGAATCTATGGCACCGATTATGAGTTGTCATTAAACTACAATGGATGTTGCTTAATAATCTACTTACTACAAATAACAGGATAATCCAGTGTTGAAACACCTTTCTGCTTGAAATCGATTAAATTCTTCAAGCTTAATCAGAATTATTATGGTAAGCTTTAAAACAATAAAGAGAATAATCACACAGAATAAACTTTCTATTTTCACTGACCGCAAATATAATCAGAATCTGCATAGTAATTATGTGTGGTCAAGTGATCTTACCTCCGGTAGTATCACTTCAAGGACAAACGAAACATTATGTGCATCCTCATATCCAGAGCACCTTTAATGTATTCTGCTAAAGCTTCAGTCTGTTAAATGTGCCAGATTATATATGCATTGTGAATATAAAGTTAACTATATATTAAATAATAATTATGTTAATAGTAATAATAACAATACCTTCTTCATTAAAAACAGAAATAAAACAATCTCTCCGAAACACAAAGCTGCATTGAGTGGCATATTCTGGGTACCATATTTCAACAATAACACATCAGAAAATGTTGTAATGCAAGATTTTGTTAAATAATGAATTTATCTATAACTCTACATGCTTGTTTTTTTTTGAGAACTTGTGAAACACTAAAGTAATGAGACCTCCAGTATGCTTCATCGGCACATGAAATTGCATGGAGCGGCATATTCTGGGTACCATATTTCATAAAGAACACATCAGAAAATGTTGTAATTTATGATTTCCTTTAAGAAATGATTTTATCTATACCTCTACGTCCCTATTTTTTTGAGAACTTTTGAAATACTAAAGTAATGGCACTTCCAGTATGCTTTGTCGGCACATATATATTTGCATGTTCTGGGTACCATATTTCAATAATAACATCAGAAAATGTTGTAATGCAGGATTTCTTTTAAGAATGAATTACTCTATGCCTCTACGTTTCTGTTTTTTTGAGAACTTTTGAAATACTAAAGTAATGGCACCTCCAGTATGCTTTGTCGGCACATAAAGTTGCATGGAGAGGCATGTTCTGGGTACCATATTTCAACAATAACACATCAGAAAATGTTGTAATGCAGGATTTCTTTTAAGAATGAATTAATCTATGCATCTACGTTCCTGTTTTTTTGAGAACTTGTGAAATACTAAAGTAATGGCACCTCCAGTATGCTTTGTCGGCACATATATATTTGCATGTTCTGGGTACCATATTTCAATAATAACATCAGAAAATGTTGTAATGCAGGATTTCTTTTAAGAATGAATTAATCTATGCCTCTACATTCCTGTTTTTTTGAGAACTTTTGAAATACTAAAGTAATGGCACCTCCAGTATGCTTTGTCGGCACATAAAGTTGCATGGAGAGGCATGTTCTGGGTACCATATTTCAACAATAACACATCAGAAAATGTTGTAATGCAGGATTTCTTTTAAGAATGAATTAATCTATGCATCTACGTTCCTGTTTTTTTGAGAACTTGTGAAATACTAAAGTAATGGCACCTCCAGTATGCTTTGTCGGCACATAAAGTTGCATGTTCTGGGTACCATATATCAATAATAACACATCAGAAAATGTTGTAATGCAGGATTTCGTTTAAGAATGAATTACTCTATGCCTCTACTTTTTCTGTTTTTTTGAGAACTTTTGAAATACTAAAGTAATGGCACCTCCCGTATGCTTTGTCGGCACATAAAGTTGCATGGAGAGGCATGTTCTGGGTACCATATTTCAACAATAACACATCAGAAAATGTTGTAATGCAGGATTTCATTTAAGAATGAATTAATCTATGCCTCTACGTTCCTGTTTTTTTGAGAACTTGTGAAATACTAAAGTAATGGCACCTCCAGTATGCTTTGTCGGCACATAAAGTTGGATGTTCTGGGTACCATATTTCAATAATAACACATCAGAAAATGTTGTAATGCAGGATTTCATTTAAGAATGAATTACTCTATGCCTCTACGTTCCTGTTTTTTTGAGAACTTTTGAAATACAAAAGTAATGGCACCTCCAGTATGCTTTGTCGGCACATAAAGTTGCATGGAGAGACATGTTCTGGGTACCATATTTCAACAATAACACATCAGAAAATGTTGTAATGCAGGATTTCATTTAAGAATGAATTACTCTATGCCTCTACGTTCCTGTTTTTTTGAGAACTTTTGAAATACAAAAGTAATGGCACCTCCAGTATGCTTTGTCGGCACATAAAGTTGCATGGAGAGACATGTTCTGGGTACCATATTTCAACAATAACACATCAGAAAATGTTGTAATGCAGGATTTCATTTAAGAATGAATTACTCTATGCCTCTACGTTCCTGTTTTTTGAGAACTTTTGAAATACAAAAGTAATGGCACCTCCAGTATGCTTTGTTGGCACATAAAGTTGCATGGAGAGACATGTTCTGGGTACCATATTTCAACAATAACACATCAGAAAATGTTGTAATGCAGGATTTCATTTAAGAATGAATTAATCTATGCCTCTACGTTCCTGTTTTTTTGAGAACTTGTGAAATACCAAAGTAATGGCACCTCCAGTATGCTTTGTCGGCACATATAGTTGCATGGAGAGACATGTTCTGGGTACCACATTTCAACAATAACACATCAGAAAATGTTGTAATGCAGGATTTCATTTAAGAATGAATTAATCTATGCCTCTACGTTCATGTTTTTTTGAGAACTTGTGAAATACTAAAGTAATGGCACCTCCAGTATGCTTTGTCGGCACATAAAGTTGGATGTTCTGGGTACCATATTTCAATAATAACACATAAGAAAATGTTGTAATGCAAGATTTCATTTAAGAATGAATTACTCTATGCCTCTACGTTCCTGTTTTTTTGAGAACTTTTGAAATACTAAAGTAATGGCACCTCCAGTATGCTTTGTCGGCACATATAGTTGCATGGAGAGACATGTTCTGGGTACCACATTTCAACAATAACACATCAGAAAATGTTGTAATGCAGGATTTCATTTAAGAATGAATTAATCTATGCCTCTACGTTCATGTTTTTTGAGAACTTGTGAAATACTAAAGTAATGGCACCTCCCGTATGCTTTGTCGGCACATATAGTTGCATGGAGAGACATGTTCTGGGTACCACATTTCAACAATAACACATCAGAAAATGTTGTAATGCAGGATTTCATTTAAGAATGAATTAATCTATACCTCTACGTTCCTGTTTTTTTGAGAACTTTTGAAATACTAAAGTAATGGCACCTCCAGTATGCTTTGTTGGCACATAGTTACATGTTCTGGGTACCATATGTCTACAATAACACATCAGAAAATGTTGTAATGCAGGATTTCATTTAAGAATGAATTACTCTATGCCTCTACGTTCCTGTTTTTTTGAGAACTTTTGAAATACTAAAGTAATGGCACCTCCAGTATGCTTTGTTGGCACATAGTTACATGTTCTGGGTACCATATGTCTACAATAACACATCAGAAAATGTTGTAATGCAGGATTTCATTTAACAATGAATTAATCTATACCTCTATGTCCCTATTTTTTTGAGAACTTTTGAAATACTAAAGTAATGGCACCTCCCGTATGCTTTGTCGGCACATAAAGTTGCATGTTCTGGGTACCATATATCAATAATAACACATCAGAAAATGTTGTAATGCAGGATTTCATTTAACAATGAATTACTCTATACCTCTATGTCCCTATTTTTTTGAGAACTTTTGAAATACTAAAGTAATGGCACCTCCAGTATGCTTTGTCGGCACATAAAGTTGGATGTTCTGGGTACCATATTTCAATAATAACACATCAGAAAATGTTGTAATGCAGGATTTCGTTTAAGAATGAATTAATCTATACCTCTACGTTCCTGTTTTTTTGAGAACTTTTGAAATACTAAAGTAATGGCACCTCCAGTATGCTTTGTCGGCACATATATATTTACATGTTCTGGGTACCATATTTCAACAATAACACATCAGAAAATGTTGTAATGCAAGATTTCATTTAAGAATGGATTAATCTATGTCTCTACGTTCCTGTTTTTTTGAGAACTTTTGAAATACTAAAGTAATGGCACCTCCAGTATGCTTTGTCGGCACATAAAGTTGGATGTTCTGGGTACCATATTTCAACAATAACACATCAGAAAATGTTGTAATGCAAGATTTCATTTAAGAATGAATTAATCTATGCCTCTACGTTCCTGTTTTTTTGAGAACTTTTAAAATACTAAAGTAATGGCACCTCCAGTATGCTTTGTCGGCACATATATATTTACATGTTCTGGGTACCATATTTCAACAATAACACATCAGAAAATGTTGTAATGCAAGATTTCATTTAAGAATGGATTAATCTATGTCTCTACGTTCCTGTTTTTTTGAGAACTTTTGAAATAATACAGTAATGACACCTCCAGTATGCTTTGTCGGCACATATAGTTGCATGTTCTGGGTACCATATTTCAACAATAACACATCAGAAAATGTTGTAATGCAGGATTTCATTTAAGAATGAATTAATCTGTGTCTCTACGTTCCTGTTTTTTTGAGAACTTTTGAAATACTAAAGTAATGGCACCTCCAGTATGCTTTGTCGGCACATAAAGTTGCATGGAGAGACATGTTCTGGGTACCATATTTCAACAATAACACATCAGAAAATGTTGTAATGCAGGATTTCGTTTAAGAATGAATTACTCTATGCCTCTACGTTCCTGTTTTTTTGAGAACTTTTGAAATACTAAAGTAATGGCACTTCCAGTATGCTTTGTCGGCACATAAAGTTGAATGTTCTGGGTACCATATTTCAACAATAACACATCAGAAAATGTTGTAATGCAAGATTTCATTTAAGAATGAATTAATCTATGCCTCTATGTTCCTGTTTTTTTGAGAACTTTTGAAATACTAAAGTAATGGCACCTCCAGTATGCTTTGTCAGCACATAAAGTTGCATGGAGAGGCATGTTCTGGGTACCATATTTCAATAATAACACATCAGAAAATGTTGTAATGCAGGATTTCATTTGGGAATGAATTTATCTATGCCTCTACCTTCCTGTTTTTTTGAGAACTTTTGAAATACTAAAGTAATGGCACCTCCCGTATGCTTTGTCGGCACATATAGTTGCATGTTCTGGGTACCATATTTCAACAATAACACATCAGAAAATGTTGTAATGCAGGATTTCATTTAAGAATGAATTAATCTATGCCTCTACGTTTCTGTTTTTTTGAGAACTTTTGAAATACTAAAGTAATGGCACCTCCAGTATGCTTTGTTGGCACATAGTTACATGTTCTGTGTACCATATTTCAATAATAACACATCAGAAAATGTTGTAATGCAGTATTTAATTTAAGAATGAATTAATCTATGCCTCTACGTTTCTGTTTTTTTGAGAACTTTTGAAATACTAAAGTAATGGCACCTCCAGTATGCTTTGTTGGCACATAGTTACATGTTCTGTGTACCATATTTCAATAATAACACATCAGAAAATGTTGTAATGCAGTATTTAATTTAAGAATGAATTAATCTATACCTCTATGTCCCTATTTTTTTGAGAACTTTTGAAATACTAAAGTAATGGCACCTCCCGTATACTTTGTCGGCACATAAAGTTGCATGTTCTGGGTACCATATATCAATAATAACACATCAGAAAATGTTGTAATGCAGGATTTCATTTAACAATGAATTAATCTATACCTCTACCTTCCTGTTTTTTTGAGAACTTTTGAAATACTAAAGTAATGGCACCTCCCGTATGCTTTGTCGGCACATATAGTTGCATGTTCTGGGTACCATATTTCAACAATAACACATCAGAAAATGTTGTAATGCAGGATTTCATTTAAGAATGAATTAATCTATGCCTCTACGTTTCTGTTTTTTTGAGAACTTTTGAAATACTAAAGTAATGGCACCTCCAGTATGCTTTGTTGGCACATAGTTACATGTTCTGTGTACCATATTTCAATAATAACACATCAGAAAATGTTGTAATGCAGTATTTAATTTAAGAATGAATTAATCTATACCTCTATGTCCCTATTTTTTTGAGAACTTTTGAAATACTAAAGTAATGGCACCTCCCGTATACTTTGTCGGCACATAAAGTTGCATGTTCTGGGTACCATATATCAATAATAACACATCAGAAAATGTTGTAATGCAGGATTTCATTTAACAATGAATTAATCTATACCTCTACGTTCCTGTTTTTTTGAGAACTTTTGAAATACTAAAGTAATGGCACCTCCAGTATGCTTTGTCGGCACATAAAGTTGGATGTTCTGGGTACCATATTTCAACAATAACACATCAGAAAATGTTGTAATGCAGGATTTCGTTTAAGAATGAATTAATCTATGCCTCTACGTTCCTGTTTTTTTGAGAACTTTTGAAATACTAAAGTAATGGCACCTCCAGTATGCTTTGTTGGCACATAAAGTTGCATGGAGAGACATGTTCTGGGTACCATATTTCAACAATAACACATCAGAAAATGTTGTAATGCAGGATTTCATTTAAGAATGAATTAATCTATGCCTCTACGTTCCTGTTTTTTTGAGAACTTGTGAAATACCAAAGTAATGGCACCTCCAGTATGCTTTGTCGGCACATAAAGTTGGATGTTCTGGGTACCATATTTCAATAATAACACATCAGAAAATGTTGTAATGCAGGATTTCGTTTAAGAATGAATTAATCTATACCTCTACGTTCCTGTTTTTTTGAGAACTTTTGAAATACTAAAGTAATGGCACCTCCAGTATGCTTTGTCGGCACATATATATTTACATGTTCTGGGTACCATATTTCAACAATAACACATCAGAAAATGTTGTAATGCAAGATTTCATTTAAGAATGAATTAATCTATGCCTCTACGTTCCTGTTTTTTTGAGAACTTTTAAAATACTAAAGTAATGGCACCTCCAGTATGCTTTGTCGGCACATATATATTTACATGTTCTGGGTACCATATTTCAACAATAACACATCAGAAAATGTTGTAATGCAAGATTTCATTTAAGAATGGATTAATCTATGTCTCTACGTTCCTGTTTTTTTGAGAACTTTTGAAATAATACAGTAATGACACCTCCAGTATGCTTTGTCGGCACATATAGTTGCATGTTCTGGGTACCATATTTCAACAATAACACATCAGAAAATGTTGTAATGCAGGATTTCATTTAAGAATGAATTAATCTGTGTCTCTACGTTCCTGTTTTTTTTGAGAACTTTTGAAATACTAAAGTAATGGCACCTCCAGTATGCTTTGTTGGCACATAAAGTTGCATGGAGAGACATGTTCTGGGTACCATATTTCAACAATAACACATCAGAAAATGTTGTAATGCAGGATTTCGTTTAAGAATGAATTACTCTATGCCTCTACGTTCCTGTTTTTTTGAGAACTTTTGAAATACTAAAGTAATGGCACTTCCAGTATGCTTTGTCGGCACATAAAGTTGAATGTTCTGGGTACCATATTTCAACAATAACACATCAGAAAATGTTGTAATGCAAGATTTCATTTAAGAATGAATTAATCTATGCCTCTATGTTCCTGTTTTTTTGAGAACTTTTGAAATACTAAAGTAATGGCACCTCCAGTATGCTTTGTCAGCACATAAAGTTGCATGGAGAGGCATGTTCTGGGTACCATATTTCAATAATAACACATCAGAAAATGTTGTAATGCAGGATTTCATTTGGGAATGAATTTATCTATGCCTCTACCTTCCTGTTTTTTTGAGAACTTTTGAAATACTAAAGTAATGGCACCTCCCGTATGCTTTGTCGGCACATAAAGTTGAATGTTCTGGGTACCATATTTCAACAATAACACATCAGAAAATGTTGTAATGCAGGATTTCGTTTAAGAATGAATTAATCTATGTCTCTACGTTCCTGTTTTTTTGAGAACTTTTGAAATACTAAAGTAATGGCACCTCCAGTATGCTTTGTCGGCACATAAAGTTGCATGGAGAGGCATGTTCTGGGTACCATATTTCAATAATAACACATCAGAAAATGTTGTAATGCAGGATTTCGTTTAAGAATGAATTTATCTATGCCTCTACGTTCCTGTTTTTTTGAGAACTTTTGAAATACTAAAGTAATGGCACCTCCAGTATGCTTTGTCGGCACATATATATTTACATGTTCTGGGTACCATATTTCAACAATAACACATCAGAAAATGTTGTAATGCAAGATTTCATTTAAGAATGAATTAATCTATGCCTCTACGTTCCTGTTTTTTTGAGAACTTTTAAAATACTAAAGTAATGGCACCTCCAGTATGCTTTGTCGGCACATATATATTTACATGTTCTGGGTACCATATTTCAACAATAACACATCAGAAAATGTTGTAATGCAAGATTTCATTTAAGAATGGATTAATCTATGTCTCTACGTTCCTGTTTTTTTGAGAACTTTTGAAATAATACAGTAATGACACCTCCAGTATGCTTTGTCGGCACATATAGTTGCATGTTCTGGGTACCATATTTCAACAATAACACATCAGAAAATGTTGTAATGCAGGATTTCATTTAAGAATGAATTAATCTGTGTCTCTACGTTCCTGTTTTTTTTGAGAACTTTTGAAATACTAAAGTAATGGCACCTCCAGTATGCTTTGTTGGCACATAAAGTTGCATGGAGAGACATGTTCTGGGTACCATATTTCAACAATAACACATCAGAAAATGTTGTAATGCAGGATTTCGTTTAAGAATGAATTACTCTATGCCTCTACGTTCCTGTTTTTTTGAGAACTTTTGAAATACTAAAGTAATGGCACTTCCAGTATGCTTTGTCGGCACATAAAGTTGAATGTTCTGGGTACCATATTTCAACAATAACACATCAGAAAATGTTGTAATGCAAGATTTCATTTAAGAATGAATTAATCTATGCCTCTATGTTCCTGTTTTTTTGAGAACTTTTGAAATACTAAAGTAATGGCACCTCCAGTATGCTTTGTCAGCACATAAAGTTGCATGGAGAGGCATGTTCTGGGTACCATATTTCAATAATAACACATCAGAAAATGTTGTAATGCAGGATTTCATTTGGGAATGAATTTATCTATGCCTCTACCTTCCTGTTTTTTTGAGAACTTTTGAAATACTAAAGTAATGGCACTTCCAGTATGCTTTGTCGGCACATAAAGTTGAATGTTCTGGGTACCATATTTCAACAATAACACATCAGAAAATGTTGTAATGCAAGATTTCATTTAAGAATGAATTAATCTATGCCTCTATGTTCCTGTTTTTTTGAGAACTTTTGAAATACTAAAGTAATGGCACCTCCAGTATGCTTTGTCAGCACATAAAGTTGCATGGAGAGGCATGTTCTGGGTACCATATTTCAATAATAACACATCAGAAAATGTTGTAATGCAGGATTTCATTTGGGAATGAATTTATCTATGCCTCTACCTTCCTGTTTTTTTGAGAACTTTTGAAATACTAAAGTAATGGCACCTCCCGTATGCTTTGTCGGCACATATAGTTGCATGTTCTGGGTACCATATTTCAACAATAACACATCAGAAAATGTTGTAATGCAGGATTTCATTTAAGAATGAATTAATCTATGCCTCTACGTTTCTGTTTTTTTGAGAACTTTTGAAATACTAAAGTAATGGCACCTCCAGTATGCTTTGTTGGCACATAGTTACATGTTCTGTGTACCATATTTCAATAATAACACATCAGAAAATGTTGTAATGCAGTATTTAATTTAAGAATGAATTAATCTATGCCTCTACGTTTCTGTTTTTTTGAGAACTTTTGAAATACTAAAGTAATGGCACCTCCAGTATGCTTTGTTGGCACATAGTTACATGTTCTGTGTACCATATTTCAATAATAACACATCAGAAAATGTTGTAATGCAGTATTTAATTTAAGAATGAATTAATCTATACCTCTATGTCCCTATTTTTTTGAGAACTTTTGAAATACTAAAGTAATGGCACCTCCCGTATACTTTGTCGGCACATAAAGTTGCATGTTCTGGGTACCATATATCAATAATAACACATCAGAAAATGTTGTAATGCAGGATTTCATTTAACAATGAATTAATCTATACCTCTACGTTCCTGTTTTTTTGAGAACTTTTGAAATACTAAAGTAATGGCACCTCCAGTATGCTTTGTCGGCACATAAAGTTGGATGTTCTGGGTACCATATTTCAACAATAACACATCAGAAAATGTTGTAATGCAGGATTTCGTTTAAGAATGAATTAATCTATGCCTCTACGTTCCTGTTTTTTTGAGAACTTTTGAAATACTAAAGTAATGGCACCTCCAGTATGCTTTGTCGGCACATATAGTTGCATGGAGAGACATGTTCTGGGTACCATATTTCAACAATAACACATCAGAAAATGTTGTAATGCAGGATTTCATTTAAGAATGAATTAATCTATGCCTCTACGTTCCTGTTTTTTTGAGAACTTGTGAAATACCAAAGTAATGGCACCTCCAGTATGCTTTGTCGGCACATAAAGTTGGATGTTCTGGGTACCATATTTCAATAATAACACATCAGAAAATGTTGTAATGCAGGATTTCGTTTAAGAATGAATTAATCTATACCTCTACGTTCCTGTTTTTTTGAGAACTTTTGAAATACTAAAGTAATGGCACCTCCAGTATGCTTTGTCGGCACATATATATTTACATGTTCTGGGTACCATATTTCAACAATAACACATCAGAAAATGTTGTAATGCAAGATTTCATTTAAGAATGAATTAATCTATGCCTCTACGTTCCTGTTTTTTTGAGAACTTTTAAAATACTAAAGTAATGGCACCTCCAGTATGCTTTGTCGGCACATATATATTTACATGTTCTGGGTACCATATTTCAACAATAACACATCAGAAAATGTTGTAATGCAAGATTTCATTTAAGAATGGATTAATCTATGTCTCTACGTTCCTGTTTTTTTGAGAACTTTTGAAATAATACAGTAATGACACCTCCAGTATGCTTTGTCGGCACATATAGTTGCATGTTCTGGGTACCATATTTCAACAATAACACATCAGAAAATGTTGTAATGCAGGATTTCATTTAAGAATGAATTAATCTGTGTCTCTACGTTCCTGTTTTTTTTGAGAACTTTTGAAATACTAATGTAATGGCACCTTCAGTATGCTTTGTCCAGTATACACACACACACACACAGACACACACACACACACACACACACACACACACACACACACACACACACACACACACACACACACACACACACACACACACATACATACACATACATACATACATACAACCAGTCTTGGGCTACAGGGTGATATGGCTGCTAGCAAGAAAAGAAAATAATCTCAATCCATTGTCTCAGTTTTTACACAAACTGTAGCATTGACTGTATTCATCAACCCTGTTACCAAAGTTACTGTAAGAAGAATCTCTATAACTATGAATAACATATGATATTTGACAAATACAACTTTATCAGTAACTTGGTGTTTACTGACTATTCCTAAAAATATATATTTTGTAAACTATGTTGAAAATGACTAAAATGCTACTGCTGCTTGGGAACCAGATATAAAATAAATGTAAAATAAAACAGTTAAAATAGTATTTAGTTTGATCTGATATTGACAATCAATATAAAAATGTCTCAAACCTCCCATTACTGACCATTTGTTGAAGAAAACCCAGAACATTCTGTACCGTTTCATAGTTGAACTGTTTATCTAAATGTGATGAAGTGCTTGAATGTTTCTAACATGAATGTTCTTCAGCATCATGAATGAATGAAGAATAAACACCAACCTCTTTGTTCTTCAGGATCTTCAGTGTGTTTCATTCTGCAGGGTTCTGGATCACTCATGTTCTATGTTTCTAGATACCTATATTTTAATGAAGAAGCAGAAAAATGTTACGATTAGCAATAAAAATAATAAAAATAATTAATTAATTGGCATCAGTTACTGTAGATTGACAGACATAAATGCTTAGAAGTGTCATTTATTATATAAAAAAACTCAGTGATTTATATTTTTGATTTTGGCAGTTCAGCTCCTCCCACAATGGAATACATCATCAGTGAAGCTCCTCCCACACTGTAATCACATCATCAGTGAAGCTCCTCCCACTGTAATTCATCATCAGTGAAGCTCCTCCCACAGTAATTCTCCAATAAATGCTGTAAATTCCCATCAGCTACAAGTGAAGACGAGCATCAGAGCATCAGATAAAATAATATAAATAATTTTAATTCTTCCCAATATAAATAATGGTAAGAAAAACAGAACAAAATCATGAAAACAGAAATAATAGATACATAAAGTAGCCAACAAATCCCCTCAGTCTGCTGACACCAATGAAATGAGCTTTAAAGTCCCTGTAAAGTCAAAATTAAGTATGTGTTCTGAGTTTGTCACACCACAGAAAAATGTGTTATTAGCCACCCAGTCAAATTTTAATGATAAAAAAAGCCGGCAAGTAAATCAAATAAGCGATCAAAATCTTGAAAAAATGAGCAGTAGTCTCTGCTCTCAAACGCTGGGGGCGTGTCCGCTGGCTGCGCTGAAACCACGCCCACTCGCGGGAAAGCACGCTGCCGCCGACTCACAACAACACTCAACTGTCACCGCTACAGCCGGAAAGGATGCTCCTAGCAGCTTAATTTGTTTTACAAAGCCATACATGTTCGAGCCTGGACTACCTACTATAATTATAACATAAGCACACAAGGCAACTTACACTCATTGGTGGGCACGCACTGCCGACGATGGCACCAGTTGTCGGCGCGACGGGAGGATGAAGGCCGAGGCGGGAGATAGTCGGTTCGGCCACATTCACCAGTAACTGCGGATTATCAGTGAATGAATCCCAGTTGTCTCCGACGAAAGTTTATAAAACTATCCCGTGTAAAATGATCACTACAGAGGCGGGTTTTGGCGGTGATCCTCAGCTCTCCATCATGTGGCTCTTCACAAAATTAATCCACCTCTTGTTGATATGATAGTTTTTCGGAAATTTAAATAAGGACACCGATCTGTTTTGTACGTGATCGCATCCAGGTAATACGCATTTCCGTGACGAAGGCATAGCTAGCTAGCAAACTGTAGGATGTAGTAAATAATCGTACTGACAGTAACTCGCGATTGAGTTGCAAACTTATGTGAATGGGGCTCCAGTGCGTCATCAAGTAGGGGCGTGTCCAATAGCTCAGGGGGCCTCAGTGCGTCATCGAGCCCCCGTTTTAGCCCCGCCCAAAAAATCCGGAACACAGCAACGGTGAAAAACTGTTTAACGGTCTAACTCCACAATTCAGTACTTCACAGTGCACAGTCTTTGTAATATGATTTAGCAATACATTTCTAACATTTATAATGTGTTTAGAACTTTTTTTTTGAATTGCCTTTACAGGGACTTTAAGTGACAATTTACAGGAGATCTGAAGACATCAGCATAATAAATGAGGTGAAAACAGGGACTATTGTCATGAAATAAAGAGTGTTTTCAGCAGATCTGTTAATATTGATGAGCCTCAGACTATCAACACTCATTCAACAAGCCATTCAGGATCATCAGCAGATCATCTCACTTTATTCTGAGTGTTTGCTGTTAGAAACACATTATTTGAGTCGGGATATATGATAAAAGTCAGTAAAACTGCTCTACTGAAAGATATCTCACAGTGTAACATAAATCATCAATAATAAAACAAAATAATTAAATAACCTCTCTTTATGAACCTCTTCGGGCAAAAAACTACAACACATAATATGTGAATCTAAATATAGTTCGACTTTACAATAACTACTTATTGCAATAAAGTAATTCCATCATTAACATGTTACATATTCGTACAGAAAACAGTTCTCACTCCAAACATCGAAACAATCACACAAACGAACACAACATCGCTCAGGTCTGAATGAACTCAACATATTCTCCTCATGCTCGCTGCTGCTGCACTAAATGCTTATTTCAGAAGGAAGACGCCAGAAAAGACGCACAAGTATCGCTGTGATCGATGAAAACAATACAGAAATGAGTCTGTCGCTTAATCAAACTGTGTAAAGTGTGTGTGATGGTTGTGTAAATATGAGAAATACCGTGAACTGCTCTCCTCTCCTCAGAAGACTCGACACTGAAACTCTCAATGACGGAAGAGACGGCGCGAGCGAGCGGTGACGTCATCAGCCCCCAAAGCACGCGGCCACGCGCGTACGGGACACCCCCGCAGCCAATCAGGGCCACGCAGATTCAGCTTTACTAGTAGCCTTCCATTATTATTACTATTTTAGAACTGAAGTGACTCTAGTTACTAAAGGGGAAAGGAACTTTTTCAAGTGAAGCACAAAATAGTCAGAATAATTTCCTTACTAAAGAAAAAACACTATTCTATTCTATACACTATACTATTTTTAATGAGTAATTCCTTATTTTAATTTTAGAATAAAAAGTAGGCCTAATTAAATTACAGTAAGGAATTAATTAGTTAGTACTGCATTACACAACACTGATTTCACAATTATGATGATAGAGCACATCCTGTATTTTAAAGGTACAATATGCAAGATCTGCCGCAAGAGGGCGCTACATTCCAAACAACAACAACAACAACAACGGCGTAGCTTGATGACGATGTGAAGGAGCGTGGAATGATGGGAACTGTCGTTTTCAACTCCACCATGGATGTAAATCAGTCAAAAAATCAAAAAATCATGTTCATGGATGAGGCTAAGTTCTATTTTTATAAATGTTGCATATAATGACATGTTTTTGTGGCAATGGGGGCGTGGATCAGCGCGGTCTGTAACGGGAGAGAGAGAAACGAGACGAGCGGGACGTAAGTAGGTGACGAACACCTGTGAATGAATAAATGAATGAATGAATAAATTTTATTATTGTGTCATGTCCAAATAGGACCCATCCCTTTCGGGATTATAAGACACCACAAACCACTTCAAATTATAACATTCACTTCCTGTAGATGCTAACATACTTCACAGTAGGTTAACACATGCATAAATAAATAAAGAAGTACATAAAAGTGAAAAAATAAAATAAAGAATTACAGATTTAGTGTTTCACCTAAATGTACGTTTTGTTCTCTTTGCCCAGGCTTTTTCTAGAGCAAGGGCAAATACCTTATAATCAAAAAAACACTTCACAACACAGGTTGTATCAAAGCAGCTTCACAGTATTAAATTAAAATAATACATCAATGTTTGTGTGGAAAAAGTCCACGTTTGGTAATGCTTGGTAAAAAACACTGGGATGTGTTTTTTACGTTTGGTAAAAAACACATCCCAGTTGAATGTTTTCTTAGCAACTCGGTTCTCAGGCATTTTCACCAATCTATTCCATAAAGCCATCATACTACCTTTCCACCTTACTTCACTTGGCTCCCAACCCATGTCACCCGTTATTGCTAAGATTGGGGTAAATTTGTGGACTCCTAGGAAATAACGTATGCTTGTAATTCAAATACTCATCCAAAATAAAGCCCAGATATTTATAATGTTCAACATAATCCAACTTGTGACCCCCAAAATAAAACTGAAACTTACTTCTTCTATGCCCAGATTTTCTAAAATGCATAATCTGTGTTTTACTATGGTTAACTCTAAGTCTCCACTTCCCACACCATTTTTCGGCACACTTTAACATCTTCTGAAGATGTTCTTCATTTTCAGCCACCAAGATTATGTCATCTGCATAAAGTAATATGTCTAGTGTGTTATCCCCATCATAATTTATACCCAATCCAAGAGCTTTTATTTCCTGTGCCAAATTATTAATAAATATGGCAAACAGGGTAGGGGAGAGACAGTCCCCCCGTTTAACCCCTTGTGGTGTAGGGAACCACTCTGAATAGTACTCATTGACTTTAACACAAGCTTGAGGATCTTTATACAATGATTGTAAGGCCCAATAAAACCTTCCCTCTAGCCCTTCTCCCGAAAGACAATAAAATAATATAGTCTCTGTTTACAGAGTCAAAAGCTTTTTGAAAATCAATATAACAAACAAATGATGGTTTGTCTTGCATTAATCTATTTCTAACTACAGTAGTGATAGAAAATACATGATCCACACAAGCTCTTGCCTTTCTGAAACCGTTCTGCTCCTCTACTAAACGATCATTTTCTTCCAGGTAGGCCATGAGCCTGTTATTAAGAATAGATGTATATAATTTGTATGTTGTACTCAATAAGCTAATTCCCCGGTAATTAGCTGGTACTCTGGGATCATTTTTTATAGATTTCGGTATTGGACTAATAATCGACTTGTACCACATAGAGGGAATGAGCCCATTTTCAAAACAAAATTTGAATAAAATAGAAAGGAGATTTTTAAATAACGGACATTTCAATATTTCATTTGTCAACATATCAATACCAGAAGCCTTTCCCACTTTCAGGACATCAATAGCTTTTTGCACCTCCTCCTCATTAATATCTGCGTTTAGCACATTTTCATGATCAGAGGAGTGAGATGATTCTCTTTCTAACTTACAATTAAAAAGACAAATTTCATTTAGAAAAACTGAATCAAAGCAATCCATTTCTTGGTTACCCGAAAACAAATCTGAAAAACACTTTTCCCATTCCTGCAATACCTGTGAGACATCTGAAGCTATTTGACCCTTATTGTCATATATTTCAAGTGGTATTTTATTAGGGGAGAGCGGGGCACAAAGTAACGCTTTTTGACTTTCTCAGTTTGTGTAAATCTACTTATGGTTCAGAGTATTTATTTTTTCCCACATTAATTTCCCACATGTCTAGTACAATTATGTGTTTTTGTTTTATTAATACAGTATATACTTTTTTCTGGATATACCCCGAAAGAACAGAAGTGAAATGTGACAACATGCCCCATAGGTGGGGCACATTGTAACATGACATATGACAACTTAAAATGTTATCTGATCTAATAAAAAAAAATATACAAAACAAAATAAAATATTTTCTAAATAAAATACAATTAAAAAACTTTTTCATATAAAATAATGGCAATTTTTAATAATTAAATATAAACTAATTTTTGAGCTTTGACTACGAACACATGAAAACACAGCTGTACAACATAGTTCAAAACAAATAAATAATTAGTAATTTCTGAACATTGACTCTCAGTTTTTATTCACCTTTTTCTCACGTTTTCTCAATAAAATTAATAAAAGTATAGAATATAATAGCATATTTCTAATAGGGGCAGATTGTGACGCAGTGTTACAACATGCCCCCGCCTGCACAACTGGGATTTAAACCCGGCTAGTGTCTTCTGCTAGTTAGCGAAGCATTAAATAACTATCTCAACTGTTAAATAACATCTTGGAGATTAAAATAATATCAGATTTGTCTTATTTTAAAAAAACACAAAAAATAGAGATGAAAAATTAACTTAAGTAAGAAATGTACTTTTGCTATGGTTTAATAAATGTCTATAGATATCTTCAAAAAAAAAAAAAAATGGCGGAATTTTTTTTTCTATATAGTGTTGATATGGCAACTAGTAAATACACAAAGTTTCGTCATCCAAGCATGTGCGGAAGTATTTAAAACAAGCGTGTTACAACTAACCCCGTGTTACGTTGTGCCCCGCGCTCCCCTATATCTTTTGGGCCCGAGTTTTCTAATCTGATCCCAAAATCGTTGGGGGTTGGAAGCATGCATATCCTCTAGTTGTAAAATACAACCCTTATTATACTGTCTTTTAAAATATCTTAACCTTTTGTCAAACTGATTTTGTCTCAATTTAAATTCAGCCCTCACCTGTGTCTTATGGCAGTAATTGGCGTGGAGAGACCGTTCTGGAACGAGAGAGAGAGAGCGAGAGAGAGAGAGAGAGGGAGAGAGAGAGAGAGGACTCGTACGAGAGACTGGAGAGAAAATAGGACGCAGAGAAGGAAAACCGGTGGATCCGAGCTCTCATTTATGAACTGTTTTGTGCCGACGCGGTAATGTTAGCCACGGTGAATGCGCGTTGTACGCTGCTTTTGTTTGTTTTGTTTTATTTTAATAAAGTACGAGTCCCAGTCACGCCGACCCCTGTCTTCTTCCTTCCTGACTCTTGAACCTCATCACACTTTTATTTTAATTAAAATGAATTAACCGCAAGAAAAGTAAGGTTTAATACTAAATTGGTTATCATAGATGTTACTGTATGTCGAATTCATTGTTGGGATAACGCGGCGCAGTTTTACATGATCTAAACAATTGTTGTAAAAGTATATTCGAACATACCCACATCATTTGCCAAAATACTGATTAATCTTTATGTATAACACATGCTATATTTATTTACATGGCCATAAACACCAGACGTGATAAACAATGTCAATAATTAAACACAAACCTAAAGCAATAATACTTTCCTTACATAAACATAACTATTACCGAATGCTACATTTGGAAAATATAAAATTAAGCATGCTTTGTCGACAGAACCAGCTGCAATCGGTAAAGATCAATTGTGTTGCATAACGACTGCACGAACAAGCTAACGTTTGTTGCTTGATAGACGCTACAACTACAACTTGCGCATTTGTCCAGAAACATTTGGGATATTGTAAGTAATCAACTTAACAAAATATATAACACTGGCCTTGAGATTTTGGGATATTTTAATGCAAAAATGTACATATTGTACCTTTAATGAATATTTAATATTACCTCTAAACTTTGACTAGGCTTGGCATGTTGCATATTAATTGTTCTAGGAACCTCAAATAGGTTATATTTTAATTGTTGTGTATGTTGTGCTACTCTATAATGATGGTCTAATTAAGGTCATTTGCAGCATATATGTAGGGCCCGAACATAAACTCAAGCCCAGGGGCCCCAGACCTGATCTTTGGTCTTTTTACTTGCACTGTTTACTTGTCTTTATATTTATTAAAATACTTATAATATTTTTTGTGGTGGGTCCAGTGAAGATTATTGCAGGGCAAGTAAAAATCTGAACCAGAACAAACCTGTAGAAAAGATCTGACTTGTTTTGTTTGGTTGATTCTAGAGACCTTCATGATTATGTATATATATGTCAACAAAAAATACTAATTAGTAACATGAAAATGACCTTTCTTTGGGAGGGTTTGCCTTCGCTATGCTTCCTGGAAGTAGGGGTAGGAAGTTGACAGCCTCACAGGCCCGGCTGCAGGATGAAATGACTGAGGGGGCATGTGAAATTGTTAAGGGGGCTTAACTTTGTACCATCAATGAACAAAACACACTGATAACTCACTTAATAAAAAGATAAGCCAGCGTCATTTATTATATATTAACCCTTTCACGCTTAATTTTATAAAATATTCTGACTGACTCCGCAGAGTGAGTTTTTTCAAGGCGAATGTTATTTTAGAATGTTCCCCCTTAATGTTTCCATGGCGACGCGTCATAATTTGTCACGTGACACACCGCAGCCAGATCGCTTTTATTTCCTTTTTCCTTTTTTATTTAAAAATACTCACAAACTTGCTTACCATGTCATCAACTATCTGATATTCCGATTCTCAGAAATGTGTAAGTGAGTGTGTTTGGTCGTTTAAAAACCTTTATAAATAATCTTGATCTTGAACGTGAGATGGGCGCCACCATGTTTCTTTGCGCCGCAGTTCAGAGAGTCCTGTCTGTCATCAGTTTCTCCCGAAATAAATGCAAGAAAGTGTCCGATGAACTCCGAGAACAATAGAGTAAACTTTATAGTTACTTCCACTATGTTTGTCTGATGTGAATAACACACGTCGGCAAATTATATTTGAATAGATTGTTATTGCTGCTTCCACAGACATCAGTGTGTATTTTACAAACTCCAAATGTTCTGTTTTACTAGTGCTTATGTATATTTAAATGGCTGAAACCTAAAATAAACATTATTAGGTTGAAAACACTGCATAGTTGTGATATATGACAGTGCTCTGAGCGCTGAGCTCGTCCGTCTCTGGCTCAGCGCCAACCAACGCGCGAAAGCACAATTTGAATCTGGCAGTTATGTCACGTCACTGAACATTCTAAATCCCATATGTGGGACCGTACTCTCAGGGGCACAGACCGGATAACGCTCAAAAGGTTAAACATTTAATTTGTAACCATGAATACAAAAATGAAACTGAGGGGGCACAAATCAGATCTGAGGGGGCAATGCCCCCTTTTGCCCCCTCGTGGCGCCGGGCCTGCAGCCTCATGTGACAGGGAGGAAGTGAATACCTTTTTTTTTTTCTTGAAATCCTTTATTTGGTTGTTTGCTTGCATGCCATTGAGAAATAAAACATGGACAACCTCTAGAAAAATACTTATAAAAGGAAAATGACAACTATGCACTGCGGCAACTATAGTTGCCGGTGGGCTTATTGTAAGATTTGCTTTGTGAAGTCTTCATGTTATTTATGAGAGGCCGTATTGCCATTTCTTTTAAACAACGGTCTACAGTTTCACACACTTTCACGTGTTTCTTCACATCTGCCGACGGTGTCGCCATTTCTCATTTCACCCGTTTTTGTGCGTACGCCTGGGTCAGAGTTTGCGTGAAGGACCGCATATTTTCCCGTCAAGTTTGCTTTTTATAAATACGAATTATTGCGTAGAGAGCGGCGTACGCCTTCTTTTGTGCGTACGCAACATTTATAAATGAGGCCCCAGGAGTCGTGAAGTTCAATCAATCTATTCAAGTAAAAAGTTCAAGTAAAAGTTCAAGTAAAATTTACTGAAGAATAGTTTGCAGTTAAATTGGTAGAGCCAGCGTCAAAGTCTCACGAGGAGGTCGCAAGCTAACTCTACCTTACACAAAATCTCACACCAATTATACCTTTTCCAAGGACATACAAATCGTTGACTTCTGATTGGCTAAGAGAATATAAAGTCTAAACATGAATGCATTTTTAATAGATAAGTGGGTATATCGTCGTTAATCAAAACAGTTGTTGCCCAATTCCAAGATTTAAGTCCATGGTGATAATAATCAAACACGTAATAATCTAGAATACTGTCAAACACTTGATGGCTGCTCTGTTAAGTCTTCGTCGTCGGTTAGGAACCTGGGTGTGCTCTTTGATACCAATCTTTCATTTAAAAAAGTCACTTGTCTAGTATTTGTAAAACTGCATTTTTCCATCTTAAAAATATATCTAAATTACGCCATTTGCTCTCAATGACAGATGCGGAACAATTAGTTCATGCGTTCATGACCTCAAGGCTAGATTATTGTAATGCTCTACTGGGTGGTTGCCCTGTCACGGTTCATAAATCCATTGTCTTCTTCTTGTCTCGTGCCTGTTGTCATGTGTGTGTTGTGCTTTAATTGTGTGGGCGGGTCGTCTGATCAGCGATCATCAACAATTAGCTCATCACTCCCGTCACCAGCTGCAGCTCATCTCATCACCCCATAAATACTCACCACTTTCTCATTTCCCCTGTCAGATCGTTGTATGTGGTTCCCGGTTGTGTTCCCAGTCTTCGTGTCGAGTTTGTGCCTACCTTGTTCCTGTTCTGTTCGTGTTCCTTTGGATTCTGGATTATTCGTCACCTGGGAGACTCACCGCACCACTTCACCGTCTGCACTGGATCATCTGACCATCGGGGTCCCTGCGTTGCCATCCTGTGTCCCAGCTGTTGTTTGTTCATTGTTCAGCCTTCTCAATAAATGAGTACACTTGCAATTGCTTCCTCATCTTTTACCGTTACAGAACGATCTGACCCTAAGCATGGAAGCAGCGAGTGGTCCTCCCAATCCTATGGAGGATTTCCTGAATCAATGCATGAAGAGGATGGACACGCAGGAGAAGAATCTCCATGAGACAGCTCGCGCTGTTCAGGCTCTGGTAACGCAGGTGTCCGGGCTCACCCAGCAGCTACAAAAACCACAGGTTCCCGCTGCGCCACCCGCACCAATCTCACAATTTACTCAGACGCTCTGAACTGAACTGCTTCCGCATCAATGACACAGTCGCTCACTTGCTCTGCTGTTTCCTCCAACACTTTAGCTGTGTCCCAAAGTGAAGGCTGCGTCCTTCGAAGGACACGTCCTTCTAAGGACCCAGCCTACCCAGCCTTCCCAGCCGTCGAAGGACGCTCCGAGTCTAGCCTTCGTAGGATTGTAATTGCCACCAGGTGTTCACCATTATGCTGTCGCCTAGCAACGGTGCGATAGGAGAGCTGCCATCCTATGCGGCATCAATTAAAAATAAACATGGAGCAAGACTGCATAATTTTATTTTTCTTATTTTATGTTTTACTGGAGGAGATGGTGGGGATGTTTCATCCCAGGCGCCGCCGGGTGATGTATCTCCGGCTTTGTCAAGACCGTGGCCAGGTAAAGTAAACTGGTTTGCTGCATCCCAATTCAGAAGTTGCGTCCTTAATTGCTGGAGTACACAAGTTGAGACTGTACTTGAGTCATGTTATGATAGGCTACTTATGAAAATACAAAATACATATAAAGCTGTTCAAATATTTAGTTATAGGCTAAGTTACCTTACGAAGATGCGATTTTTATGTATTTTTATGTTCTTGATCATGGTGATCTTATTCATTTTTTTTATTTCATTTTTTTCAAATGAAAATGCTTTCGTCACCGGCGCGCGATGACTTATGGGGTAGGATAGGCCACTAAGGATCCGTTTTTGAATCCTTCCCTTCACGGGGAAAGAAGGGTGCATTTGGCGTCGCTTTTAGCCTTCGTCGCGGCGCGATGACGCAACCGTCCTTCGAATACGGCCTTCGAAGGATGCATAACTGAATTGGGACAGCCTTCATCGAGCCGCGGTGACGCAATCGGCCTTCAAATGCGACCTTCTAAGGATGCAGCCTTTGAATTGGGACATCCTTCGTCGCGCCGCGGTGACGCAAATACGGCCATCCGGCCTTCAAATACGGCCTTCGAAGGACGCAGCCTTCACTTTGGGACACAGCTTTTGAATGGGCTTTATGCACAGCTGCACCACTTCCTGAACTTCAGGCAGGTCCTTTGTTTCCTGTCTGCCTTTATTGGACAAACTGATTAATCCAGGTGTGCCTGACCACCTGGATTAATCAGTTGGTCCAATAATGGCAGACAGGAAACAAAGGACCTGCCTGAAGTTCAGGAAGTAGTGCAGCTGTGCATAAAGCCCATAGGAACATGACGTAATTTTGGTCTTGAATCGAAGTATTACATGTCTGCCATCTAGTGGTAGGGAATACAAATGAGATATTAAACCATATTAGGATCTACAGCCTGTTTTATTAAGTATGACGTCTTGTCGCAATTTTGCGACTTTGGCGCTTAGAGGTTAAGCCATACACATATTATCAAAACTATTACGGAATAAAAACGAATTTACGATTTTATGTTTGGGTCTATAGATAAGTGCAGAGCGAAGATTTTTCTCTATGGCTCTGGGTTAGTGTACAGAGTAGGCTAAGAGTTTATATCTCACAATTCTGAGAAACGATGTCAGAATTGTGAGATATAAACACGCAATTGCGTGTTATAAAGTCAGAATTGCGTGATATAAAGTCGCAATTGTCAGAGCATGTCAGAACACATCCAGGACCCAGAAAACAGCTCAGACTCCAGAGGGTTAATGGCCCGAGTGTGCTCGGTGTGCTGGGATGTTGCAACTGATTAAGAAGATTATTGATAAAGCTATCTTTAGTGGCAAAAGTGATGGTTCAGTGGCAGAAGTGATGGTCTAACATATTTATAACACGGAGTCGGCTTTGCTAGCCTGGCTCCGCCCTCCTGCGTACTTCCGTTCAATTTCATTTTCCTTCAGTAACTCCGTCTGGGATTGTGGTGTATTCTTTGGTTTTCTCCGATCAATTTTTAACCGGTCCAATCAGCGAACAGAGGGAGTGGCTGAGAATGCTGACGTTGAGATCATGCGCTAGTTTGAGTTGACATATGTCACGACCAAAAGTTAGCGATTGGTTATGGCAGATCCAGAGTGACTCTGGTCAGATCCAATATAGTCAGGGGGCCAATTCTGAAAAGGGCTTCCGTTAAGACTTTTGTGGACATGTTTTGGTACAAGCTGTCACCCTATTTTTTTTAGTTAGAAGACACCCATAGGTAAGATATTAGGGTGGTTGTCAAGCTGAATTTTTTATTTTTTTTTGACCAATTTTTTGGTTTCCTGCTCAACACGACATGCCAACAGTAAATGTTTAATATCTCCACAACCACAAGGACCATATTCATAAAAATGGTATCAAATGAAATCCAACACTCATGGGATGTCTGTTGAAGTGTCAGAATGAACATTTATTGTACAGTGTAAGAGACAACAAAACTAGAACATGAAAAAAACTATCTCTACCTAAAGAGAACCAGTTTTCAAAGTGAATATCAGCTTGGAAAACATAATCTAGCATCCCAAAACCTCTATCAATCAGTACCCATATCTATGGGAATGAGTCAAGCAAAGTTTAAAGCTTGTAGGGAGAGACAGTGCAATGCTGCACAAGTTATAATACTTTAATGTCAAGGCGGAAATTTAGAACTGTAGTTGGTGGTCTATGGTGCTTTTTGACTTGATTAGTGTACCAGGTTGTAACACAAATTATATTTAATTGACATATCACTATAGTTATTAATTCCATCCTAACAAAATTGCTCTCTCACTTCTTTAGGGTTAGGGTCATTTAGGGTACTTTTTTAAGCATCTATGATATTGGAAATTGGGGTTCTAACCCTCAAGTTTCTTCAAAAATAGTCCCTAGATTATTTATCATCTTTACAGTAATGTACCTATTTAGAGTCCCTACTCTACAGAATTAAGAGATTTTCCTCTTCTTAATTTACCTATACCTGAAATATTTTCGAATTCATCAGTAATTGTTCAAACCATGAGATCTATATCAATTCTCAGTCGTACAGTTTGATTGAACCAAATAAAACATCAATAAAAATCACACAAAATTAATTATTCTGCTAAGCTTAAACCATTAGTTGGTCCACATCTTCCTCCAGATGTGTTGATCATCTCGTTGCCCCATGGACATTCCATCTTCACCAGGGTGACTCTTTGTGAACCGTTGCAATGGGCTTTCCCTCGTTGGCAAGGGAGGAACGTTACTAGCACGTCCTTGATCCCCCACTTGACGCTGTGCGTTGTCGTTGGCGTTGGTGAGGGCTGGTTGGTGTAGTTTAAGTCGATGTGCTTGGACGGACGTGTCACCGCACCCCAGATGGGACCTTGTTTGTGGAATGAACCACAAGAACAACCTGTGAATGGAGATCCATCATGACATCCTGTAAAAAGTAAAAAGTTAAATATGGGGTGGACAGGGCAAGCTTGCTTGCTCTCTGCCTTCCCAAAGTTATACGCTGCGCGTGTGTGGCATTGTTTATTTCTGCCACAACAATAAACCCAGACCAGGATAGTTTGTCAAAATCATCCATGGTCGTTATTTTGTTGGGTAAATTTAATCCTCTGTTGGGTCATATTTTACCCTGTGTATTATATTTTAACCTGTGTGCCCACGTTAAATTTAGATACAGCTGCTTTGATTGACATAATTTGTCTTGGAAACACCATATTTCACACACTCACTTTCACACACACTTTCAGATACCCCTCTCTGGCCAGAGATTCATACATTCTTGTCTGCCATAGCAGTTTATGAACTGAATGGGGAACATATTTTTATTAGGAGTGGAATACCACCAAATCTGAACGGTAACAAAGTCGTTCGACGACGACAGAAACTACTGAACGTAGACACACTGTGGCATTCCCCTTGCGACAGTGTCTGATATACAATTTTCAATTGTCCGATGCAGTCGCCATGTGATTGAGTTTAACACTGTGAGCGTAAACCTAACTTTTCAAAATCAAATAGATTAAACACTTTAAATAATAATCATATAGACCTACAATTGCAGTTGAGAGAATACGTTTTAATTTCTCAAATGCAATTTGTCATTCTTTGAACAATTTCAATTTTCCAACTTTTTGTTGTTGCTCATAAGCTATTTAAAAGAAGATTTAGAAATCTTTACACAATCTTTGATCCATGGACAAAAAAAAAAAAAAAACCTTTCTATCTCGTACCCCTGGTGATGACAGCATGTGATTTCAAAAGTTTAGAATTAAAGGTCCCGTTGCATGCGATTCCATGTTTCAAACTTTAGTTAGTGTGTAATGTTGCTGTTAGAGCATAAATAATATCTGTAAAATTATAAAGCTCAAAGTTCAATGCCAAGCGAGATATTTTATTTAACAGAAGTTGACTACAAAAAACGGCTCGATTGGACTACACCCCTCTACATCCTGCATTAGTGACATCACCAGAACCGTTTCTTGACTAACCTCCGCCCACAGGAATGCTCCCTCAACTCTACTGGCTACTTGCGCACTTCTTATAACTTGGCCTACTGTGTTTACTCAGCTCTTACGGTGATTTTCTGAAGTAAAACTGACGCTTCATCTTTTGTGTGATGTACAATAAACTTTATTAAACTCATCAGTATATGTTTGATCATCATTCAGACAGCAGACTTGTAGGCTATTAAAAAATAATGGATACATAGCCTACAAGCAGATGACAAATACGTTATAATAACCGTAATTAAACTACTAAACCATACCTGTTTTATCTCTATACAGCAATCTGACTCTGTAGGCATTATTGTCCGACTCGAAATGAACACCGTTACTGAGAGTTTCTGATATTATCATCATTCCGTGAGATGAATTTTTCCTGACAGACTGAGCACGAGCTCATGAAGCTCCGCCCCCTGTGTCGTCCAGCAGCACCTCATTTGCATTTAAAGGGGACACACTGAAACGGCTCGTTTTTCTGAGCCCCAACAAATGTCAATTTAAACATGCTGTAAAAAATGATCTGTTGGGTATTTTGAGCTCAAACTTCACATACACACTCTGGGGACATCAGAGACTTATTTTACATCTTGTGAAAAGGGGCATAGAACGGGACCTTTAAAAAACATTGTTTCTATTGAATCTAGAAAATTACCTTTGAATGAAATGGAGTGACCAACATTTTTTGCTTTTCTAGCCATAATTTCTCTTTAGACGCCTTGTGGCCTATATTGTATTTTTCCTTTTCCATATAATTCTGCAATGTCAATAACCTATTAATGCTTTTACATAACTCTCACTGCCATATCCAGCCTCAGTTTTAACTGAATGTTAAAGGGATACTTCAGGATTTAGCATTAAGCTTTGTATTAGTAGAAAACCTGTAGTATTTTCGAATTACCGTGCTTTCCACCCTCATATCCCCCTGAGACAAGAGATTTATGTATTTTTTTTGTCTGGAAAAAATCCTCCGATGACGCAAAAATCGTCATTTTGCGTCATCGGAGGATTTTCTGGCCAGAGGCTAAAGACTACAGCCAGTAGATGGCGTTGTTCCACATGTTTTCAACCCGCCCATAGAGGGTGGGATCTCACTCACAGAATGTACACACAGTTCAGCCGTCTTTCTTTGGAAGCTAAGCTAGCAGGCTCTTGTTCTGTGGAGAAAGCTGAATAGTAGGAGAAAGCTAAGTAGGGCTTACCATCCTCCTTTTCCCGGACTTGTCCGGCGGGCGAGATCGTTCAAAATGTCCGGGATTCAGCTTTTGCATTCTGCGGTCGCCATTCATTGTTTACATGCACACTTTTTGTTTCAATCTAACTGAATTCATTCCGATTGGTGAATCTGAATGTAGTGTTTACATGAGCGCTAAACAAGTAATCGGTTGATGTGCGTTTTACCATTGCTAAGAAAATTCCTGCTCCTCTGTGAGAGACGCGAGACCCGGCGCGTCTCAGTAATGAGCCGTTCTCCCGCGGCCGTCAGGCTCGTCCTGCTCGCCACAGTAAACATAATGAATGAATGGCGACTGTAGAACGCAAAAGCTGAATCCCGGACATTTTGGGTCTCTAAATCCCTGGCAAACTCATCACTTAGGCTAGCCTTGTTGTTTTCAACTGCGCACTCTTACCGGTAGGCGTGGCCTCCTAAGGCAGCGAAGCAAGTGCATTCTGGGAGTTGTTGTCTTTCATCCACATAAGCCAAAAATACATTTTTTGGCTTTTCTCAGTCTAGAAAGCACCAAATTCAAAAATTTCTTCACATTTCTTCTACTTAAATTACCTATTTTAAATACACATTCATCTTCCCAGAGGTGAAGTATCTCTTTAACTTCCGCTATTGAACGCAGAAGGGCAGTTACTGACTGGTACCTATTGAAAGCAGATTCAAAGAGTTAGTTTAAACAGAGAAGAATATGAAAAATTATGAAGAACTGCTGAAACCAGTGGATAATCAAAAACAATCAAGTTAAATAATAACTAAATTTGAAACGGTCTCTGTAGTGATCATTGAAAATGCAGCACCTAGTCCACAAGGCTGTTTGTTCAGACTGTACTGTTGACACCTGCTGTGATCATCTTCTCTGGATCTGCTGCCTCAATCTGCTGCCAAATCACAGCTGTGCTGACACAACAGTGCCCATTGTGGTGTGATACTCTTGTGG
Source organism: Scardinius erythrophthalmus (assembly GCF_964197995.2). Lineage (NCBI taxonomy): Eukaryota > Metazoa > Chordata > Actinopteri > Cypriniformes > Leuciscidae > Scardinius > Scardinius erythrophthalmus. Next base: position 4,878,856 of record NC_138221.1, on the reverse strand, counting down.
TATTTATTGATTATTATTTTTTAATGATCATGCTTGCACATAAGTTGGATTATATTGCACCTTTGCCCAAAATTACAGTAGGTAACATGGAAGAAAATGGAAGCACTTTGGAAAAAAAATCCGCTTTTACCACTTTTAAGAATATGGTATTAAAATGGACAAAAAAAAAAACATTTTCTAAGCTGACAACCTGGCTAGAACACATGTTGAGGAGTTAAATATTAATACTGGATAGGTTGTATACTTGTACCAAAAAGTGTCCGTCAAAGTTTTGGCCCCCTGACTAATAGTTTTAAACTTCAACAGAGTACCCGCCTACAAGGAAGTTAACGCTTGTAAATGGAGAGAGGCCAGACTCTCAAATGAAATGTACGAGAGTCTGGTAGAACCAGGCTAGGCTTTGCGGCCTTGGCTAAATGAAGTTTATACAAGACTAGATAATGATCTGAGATGTCATCGCTCTGCTGCATAATTTCAATGGCATCAACATTTATTCCATGTGATAATATTAGATTAGTACTTTATCTGCAGTCAATATTAATTCTGATGGAAAGTCTGCAAATTCTTTGATAAAATCTGTATGGTGCCCTGGTGGCCTGTATACAGTAGCCAGCACAAATCTCAAAAGTGATTTAACATTTACACTGTATATTTTTACATTAAGCACCAACACTTCAAAAGAATTATATTTAAAACTTGATTTCTTAGTGGTTTTGAAAATATTACTATAAATTACAGCAAATACTCCCCCTTTGCCTTTCAGACGAGGTTCATGTTTATAACAGTAATCTTGTGGGGTGGACTCATTTAAAGTAATGTAATTGTCTGGTTTTAGCCAGGTTTCTGTCTGGCCAAATGTCACATGTATATACACAACAGCAATATTGTCAACAGATCATTACATATAAAGAAAAGGATCATAATTTCATTATGTTAGAACACTTCAGTTTAACACATGTTTGAGTCCAGGCAGAAATAAAGTCTATTTCTCACCACACCACAAGTAGTTCAGGTAAGAGGCGAGTGTTTCCAATACTCCAAAATTTTAATAGAAATCCAGAAATAGAAGTCCAACATAAAGTGTTTCAAACCCTATCCAAGCACCAGTCCAGGTAATCAACAAAGGTGTGAAAGCATAGTCCAGATGAAGTGTCCACATTGAATGAAGCCAAAAGAGAACCCTCTAAACAAATAGACAAACACAAATCACAATCAACACATATATCTTCTTTTTTTGAGCAAGATGGCGCCAGTGTGTTTGTCGGCTTGCCGTCAGCTCCGTCAACTTCTACTATGTTTGTTTGTGTTGTCACTTATGCTATGTCGGTACTGTTCTGTTGCTGCTACAAGGTCCTATGATCGGAATACTTTGTTGGATCTCAGAAACGCACTGGTGACCCCTGTTCTTTACGACTGATGTCACCCTCTGTTTATTTACTCCATCGCTGAGTGCGTCATTCGGCTACCTTGCTGTATCTCTAACCGGAGGAAGCATCGGAAGCGCCGGGGCAAACGTGGAGGCATCCGGGTGAAGATCAGAAGAGAAGCGATTGCTTCTCCCGCACAATTAGGTCCCTGCCAGCTCTCTGCAGACATTCTAGGTCGGAAAGATCTCTACGTGGCTCGACGTTCGTGGGATCTTTGGTACTCTTGTCACGTATACATTACCCTGCATCGACCTCAAATGCCAGTTAGCCCTGCTCAACCGAGATTGCGTATCCGTAGCGGTGGGGTAAACTGTATGATCGTCTCCTTATACTTGGTGACTTTAATATCCATGTTTGCTGTCCGGATAGACCTGTGGTTAGCGAATTCTGTGGTGAAATAGATGCCTTTGGCCTTACGCAACATATAGATAAAGTTACAAATAAACTGGGACATACACTTGATTTAATTTTATCTTATGGTTTTAATGTTGATAATAATGTGATTGAGGAGGCCACTTTCTCTGATCATAAGCCCATTATATTTGACATCACCCTTTTTAATCCCCTGCAAACTGTTATAGTTCAGGATCATTACTCCCACCAGATACATTCTCTTACTGCAGCTCAGTTTTCTGATAGTTTTTTGAGTGGGAATGTTGCATCTACTATTGCAACATCGGCATCGTTCTCCTCTAGTCCGGATGAATTAGTTACCCCTTTTCGCTCATCTTGCTCTTCCATACTTGACTCAGTAGCACCTTTCACATACACTCGCTCCAAATTAAAATCTCATTACTGATTAGATGAGGATACGTGCTCTCTTAGGCAGGCCTGTCGTAAAGCTGAAAGGAAATGGAAAAAGGATCATCTCAATGTTTCCTTTCAAATTTGTAAATCGGCATTCGCTTCTTTTCAGGCAGCAGCAAAAATAGCCAGAGCAAAGCACCTCTCAGATTTGATCAGTAAACACTCAAACAGACCAAAAATTGTATTTAGTACTATAAACTCTGTTATCAACCCCTCAGATTCCCCAGTTGTTGATGTAGCCACTGATACCTGTGAGAAATTTCTTAATTTTTTTACTAATAAAATTGCAAACTTTAGATTTGTGTTTACCACCACCTCATCTGTTACTCCACCTGGTTGCTCAGGGGCACTGGCTACTTTCAACCAATTTCAGCCCATCTCTCTCGCTGAACTGAGGAATTTAGTATCACATATGAAACCTACTACTTCATCTTATAATTCTATCCCCTCTTCTATTATAAAGGATGCTTTTGATGTAGTCGGCCCCTCCATTCAGGTCATCTTAAATTCATGTCTTGCATCCGGCACTGTCCCTACATGTTTTAAGCATGCGGTTGTCCAACCCCTGCTCAAAAAACATGATCTCGATGTTAAATGCCTAAATAACTACCGTCCCATTTCTAAGCCTCCTTTTATTTCTGAAGTTCTGGAAAAAAACTGTTCTGTCACAGCTGCTCCCCTTTTTTGACCAACCACAATAAACTAGAACCTTTTCAGTCAGGTTTTAGATCACTTCATAGAACTGAAACAGCTCTGCTCAAAGTAACCAATGATCTTCTTCTTACACTAGATTCAGGTGATAATGCCATCCTGATATTATTGGAGCCGCCTTCGACACCGTTGATCATAACATCCTCCTTACTCGCCTTGATCAGCAGGTGGGCATTATGGAGATTGCATTACTTTGGTTCCGTTCCTGTCTCAATGATAGGACTTTCTCAGTATCTATTGGCAAGCTCTCCTCATCTTCTGCTTCCGTTTCATATGGGGTCCCTTCAGGGGTCCATTTTGGGTCCTATGCTTTTTAGCCTGTATATGCTCCCACTGGGTGACATCATAAGGAAGTATAACATCTCTTTTCATCTCTATGCGGACGACTCACAGTTGTACTTGCCTATAAAATCTAGGGATTCCATACAATCTCTTCTGGCCTGTCTCGAAGACATCAAAACTTGCATGGTTAACAACTTTCTCCAGTTAAACGGAGACAAGACAGAAGTAATTATTTTTGGTTCTCCCAAGGCAAGATGCACTGTGGTAAAAATTTAGGTCACTTCACCCCATTTATCAAATCTTATGCCAGAAATGTGGGTGTCAGTTTTGACTCAGAACTCTGCCTTGACAAACAGATTAGTTCTGTCCAGATTAGTCCCAATTTTGGCCTCCTTGCATTGGCTCCCAGTTCCTTTTAGGATTCAGTTTAAAGTTTTATTGTTCGTTTTTAAGGCACTTAATGGGCTCGCCCCAACTTATATCACCGACCATGTACAGCCATACTCAGTTTTAAGGTCAGTGAGATCCTCAAACAAAGGGCTCCTGCTTGTGCCGCGCTCACGGCTTAAACAGAGAGGTGATAGAGCTTTTGCAGTTGCTGCCCCACGATTGTGGAACCAGCTCCCCCAGGATATTACATCTGCCCCCTCCATTGCTGCATTCAAATCTAGGTTAACCTGTTAACCATTGCCAGTGCGCCCGCGCACTGAAGCGTTTTTTTTTTTTTTTTTTTTACTTCAAAGTTACTATCAGATTTAATGTTATACCTTGACAAACTATACATCATTAAAAAGATATAAGACTCAAGTTTCAGTATTTGACCACTATTGTATTCTGAGAAACTCATAGTGACAGTTATGTCTTAATTTGTGTCAGGAGTTATGAAATGAAAAAATGAGTCGATACCTTTAATATGAATTATGCGCGTCAGCCGCTTTCATTCATAAAAAAAACTCCGTGCTGTCGTCATGACAGCGATTCACAAAACAACGTCCCTCGGGGCTTTAGCTCAAAAATGTGCAGATTTGGAGAAATATTGATAGATTCTCATAGATTTACATCATATTTCTATAGACAGGAATAATATTTATTGAATTTATACCCAAATGCGTCGATGTAATCTTTATGAGCGTTTGGTACTCTGATTTACTGTGTTTTCAATTCATACCAATAGCCTGAGGGCGCTATATGCACAATAATGGTCCATATATGGAACATGAAGAAGAGCCATAATCATGTGACATTCCAGGAAGCCTCGAACACACACAGCTAACAGAAATCTCGCTGTAATATGCAGATAAAGACGTTTTGAAGACAATAAACATGATTGCAATGATATTTGATTTGCCTGTGTTCTTCAAGCCATGCCAGGTATTTTCATAATAATAGATCATATTTAAAATGTAATGCTAATCTATATAGACTTTATCATCGTGCAGAATACAATAAAATAATATATTTTCTGTCTTATTTTTTTATCTGAAGCCAAATTAGATCACAGAAGATTATTTAAAACACTCCACTTGCGTTAGAAAGTAAGTTTGGAGCACAAACATGGTTTTAATCTTGTATATTGTCGGGCAATTCCAGTGTTATGGACGTGACATTTGCAGTCAAAACTTGAAATATAAATTCTCAGAAAATGCATTTAATACCAATATATTGTAAACGTCTGTTTATATATCCATACTCCCTTAATAAAGGAGTCCAGACATTAGAAAAATATCAGTCTACGCATGCGTTTTATATTTAATATGAGGGAAATACACATGCGTTACGGACGTGACAAAAAAAATCTCTAACATTTTGTTGCCAAAATATTTTTTAGTAATTCTGTGAATTACACTGCGCAAACCAAAAGTAATAGTACCCACCGAATGAAAAAGGGTTGGCTCTCCACAGAACATAAAATATTCATTTTATGTTATTTTTCGTTTTCACATTTATGAGGAAAAAACAATGTTACGGACGTGACAGTTCTCCGTTACGGACGTGACCACTCTGAAAGCGGCACTAAAAGACTGCTTTAAAACGTTCACAGAGACCTCAAACAGGCATTTAAAACACCAAATATTAAGGATTGGTATTATAAGCAAAAATAATATTCGATGTTTGTTCGAAAACCGTACCTCTCCCCCAACATGCTCACCGGTAAGACGGCGTTCACTCAAATCCCGCTCCAACATTACATTTGAGTAGGCATTTAGTCTCATATTAATGTTTAAATAAAATAATTGTATTTTTTATTTCATATGTTGATTATATGAAAGGATAACAGCATGAGTAAGATCATAAGATGCGCAATATATCGGATTCAGTATATCAGCGGGCAGACATGATTTTGACCAATTCTTTAGTTTTTTTTTTGTAGAAAGCTTTTCTTTAATGTGAATTTCGTTTTGTATAAATTGTATCTTAATTTTAATCAATGTTTCATCAACAAATTGCCTGGATTTTTTTAAATAAGAAGCAAATAGGCTATAGCACACAATTTAATCAGGACACAGAGGCGCCGTCGCGTGAAGTGGAGCGCGCCTCATAAATGAACCGAAACTCCGCGTATAATGTAGCCTTGCCTCACATATCTGAGAAATATATCTATAGGACGTCTGAAATGTCTACTTTTAAACTACTTTTAAGTCGTGAGTCAAAATGATTGCAATATCACTATTATTTTGTCAGCTTGATCGTGGGATTATGATGAATATTCATGTTTTAACCAAGAGGGAAAAACGCGACATCCCGAAGGAAGGATCCCATATTTCTATGGCTATAAGACACATGCTCTTCTTTAAGTTGTACTGTATCATATAGGCTACTACCTTCTGATATTCATATTTCGTCCTGTAACTGGCAGAGGAAGAGAAGATCCATTCATGTGCGCTTTATCCGCCGCGCACTGAGGCGCTATATATAGAAATATACCACGCCGTATTAAAGAGCGGCCTCTATTGTTTACATTTTGTTATAAAATAGACTGAATTTGAAAGTTGAGACATTTTTTCATATTAAAACTAACAAAGCACAAATATTATTGCGATTATTGGATATGCACTGAATATATGATAAGCCTGAAACCGATCACAAGTGCATATGTTTTGATGTGAAGCGTCCGTAACGGTCACGTCCGTAACGCATTATTATGGTTGTTCAGAGCAAAGTAGTGGAATGAAATGTCGATCCTAGTAAGCATAAACATAGTTTAGCTTTGCATATAAAGTTTCAAGTTATTTGCATTTATAATTGTTATATTATATAAACTTAATCTTTAAAACGTTACGGACGTGACAGAGCACTAAAGCGTTGAGACCTCTTTATTAAAGCCCTTATAAATTCAACAGGCAGTGCTGTTATGACCAAATTAGTATATTTATTTCTCAGGCATGCCTCCATCTTTCAGCAAAATGCTTTATGTTCAAATTAAGTTTTTAAAAGGGGGGTCTTTGATACCTCTTTGGAAAGCATGAAATATGGCTGGTTGAAATGAAAATTTTAGCATTGTTGCTCACCTCATATGTGGTGGAAAAAAAAGGCAATTTTCTTAAAATTTCTGATACAGCACATTAATACAGTATATTACAGACCTAAATGGACAACTTAAAAGGGGTTTTGATCTTTAGGTAAAAACTTTATTTTTTCATGGTAAGGATGACTTTTGCGTGGAATTGCCCTGTCGTGTATTGATGGTGTGCTAAGCTAACATGCTAGCTAGCCCTGGGTGCACCTGCCACCTAGAAGTTATTATTTTATGATTTTTTCTAAGTATGAATGCTTACTGAAATGTTTCTTTATTCAAGAAGGGCATTTGAGAAAAAATTTGAGAACTTTGATAAAAGAAGTTAGGGATTGAAACCCTATGAATAGCCTGTGAATAGCCAGTCGTTAGTAACTATAATGCAGACAAAAGAAATGGACAAAAGAAATGCATATTTCGAGCCATAACCAGGCTGGAGAGGTGTGAATGTGTGCAGGAGAGACTGAGACTGAATGGTCTCAGTTTGCACCACAAAACAATAGAGACAAAAGACTGAATGGATGCTTAGATGATGACTAAACATCAGTAGCATTTTAGCGTCTAATCAAAATAAAGGCATATGACATGATTTTGAATTTTTTTTAACTAAATACAGAGTTTTAGACGTACCATCTTCAGATTTTAAATATAAAATGCATAGACATGTGGCTTTAGCTGTAGTGCATTTCTAGATTGCTACAGTGCCAACTTCAATTTTATTTTCATGAGGATGTTTTTTAAAAAAATAAATTTCTAATAACTTTACAAAACTTTGAAGCTATTTATAAAAAAAATTCATTATGACAATAATTAATTCTACATTTACAATAAACTGCCAGGTGTCAGCTTTCAAATGAGATCATACTTGTGCTTTTAGTACAAAGGGTTCATGAACTGTATCTGTTTCAGTTTGGGTATGTCATTTCTGGGGATTTTTCAAAAGTGGGGTTGCAGCTTAACAGGTTATAAACTCATTTTTAATCTTTGGCCTTTCTTGTTCCCTAACCTGGCCCTCATGTTTGTTTTTTGTATTTCTGTGTTATGTGCCCTGGTATTGAAAGTTTTCTTATTATTTATGTTTTATATGATTATGATTATTGATTCTATGCATTTTATTTTTTACTTGTCTTTTTAGTTATTCATTGTACAGCACTTTGGTCAGTTTTGCTAATATAATAAACATAGAATTACAAAATATATACAACTTACATTGAGCTGTAGAACCAAAAAGGTTCCTCATAATAGGGTTTCTTGCATCTGGCTCAGTTGAGCAAACACTCAAAGCCATGCCAGTACCTCTCTAAACACTCTTACTTGTCTCTCTTAACCTGCCTTTTAAAAATATGAATGCTAGTAAACTCTTTCACTTCACTTGGTAAGAATTCCACATTTTTGGAGCATAGTGGCTAAAAAAAGCACCACCTGATCTTTTATGAATAACTGTATAATGTGCCGGAAGATTATTGATCTGACAGACAGTCTTGACAGACAGTCTGAAATGTATAAAGGTGCCAGATTGTGCTGAGTTTTATAAACAAATAAAAGAACCTTAAAATCTATCCTTTGATGAACTGGTAACCAATGTATTTCCATTAAAACCGGTGTAATATGTTCTCTCCTTTTTAATTTAATTTGTACTCTGGCTGCTACATTTTGTATCAATTGTAACTTTGCTATAGAGCCCTTAGGTAGGCCAATGTACATAGCATTACAATAATCAAGATGAGAAAAGATAAAAGCATGAATGAGTTTCAAAGATTAAAAAAGGGCGAATCTTGGCTATATTTCTCAGATGATAAAAACAAGTTTTTGTCACTTGATTAATATGAGACTTAAAATTCAGGTCACAGTCCAAAATGACACCTAGGCTCTTTAATTCTTTCTTAGATTGTAGGACTAAGGGACCCAATATAAGAATACAGCTGTTCTGAGGCAGAGCAGAGCATAACACATGTGATGGAGCAGTTAACCCACAGGAACAGACACATTTCATGCTGAGAACGTTTACACACACACACATACACACACACACACACACACACACACACACACACACACACACACACATTTAATTTTGTGTAGAAAATTAAGTAATGTAAAAAGTAAAGTAAATAAAATAATGTTAAATTACTAAATGTCTGTGTGATTTTTATTTTGTATTTATTGGAACAGAACCGTGTTGTCTAATCCATGCAAAATACAAAAATTTAATACCATCTATGTTAGAACACTTGGCATTGCACAAGATGTTGGAAATCGTGCTTAATATTTTCTAAACCAGTATTTATTTTCAGTTGAATTTTCTGATTGGTCCCCTCTGACTGCTTCTTGGTCCCCCTTGACTGGTGGTTCTTGGTCCCCCCCTGACTGGTTCTTGGTCCCCCCTTGACTGGTTCTTGGTCCCCCTTGACTGGTTCTTGGTCCCTGGTCCCCCCTTGACTGGTTCTTGGTCCCTCTTGACTGGTTCTTGGTCCCCCCCGACTGGTTCTTGGTCCCCCCTTGACTGGTTCTTGGTCCCCCCTGACTGGTTCTTGGTCCCCCCCTGACTGGTTCTTGGTCCCCCCTTGACTGGTTCTTGGTCCCCCCTTGACTGGTTCTTGGTCCCCCCCGATTGGTTCTTGGTCCCCCCCGACTGGTTCTTGGTCCTCCCCTGACTGGTTCTTGGTCCCCCCCTGACTGGTTCTTGGTCCCCCCTTGACTGGTTCTTGGTCCCCCCTTGACTGGTTCTTGGTCCCCCCTGACTGGTTCTTGGTCCCCCCTGACTGGTTCTTGGTCCCCCCTTGACTGGTTCTTGGTCCCCCCTTGACTGGTTCTTGGTCCCCCTTGACTGGTTCTTGGTCCCCCCTTGACTGGTTCTTGGTCCCCCCTGACTGGTTCTTGGTCCCCCCTGACTGGTTCTTGGACCCCCCTGACTGGTTCTTGGTCCCTGGTTCCCCCTTGACTGGTTCTTGGTCCCCCTTGACTGGTTCTAGGTCCCTCTTGACTGGTTCTTGGTCCCTCTTGACTGGTTCTTGGTCCCCCTTGACTGGTTCTTGGTCCCCCCCTGACTGGTTCTTGGTCCCCCCCTGACTGGTTCTTGGTCCCCCCCTGACTGGTTCTTGGTCCCCCCTGACTGGTTCTTGGTCCCCCCTTGACTGGTTCTTGGTCCCCCCTTGACTGGTTCTTGGTCCCCCCCTGACTGGTTCTTGGTCCCTGGTCCCCCCTTGACTGGTTCTTGGTCCCCCTTGACTGGTTCTTGGTCCCCCCTGACTGGTTCTTGGTCCCCCCTGACTGGTTCTTGGTCCCCCCTGACAGTTTCTTGGTCCCCCCTGACTGGTTCTTGGTCCCCCCTGACTGGTTCTTGGTTCCCCCTGTGCCCACCCATTTATAATAAAAAAATAAAAAAAATTCACTTTGGGCTTTAGGAGATTAACTGGCATAAAGTTTGACGTTCTCAAATTTAGGGACCGTCTATACAGTTACATAAGATTATTGCCATACACGTTTCTAATTTCAATAACATTTGAAGAGAATGACTTACAGTCACAAAACCAAAAGTGTTCATGTAGGTGTCAGGCATATTGCACTACTTTTATATTTTAGGTATTTATTCAAGTAAACTGTCAAATCATATGTAAATATTGCGTAGGGGAAAGCGGGGTATTCTAATCACTTGATAAACACAAATAACTACTATTCTCGTCGCTTGATAAACTTAAGGTTGAGCCACTGTAGTCTGTTGGACTACTTTAACCTGTTAACCGTTGCCAGTGCGCCCGCGCACTGAAGCGTTTTTTTTTTATTTAGTTCAAAGTTACTATCAGATTTAATGTTATACCTTGACAAACTATACATCATTAAAAAGATATAAGACTCAAGTTTCAGTATTTGACCACTATTGTATTCTGAGAAACTTATAGCGAAAGTTATTTCTTAATTTATGTCAGGAGTTATGAAATGAAAAAATGAGTCGATACCTTTGATATGAATTATGCGCGTCAGCCGCTTTCATTCATAAAAAAAACTCTGTGCTGTCGTCATGACAGCGATTCACAAAACAACGTCCCTCAGGGCTTTTAGCTCAAAAATGTGCAGATTTGGAGAAATATTGATAGATTCTCATAGGTTTACATCATATTTCTATTGACAGGAATAATATTTATTGAATTTATACCCAAATGCGTCGATGTAATCATTATGAACGCTGCATACGCTGATTTACTGTGTTTTCAATTCATACCAATAGCCTGAGGGCGCTATTATGCACAATAATAACCCATTTATAGAACATGAAGAAGAGCCATAATCATGTGACATTCCAGGACGTCACTGATACACACACAGCTAACAGATAGATCGTTGTAACATGCAGATAAAGATGTTTTGAAGACAATAAACATGATTGCAATGATTGGAAAGAGAAAAATGTCCAGGGTGCTCAAGGAGTTCAAAAAAGTTTGTTTAGAAGGTGCTCTTTGGGGTCGGGAATTCAGTGAATAATAATAGAAGAAAATCCAAGGCACTCTTCTTTTAGAAATTAATAAAAAGCCTTTATTTGACTGGCTATTTCATGTTAGAAAATTTTAAAAGACATGGGAAAAAAACAACCAACGCGTAGCGGCACAAACAGCCTTCTTCAGGGTATATGCCCTGAAGAAGGCTGTTTGTGCCGCTACGCGTGGGTTGTTTTTTGAGATCATAATGAGATCATACTTGTGCTTTTAGTATAGAGGTCGACCGATATGTTTTTTTTCAGGCCAATGCCGATCTTTTGAAATCCGGGTCGGCCGATGGCCGATAAATGCTGCCGATTTATCTTGGCCGATTATGTGCTTGTTTTTAACCTCTATTTGGAAGATAAAATGTAACACAAATAATTACTTAAGATAGACAATATTTCTCAACAAAAACATTTATTGAACACTTTACCAATCTGCACTTGTACAAAAGACATAAAAAGTTATGTTTGGTAATTGTACCTGAATGAATTGAAAATTAATTTGCTACATTTCAGATTAATATATTTGTTTTCCTTAACATTTGAATTAACAGTAACTTAAACACTTTGCAGTTTGAATGATGTCCTGATAAACAAAATGACGGAGTATGTTTTTATGTTTCCACTGTTCGATCGCGCCCACGCCTCACACACACGCGCGCGCACTTGCACACAAATATAAGTAAACACTTTGCGACTTTAAACACACGCGACTTTTCGATCTCGATCGCGCCCGCGCCCGCGCCCCTCTCTCTCTCTCTCTCTCTCTCTCTCTCTCTCACACACACACAACATATTCCAGCATTGCAATCTTTACATCGCAGCCGGAGCTAAAGCGGAGCTACAGATTAGGTGTGCCTCAAGAACCCGCGTATCTAACGGTAGTTCTGCATTACTTTGAACGCGAGTTTTATTTATTTTTATAGCGTGTATTCTCCGTGGAAATTTATACACCGAACCGTGACGCCTGTACCGTTTCGGTTCAATACGAATACATGTACCGTTCCACCCCTAGTCTACAGTGAAATACAGTCACACATTACACTACTGTTTGGCCAGCATTTTAACTGTGTTTAATCCAGCTACTAACTAACGGTATGCTAAAGTTAACTGCTGACTAGTGTCAAGTGCAGCGAAGCGATGTTTCTGTTATTCTAACGTCCGTTTTCAGAGCATCCAAGAGAAGCACAGACATAACAGTAGCACTGAAATGAAGCACAGAAATGCGCGTTGATATTCGGTCCGGTAAATAACGGTCGTTAAGGCACCAGTGCCGTATTAGCTCCGGGTCTGTCTGTAGCTACCCAACCCTAGCGACAACGACGCTAGCAAAGCAAAGCCAGTCCTTCACTAGCATATAGTTGGTCTCTTTTTTTATTACTTATTTCTCTGCATTGAGTGACAACCCTCTCAACTATAAGACACACAAACAGAACAAATAAAAGTTCTTGCTTACTTACTGTGATAATGCAACCTCAACTACGCTATCAATTTCAAAGTAGCCGAACGTCATGTCGCCTATTCATGTTTTTTCTCTAAGTTGGCAGTAACATATCAAAAGTTTTTAATTAAATATAAAGGAGTTTTCTCCAAGGAACTTAGCTCCTTCCTTAAGCACTGGATGAGGTCTGCTCACTCTGCTGGAGAATGACTCTAGGTGCAGCGTGCGTCGAACGCGTGTTCCACAACAACAACACTAGGCTGCCCACAGATGCGCCTGCCTAATAATCGGCTTGATACACTTGAATATTGGCCGATGCCGATTATGTTAAAAATGCAAAAAATCGATGAATGAATCTGTCACGGTCACGTTCTTCAGCCTTCATCTGTGTGTGCACTTCATTCCCCAGAATCCTCCATGGCGCACACCTGCACTCACTCACCCAATCACCAATCATCATCACCTGCACTCCCTCATTAACCACCCTTTATATTCAGCACTCTCCCTTCACTCCTTGTCTGGTCTCGTCGATGTTCACATGACCCACAGACTTCCGAACACTTACCTGGATTCCTACCTGTCATTTCATCCTCTCCAATCCGTCCTGCCTGCCATCCTGTTCTGCCTTCAGCCCGACATCATCTGCAAAGAGAAAGAAAGACAAGGACATTACCAACCAGCTAAGCATCCACTGTTATTCTGTGTTTCTGTTACTCACCATCTGTCTGCATCTCCACACTCCCTGAAAATAAACTATTAACCTTACCATCTTGTCTGCATCCTCTGTAAAACCCTGACAGAAGACCAGACCACACGAAGCATGGAAGTTGCTCACTTCACCCTAACCCCAGCTGATCGTCTGATTCATTGTTTTCAAGATGGCTGCTCAATCGAGGAATATGTCGCCGGCTTTCTGGAGCTTTCTGTTGGGGTAAGCTGGACAGATGATGTCCTAAAAACAGTATTTTGGGGCGGACTGGATAACCATCTGTACCAGCAAGCTCCAGCGGAGGCAATCCCAGGCTCATTTGCCCAGTATCTAGATCATGTGTTGTGGTTGAGTGGCTCAAGGTTCACCGTAGGTGAGGTTGAGGACATCGCCACTCAACCACCATCTCCAGCCATCTTCACCACGCCACCCATCATCATCCGGAATTCAGTCACCAGCACTAGCGAGCCTGCATTTGACGCCAGTCCAGCCGAGCCTGCACTTCACGCCAGTCCAGCCGAGCCCGCACTTCACGCCAGAGCTGCCGAGACCAAGGCAGTAGGCGTCGTGCCCGCCGCCCCTGAGTCTATGAGCGTCATGCCCGCCGCGCCTGTGACTGTCAGCGTCGCCTGCCCGCCAGAGCCAGAGCCAGTCGCCTGCCCGCCAGAGCCAGTCGCCTGCCCGCCAGAGCCAGAGCCAGTCGCCTGCCCGCCAGAGCCAGAGCCAGAGCCAGTCGCCTGCCCGCCAGAGCCAGAGCCAGTCGCCTGCCCGCCAGAGCCAGAGCCAGTCGCCTGCCCGCCAGAGCCAGTCGCCTGCCCGCCAGAGCCAGAGCCAGTCGCCTGCCCGCCAGAGCCAGTGAGCGTCGTTCTCCCCGAGCCAGAGCCAGAGTTTTCAAAGCCCTCATCGCTGGTCCCGTCCAGCACAAAGCCCTCATCGCTGGTTCCGTCCAGCTCAAATCCCTCTTCATCGCTGGTCCCGTCCAGCTCAAATCCCTCTTCATCGCTGGTCCCGTCCAGCTCAAAGCCCTCATCGCTGGTCCCGTCCAGCTCAAAGCCCTCATCGCTGGTCCCGTCCAGCTCAAAGCCCTCATCGCTGGTCCCGTCCAGCTCAAAGCCCTCATCGCTGGTCCCGTCCAGCTCAAAGCCCTCATCGCTGGTCCCGTCCAGCTCAAAGCCCTCATCGCTGGTCCCGTCCAGCTCAAAGCCCTCATCGCTGGTCCCGTCCAGCTCAAAGCCCTCATCGCTGGTCCCGTCCAGCTCAAAGCCCTCATCGCTGGTCCCGTCCAGCACAGAGCCTTCTTCGCCGCTGGTCCCGTCCAGCACAGAGCCCTCTTCACCGCTGGTCCCGTCCAGCACAGAGCCCTTTTCACCGCTGGTCCCGTCCAGCACAGAGCCCTCTTCACCGCTGGTCCCGTCCAGCACAGAGCCCTTTTCACCGCTGGTCCCGTCCAGCACAGAGCCTAGCACAGAGCCTTCACCGCTGGTCCCGTCCAGCACAGAGCCCTCTTCACCGCTGGTCCCGTCCAGCACAGAGCCCTCTTCACCGCTGGTCCCGTCCAGCACAGAGCCCTCTTCACCGCTGGTCCCGTCCAGCACTGAGCCCCCTTCACCGCTGGTTCCGTCCAGTACAGAGCCCTCTTCACCGCTGGTCCTGCCCAGCACCGAGCCTTCACCGCTGGTCCTGCCCTGCACAGGGCCTTCACTGTTGGTCCCATTCAGCTCAACACCCTCTTCACAGCTGGTCCTGTCCAGCTCAACGCCCTCTTCACCGCGGGTCCTGTCCAGCTCAACGCCCTCTTCACCGCGGGTCCTGTCCAGCTCAACGCCCTCCTCACAGCGGGTCCTGTCCAGCTCAACGCCCTCCTCACAGCTGGTCCTGTCCAGCTCAACGCCCTCCTCACAGCTGGTCCAGTCCAGCTCAACGCCCTCCTCACAGCTGGTCCTGCCCAGCACAGAGCCCTCATCGCTGCCCAGCACCGAGCCCTCATCGCTGCCCAGCACCGAGCCCTCATCGCTGCCCAGCACCGAGCCCTCATCGCTGCCCAGCACCGAGCCCTCATCGCTGCCCAGCACCGAGCCCTCATCGCTGCCCAGCACCGAGCCCTCATCGCTGCCCAGCACAGAGCCCTCATCGCTGCCCAGCACAGAGCCCTCATCGCTGCCCAGCACAGAGCCCTCATCGCTGCCCAGCACAGAGCCCTCATCGCTGCCCAGCACAGAGCCCTCATCGCTGCCCAGCACAGAGCCCTCATCGCTGCCCAGCACAGAGCCCTCATCGCTGCCCAGCACAGAGCCCTCATCGCTGCCCAGCTCAGAGCCCTCATCGCTGCCCAGCTCAGAGCCCTCATCGCTGCCCAGCTCAGAGCCCTCTTCGCCGCTGGTTCCGCCCAGCTCACAGCCCTCTTCGCCGCTGGTTCCGCCCAGCTCAGAGCCCTCCTCGCCGCTGGTCCTGTCCAGCTCAGAGCCCTCCTCGCCGCTGGACCAGTCCAGCTCCAAGCCCTCTTCGCCGCTGGTCTTGTCCAGCTCAGAGTCCTCTTCGCCGCTGGTCCTGTCCAGTCCAGAGCCGCCTTCATCACTGGTCCTGTCCAGCCCAGAGCCGCTTTCGCCCCCTGCCTCTTCCAGTCCAGTGTTAAAGCCTGATATTTCCCCAAAGGAATTTTGGGGGGGGGGCTATCAGTCGTCTCCGCCATGGCCACCTGAAGGGTCCTCACCGCCGTGGCCACCCGAAGGGTCTTCTCCGCCATGGCCACCCGAAGGTTCTTCTCCGCCATGGCCACCCGAAGGGTCCTCACCGCCATGGCCACCCGAAGAGTCCTCTCCGCCATGGCCACCCGAAGGGTCCGCACCGCCATGGCCACCAGAAAGGTCCTTACCGCCATGGTCCCCTGCTCAGCCTGTATCACCATGGTCCCCTGATCAGTCTGCTTCACCTTGGTTCCCTGCTCAGCCTGCACCGTCCTGATCACCTCCTCTGTCTGTCCTGCCACCATCCTGGAGTCCGTACTCCTGAACCTGCTCCACCTTCCCGTCACGGACTCCAGGGTGCCCACCCCCCCTCCCGTATGCTGCCTTCTTCGGCGCGGGACGCGCCTTACGGGAGGGGGGAGTAATGTCACGGTCACGTTCTTCAGCCTTCATCTGTGTGTGCACTTCATTCCCCAGAATCCTCCATGGCGCACACCTGCACTCACTCACCCAATCACCAATCATCATCACCTGCACTCCCTCATTAACCACCCTTTATATTCAGCACTCTCCCTTCACTCCTTGTCTGGTCTCGTCGATGTTCACATGACCCACAGACTTCCGAACACTTACCTGGATTCCTACCTGTCATTTCATCCTCTCCAATCCGTCCTGCCTGCCATCCTGTTCTGCCTTCAGCCCGACATCATCTGCAAAGAGAAAGAAAGACAAGGACATTACCAACCAGCTAAGCATCCACTGTTATTCTGTGTTTCTGTTACTCACCATCTGTCTGCATCTCCACACTCCCTGAAAATAAACTATTAACCTTACCATCTTGTCTGCATCCTCTGTAAAACCCTGACAGAATCGATGAATGAATCGGTCGACCTCTATTTTAGTACAAAGGGTTCATGAACTGTATCTGTTTCAGTTTGGCGCCGGCGCGTTTTGCTGGATTTTCTTCACATTGTAGCACTTTAAACTTAAATTACTCCATCATTTATGGACATACAGAAAAAAGAAATATAAAAAAATAATCTGTGATATTTCTACTTTTGTATGTGTCCACTTACAATCAAATCAAAACACTGTACTTTTGTAAAATAAAGAAAATAAACAGGGTGTGCGTTCTGCCTCTCCGTCGCGGTGAACTTTTTTTTCTTGAGCACGTCTATAAACTGAAACAAAACTCAGCGTATACTTGTCACACAATTTAAAATAATGGTTCTCTTTTTTAATATACTTTAAAATGTAATTTATTTTTGTGATGCAAAGCTGAATTTTCATCAGCAAGTACTCCAGTCTTTGGTGTCTTATGATCCTTCAGAAATCATTCTAATATGATAATTTGATATCTATGAATGATGTGTAACACATTTAGAAGTGATGAATGGTTTACACTTTAGATTAGGGGATGCAGAAAGTGTTGTAAATAATTTATTCATGTGTTTACATTTATGAGCCATATACCTTTATAAACATTTAAGTGTGTACTTTTAAATGATCGGATTCAAAACGAAAACAAATATTCTCTGTTTAAGTAATTTGTATAAAACCAACAAGATGTCCAGCTTCTCAAACGCTTCCTAATTATTTTTTATTCGAGTTTGAAAGACGTGCCTGAGCTTACATTGGATTTAGGCTACCTCAGAAGAAGAAGAACGCGATTTGAAGACAAGAAAGATAAGGTAAGAAATTCTTACATATAGTTTGTTATTGTTGCATAAATGTCACGTTGCAGTTGAACTGTTGCTAGATATATGGGGAATATTATAATATTTAGACCCGTGTTTACTGTTACTGCTACGAAACCAATCCGGCTTCAAGAAAGGCCATTCAACTGAGACTGCATTACTGTCGGTCACAGAAGCCCTACGGATTGCAAAAGCTGCTTCCAAATCTTCAGTCCTCATTCTCCTGGATCTGTCTGCTGCCTTCGACACTGTAAATCATCAGATCCTTCTGTCCAGCCTCTCATCACTGGGCATCACAGGTACTCCTCTCCACTGGTTTGAGTCCTATCTCACAGGTAGGACCTTCAAGGTCGCATGGAGAGGCGAGGTATCCAGAGCCCATCAACTGACCACAGGGGTTCCCCAGGGTTCAGTTCTTGGTCCCCTCCTCTTCTCCATCTACACCACATCACTGGGACACATCATACAGGCACACGGCTTCTCCTACCACTGCTATGCTGATGACACACAGCTCTTCCTCTCGTTTCAACCAGATGATCCCACAGTAGCTGCACGGATCTCAAGCTGTCTGGCGGACATCTCGACATGGATGAAGGAACATCACCTGCAGCTCAACCTGGCAAAGACTGAGCTTCTCGTCCTCCCTGCCAATCCTTCTCTACAGCACGACTTCACTATCCAGCTAGACTCATCATCAATCACCCCATCAAGGTCGGTCAGAAATCTTGGAGTAACGTTTGACGACCAGCTGACTTTCACAGATCACATTTCAAAGACAACCCGATCTTGCAGGTTTGCACTGCACAACATCAGGAAGATCAGGCCTTTCCTTACTGAGCATGCAACACAACTTCTCGTCCAGGCCCTGGTCATCTCTAGGCTGGACTACTGCAATGCTCTTCTGGCTGGACTTCCATCATGTGCAACTAAACCTCTACAAATGATCCAGAACGCTGCAGCTCGTCTTGTCTTCAACGAGCCCAAAAGGGCCCACGTCACTCCTCTGTTCATCTCTCTGCACTGGCTACCACTCGCTGTTCGCATCAAGTTCAAGGCATTGATGCTTGCTTACAGATCTATCACAGGCTCAGCTCCCTCCTACCTTCACTCACTCCTACGAGCCTACATCCCTACCAGAAGCCTACGATCGGCCAACGAGCGACGTCTCGTGGTTCCATCACAGAGAGCCACAAAATCTCTTTCCAGAACATTCTCATTCACAGTTCCGTGCTGGTGGAACGCACTCCCCACCCTCATCCGGAATGCAGAATCCCTGACAACATTCAAAAGACAGCTGAAAACCCATCTCTTCCGTGAGCACTTAACCTCTTAAAAAAAAAAAAAAAAAAACCTTCCCTTTCCCTTTAAAAAACCTCGCTTACCGGGCTTATGCTACTCTGAATAATGCCTGAACTTCGTATTTTGAGCACTTCTTGCGTTGTTTTTGCCTCTTCATGATGACTCGCTTAACTAAGTCCTAATCTGTAAGTCGCTTTGGATAAAAGCGTCTGCTAAATGACTAAATGTAAATGTTACTGTGTTTGTGGATATCTGCTCAAACGTAGATATGTATATGGTAACCATAATGTTTTATATTTGAGCGCGATCGCGTTTGAATGTATCATATTATTGATAGCGATCGCGTTTGAATGTATCATATTTTTGATAGCGATCGCGTTTGAATGTATCATATTTTGGATAGCAATCGCGTTTGAATGTATCATATTTTGGATAGCGATCGATATTTTGGATAGTGATCGCTTTTGAATGTATAATATTTTGCTGCGCGATCGCGTTTGAATGTATCATATTTTGGATGAAAGCAAAACGCACCAAACGGCTTCATGTTTTTATTATTATCTCATTTCATATCATCATATATCATCATAACGGATGGAAACATTTGAAGTAACATGATAATCAATATATTTTTCTCTAGCTTAGTTGTTACTGAAATCTTTTGAAAGATTTATACTGCTATAGGTTATTTATTGTTATTATTATTTTTTCCGGCACTGCGCATATACCTTATGCCTACAAGGCACAACAAACCTGGTGTTCATTATATTATGTTGGAAACATTTGTGTGTGTGTGTGTATTCTGTGAATTTTAAAAAGCAATTTTAACCAGAAAAATCTAATATTTATTTCCAAAATCGTGCAGGCCTTTCTCTTGATATCAGTATGTTCACTTTTTTTTTTTTCAGGGCCCAGATGCCACTGAGGACTTCAAAATTCACATGAGTCTCTGTACGTGAACACGGTAAAGTGAAAATCTTGGAAATGAAAGGTATGTACAATGTTTTTAGGAATGGCACAAAGGTCTGTCTTTGAAGTGCTTTTTTGGCATTTGTTGTGTATCTTTGGATTATGTTGTGTTGTAAATAAATCCAAACAATTTAAAAGCCATTCTTTTTTAAATCTCCTCCTTTACAGTATTGTGCAAGGTTGCTCAGAATGATAGGGCCCTGATAGCTCCTAATAGGGCTGTTAGGGGAGGGTCTTTGTCTTTCTCAGGTGAGAAAAGCTTTCATATTAATGAGGTCCCGCATAAGGCTTTTAAACACAAAACACGTCGTAAAATTTTTAAATCAATATATTGTCTTATCTGAATGAGCAGTCAGGGTGATTTTCACATAGTTTTGGAGCAAATATTCTAGGCTACGTCATACAATTTTCAAAAGTCTTGTGAAGAAATAATCAGTATGGGTTTCATGGCCTTATTTCAGTGAGAATTTTTTTTTGTATTTTCACAAACCACGCATAAATGTCATTATCTCAAAACTACTAACTTTTACATACATGCTGCTGATATATTATTGTAGCAGAGTTTGTGCTGAATACAGTGTAATTAGACTTTAGCCATGAAAATGTCACAAGTAACAGAAATAACCAGAAATGTCAGAGCATGTCAGAACACCTCCAGGGCCCAGAAAACAGCTCAGACCCCAGAGGGTTAATATAGTGATGTAAAAATATATATAGTGAGGGTTAACAGGTTAACGATGCATGCGGTGATGTGGTTTCTTCACTGCATGGATTTTCATGTGTCGCTTCAGGTTAGCTTTAATAGAGAAACTCTTCCCGCACTGATCACAGGTGTGCGACTTCTCTCTGGTGTGGATCCTCTCATGTGATCTCAGATTTGATGGCTGACTGAATCTCTTGTCACAGTGTGAACACTTGTAAGGTTTTTCTCCAGTGTGGATCCTCTCATGTGATTTCAGAGATGATGACAGACTGAATCTCTTATCACAGTGTGAACACTTGTAAGGTTTTTCTCCAGTGTGGATCCTCTCATGTTTTTTCAGAGATGATGACAGACTGAATCTCTTGTCACAGTGTGAACACTTGTAAGGTTTTTCTCCAGTGTGGATCCTCTCATGTGATCTCAGATCTGCTGACTGACTGAATCTCTTGTCACAGTGTGAACACTTGTAAGGTTTTTCTCCAGTGTGGATCCTCTCATGTGTTTTCAGATATGATGAGTCACTGAATCTCTTGTCACAGTATGAACACTTGCAAGGTTTTTCTCCAGTGTGAATTCTCTGGTGCAGTTTTAAACAGTTTGCTGTAGTAAAAGTCTTCTCACACTCAAAGCACATGTACTCTCTCACACCAGTGTGAGTTTTCTCATGTGTATGTAAATTAGGCAGCTGTGAAAAACTCTTTCCACACACAGAACATGAATGCGGCTTCTCCTTCGTATGAACTGTCAGGTGTGTCTTCAGATCTGATGACCTAAGAAATGTTTTGCCACATTGATCACATGTGAACGGCTTCTCTCCAGTGTGGATTTTCATGTGTTCTTTAAGATATCGTTTGCATAAGAATCTCTTTTCACATTGATCACATGTGAACGGCTTCTCTCCGGTGTGGATCCTCATGTGAATCCCAAGACTTTGTTTGGTTGTTAGACTCTTCCCACACTGAGTGCAGGTGAAAGATTTCTTGGCTCTTCTTTTCTTTAAAAATATCTGTTTAGTTTTTGAGTGACTCAAAGGTTTTTCTCCAGGTTTGACATGATGTTCCTCCACTTCACTCAGTTCTTCACTCTCCTCCTTCACTTCACTCAGTTCTTCACTCTCCTCCTTCACTTCACTCAGTTCTTCTCTCTCCTCCTCCACTTCACTCAGTTCTTCTCTCTCCTCCTTCACTTCACTCAGTTCTTCACTCTCCTCCTTCACTTCACTCAGTTCTTCAGATTCCTCCTTCACTTCACTCAGTTCTTCACTCTCCTCCTTCACTTCACTCAGTTCTTTAGTCTCCTCCTTCACTTCACTCAGTTCTTCACTCTCCTCCTTCACTTCACTCAGTTCTTCACTCTCCTCCTTCACTTCACTCAGTTCTTCACTCTCCTCCTTCACTTCACTCAGTTCTTCTCTCTCCTCCTTCACTTCACTCAGTTCTTCAGATTCCTCCTTCACTTCACTCAGTTCTTCACTCTCCTCCTTCACTTCACTCAGTTCTTCAGATTCCTCCTTCACTTCACTCAGTTCTTCACTCTCCTCCTTCACTTCTCTCAGTTCTTCACTCTCCTCCTTCACTTCACTCAGTTCTTCACTCTCCTCCTTCACTTCGCTCAGTTCTTCACTCTCCTCCTCCACTTCACTCAGTTCTTCACTCTCCTCCTTCACTTCACTCAGTTCTTCACTCTCCTCCTTCACTTCACTCAGTTCTTCTCCCTCCTCCTTCACTTCACTCAGTTCTTCACTCTCCTCCTTCACTTCCATCAGGCCTGACAGGAAATAAAAAAAAATATTACATTTAATTTTCAGTACATCAAAATAATTCAAACAGAGAAATATAAAGTGAAAGGACATGAAAGTGAGCCCTGATGTAATAGTAGAAAGTAGACAACTGCTATAAATATTATGATAATTTGATGCCTTTTTATAATTGATTATATGTCCTTGAAACTTTCCATGAACGAGGTAAATTTATCTTCTAATTATTATTTTTAAAACATTAAAACATTTTAAATTTAAAGCACCATCCGACTGGAATAGTTTACCTGGGTCTCTAAGATCTCTACTTGTATACAAGCTGCAACTGTTTTTCTCTTGCCTAATATAGCCTAATATTTTCTCATATGTGCATGCACAGTATGTGTTTATGTATATGTATATGTATATGTATATGTATATGTGTATGTGTATGTATATGTATGTATATGTATATGAGTGTATGTTTATACGGGAACATATGTGTATGTCTATACGAAAGTCCTTAACTGTTGAATACCTAGTGGTTGGTATTGGGAGGGTATGGGTGGTTTTGGTGTGAGGGAGAGCTTTTGTACTTTTGTATTTTGTATCTTGTCTTTTGTTTGTCTGTATGTATGTATGTATACCTGTTATGTAAGTTTTTCTTTTCTTTTCTGAGGCCCCCTCCAAAACGAGATGTTACATCTCAAGGGGTTTCCTCTTAATAAATTTGAAATTATAGGCACAAATCCCGTTTCTTTAGCAAGAACTATTGAATATATTTGATCAATGACACAATTATCTAACATGATATTAACATTAAAATATACAATACTGCCATGTTTCGATACCAACTTTGAGATTGATATTTATTTGACTAAAACATTGTAATTATTAATGGCCGTTCACACTAGACTTTTCCTTGCACTGACTTCCATTCATGCGCATGTGAAAGTGGGACACCAGAAACACAAGCTCAAGTGAATTACCCTGTGAGAAATAACACAAGCGTTTAGCATTCAAGTGGAGTGGATTGTTTATTATTACATTTTGAATTATTATTATTTGTTATATGTTGAACTTGTGTTTGTAAAAAAGCTGCCGCAGAATGTGACGTCATTTTCATGGCCGTTGCAGTGTCTGTAGAAACTTCACAAGCTCAAACTTGTCCTATATGTTTCACTCAACCCTGTTACTCCTGACATGATTTTCCTCCTTTCAAAAACAGAGCATTTCTTAATACTGTGACACTCAGGAAGTGACATCATCTGGGCTCTTTCTACTGCATGATGGGAAGACAAGAAAAAAATAGGCTTGATGAGTAAAATCTGCGCAGAACCGATCGCCGGTTATAAATGTGTCCGAGTGCAGTCCGCCTTGCTCTGATGTCATGCTGACGTGTGTCTGAAACTCTCGTGAGTGCAAGGCGGCCGTGTCAGATTCTGCAGTTGCTCTCCACCGACTTGCTGATGACACAGCTTAATGCTCATTGGTTTAAACAACCGTGATGTACTGTTCTCTTTTAAACTGTTTGATTTTAAAACTCTGATCTTAAGTTTTTGTGTGTATAAATTAGTGCTATCAAACGATTCAAATATTTAATCGCGATTAATCACATTACTGTCATAGTTAACTCGCGATTAATCGCACATTTTTATATATTCTAAATGTCTCTTCTTTTTGTCCCATTATTTTTTCTTTTTGTCCCATTATTTTTTCTCATTTTAATGCTCTTATCAACATGGAAAAGTGGATTGGCTTGCTTTGTGCAATTGTTTTTTTGACAACATTGGCATATAAACAACAAAACAACATCGGCATATACTGTAGTGTTCAATTTCACACTAACATTCTCACTTGAAGCAAATAATCTCTCACACAATGTAACACTATCCATCAATAAAAGGGTGAAAGAAATACTGACGAGGTCCTGATATTGACGAGGGGGCGGAGAATTCGCATCAGCTGTGTGTGTGCTTGGCCATCCAGTGGTGCTTCAGACTAGACGTGCTGCGATGATCGCTCAGTTCACAACGACAAAACACACAGATCACTTTGGTCTTGTCAATTGAACCATTTGGCCACTTTTTAAAAATTAAACTTTACATTCAGATCTTATTGGCATCCATTTTGGCGTCTCGCGCTCATCATTCATCCACTCAAAACGTAACGTTAAAGGGGGTCGCCACTGGACGAGAAGTGAAGCGCAGTGCCTCGTATTTAAAATTCGAACACATTCTCTATGAGTGTACACACACCGGCAGCGCCATTCAGCGTTTTTATTGCTGGCCATAAACTGAGAAAGTGTACAGTCCAATGTGCGATACAAGTTGTCCTTCTCGTCCACTCTTTGGCCGGCTCGCAAGCCCAAACAAGTGTGTGTGGCGCCGGCGTGCCTGTTGTTTTGTTTCCGGTCTAGCTAGATCCAGTGTGGTGTTGTAGTCTTACTAACGTTACTAGTTGTTGCAAAAGAATGTGAAAAAAAACCTACAAAGTTTGCTAGGCGTTAATCGTGCGATAAAAAAATTGACGCCGTTAATAATGCGTTTAACTGTCAGCCCTAGTATAAATTATGTGTTAGTATTCCCAAACTCTCTGACAGTGTGATCTATATATGGGATCGTTGTCATATTTATTATATATATATATATATATATATATATATATATATATATATATATATATATATATATATATATATATACACAGTGCTATGCATAAGTTTATACACCCATGCTAAAGTTGACTAAAAAGAGGAATAAAAAAATCGTCTTTTGGAAATTGAACTTAAAGCCTTAATTAAAAAAATTAGGAAAAATCCAACCTTTAAGGACACCAATTTTTTGTGAATGAATAATGTATCATCACATAAATAAATGTTCTTCCTTAAAGGGGGGGTGAAATGCTATTTCATGCATACTGAGTTTTTTACACTGTTAAAGAGTTGGAAAGTTTCAAAAATTAAGTTTCTGTGCCAAAAATACTCCTTCCGGTTTGTCACAAGTTTCGGAAAGTTTTTTTTCGAGTATGGGCATTTGTGACGTCAGATGGGGCGGAATTTCCTTATACGGGTCCTAAGGGCACTACTTTGCGCTAGGGTTGGGCAACGATTAATCGTGATTAATCGCATCCATAATAAAAGTTTGTGTTTACATAATATATGTGTGTGTACTGTGTATAGTTATTTAGTCTATATAAATACACACATACTGTATGTGTGTGTATATTTAAGAAAAATGTGGTATTTATATATAAAATATTCATATATAATATAAATTATGTATAAATATATATATGTATACAGTATATACATGCAAATTTTTCTTAAATATACACATACATATGTGTGTATTTATATATACAAAATAATTATACGCAGTACACACACACATATTATGTAAACACAAACTTTTATTTCGGATGCGATTAATCGCGATTAATCGTTGCCCAACCCTACTTCGCGCGCACCCGTAGACCAGAGCGAGACTGAGAGCGAAACCATCAAAGCGCTGTGCTCGCTGCAGTCACAGGACTTTGACTTTGTTCCCTGCATTTTTTTTATAAACAAGGCCCAGTTCGATGCTCTAATGCTTAAGGATGGAGCAGTCCCAACGATAAAGGTACACGGTCGTGCGTTGGAACCGCAGGCGGTGAGTAAAACTGCTTCAAATGCCTGTGTGTTGTTAGCTATCGGCGCATAAGCACAGCCCACAAGGCACGCCTCCAGCCGCTCGTTTTTTTTCGGAAAGACTCGGATCAGCCTATCTTTCTTTTATAAATATAATAAAACTAAAGACTTTTTGGAGATACTATGCATCCTGATAAAGATCCCTTGGCCTCTGGAATTAAAGTAGCCCCACATCATCACATAGCCTTCACCATACCTAGCGATTGGCATGGTTTTATTTCAGTTAGCCTAATAGCTGGTTTGATTTGCATTGAGAGATGATCTTATGGGAAGTACTCCATGCCAATCTCTAGGTATGGTGAAGGCTTTGGTCAAAATCTCAATCCATTGTCTCAGTTTTTACACAAACTGTAGCACTGACTGTATTCATCAACCCTGTTACCAAAGTTACTGTAAGAAGAATCTCTATAACCATGAATAACTTAATATAATATTTGACAAATACAACTTTATCAGTAACTTGGTGTTTACTCATTAAAGGCATAATAATTTTGTAAACGTATGTTGAAAATGACTAAAATTCTGGTAACGTTGTTGCTAATTGGTAACCGATATAAAATAAATGTAAAATAAAGCAGTTAAAATAGTATTTAGCTTGATTTGATGTCGAAAATCAATATAAAAATGTCTCAAACCTCCCTTTACTGACCATTTGTTGAAGAAAACCCAGAACATTCTGTACCGTTTCATAGTTGAACTGTTTATCTAAATGTGATGAAGTGCTTGAATGTTTCCAGGGTTTCCCATACATTCATTAATTTGTGGCGGCATTAATGGCAAGTAAAGACCCTTATAATGTGAGCGGCACATATGAGGTGTTTTCTCACTCATTTCTCCTCCGAGGTCTTAAATGTGGCATTTCTTTGGGGTTTAGAATCCAGTATTCCTGTAATTATTTTGTCTTTTATGAATTTAATACAGAACTCTGTCTCGTATTCTGTCCAAACACACCGCGCTTTGTAAGTCAGGTGACTGTAAATGTGCAAAAACTGTTTCCATTACAGTTTTCCTAAATATTTTTTTCGAATTGCCTGAAAAACGCAAGCGAAAAACCTTTTTGGCGATAAATGGGAGTTTTTCCGAAATTGACGTGTTTCCATTGAGCGTATTTTCAATTCGTAATTTCAATTGACGTGATTTGCAGGGTAATGGAAAACGCGGCTCGGAGACCCACCTTAGTTATTAGCAAGCATGTAAGGAGCCTAGCTAATAATTAGCTATGTTAACATGAGAATAACAGTTACAGCATGTAATACATAATGTTAACACGCTGTAAATAGCTGCTAGTTAATATCGACTGCCCGTACAAGTAGATAACATTAATGTTAAGTATTTAATCATGATGCGGACAGTTTGCTCCCTCAATCCAGATGAATGTTGAAAAATATTTTCAAAGATTTAGCTGTGGCAGCTGAAGCAGCAAGAGTGAGTCAGAAAGCAATAGCTGTAGAGAGAGATGTAGGAGAGGAGGAGGACTGCAGACTTTTGCTTTGTCCTTAGGTGAAAACAGACCTCCGAAACCAGCTTCTCATCTTCTTAAATCTGCTTGAGGATCTCCACCAATGGACCCTGTCCTGAGGCCTTCCCATATGATAGGGCATTGAAATATTTTTTCAGAAAGGCCCGTTAAACAAAATGTTCAAAGGGTGCAAAATTTGCTACAAGAAGTCTGTGGAGCAGTCATAGAAAGTGTAGCAATGGCATAGCAATGAAGCAATGGCAATGTCTTTAAGCTATCTAACACTAAGTGTTGACAATGGAAATGTGTATACGTGTCAAAAATATATGATATTTAACCCTTTTGTTGTGCCTTAATCACCCCCCACCCCACCACACACCACAGCAAATAGAATCTAATTCTGTGGGAAACACTGGTTTCTAACATGAATGTTCTTCAGCATCATGAATGAATGAAGAATAAACACCAACCTCTTTGTTCTTCAGGATCTTCAGTGTGTTTCATTCTGCAGGGTTCTGGATCACTCATGTTCTCTCTGTCCTCTTTAATAAACTCAGTCTTTGCAGATTTCAGCTCTTCCTGATGCTCTAATGCTAGTCTTCACTTGTAGCTGATGGGAATTTACAGCATTTATTGGAGAATTACAGTGGGAGGAGCTTCACTGATGATGAGTTACTGTGGGAGGAGCTTCACTGATGATGTATTACTGTGGGAGGAGCTGATCTGACAAAATCAAAAATATAAATTACTGAGTTTGTTTTTATAATAAATGACACCTCTAAGCATTTACGCCTGTCTATCTACTTATCGTACAGTAACTGATGCCAATTCATTATTTTTCATTATTTTTATTACTATCCTAACATTATTCTGCTTCTTCATTAAAATGCAGGTATCTGGAAATATAGAAAAGAATATAAATAATTGAAATTCTTCCAAATATAAATAATGGTAAGAAAAACAGTTAAAAGCATAAAGACAGAAATAAACGTACAGTAGCCAACAAATCCCCTCAGTCTGCTGACACCAATGAAATGAGCTTTAAGTGTCAATTTACAGGAGATCTGAAGACATCAGCATAATAAATGAGGTGAAAACAGGAACTATTGTCATGAAATAAAGAGTGTTTTCAGCAGATCTGTTAATATTGATGAGCCTCAGACTATCAACACTCATTCAACAAGCCATTCAGGCTCATCAGCAGATCATCTCACTTTATTCTGAGTGTTTGCTGTTAGAAACACATTATTTGAGTCAGGATAGATGATAAAAGCCTGTAAAACTGCTCTACTGAAAGACAATACTGTTATTTCTCACAATATAACCACCAAAATAAGTGATAAATCACCAATAATAAAACAAAATAATTAAATATAACCTCTTCAGGCAAATCACTACAACACCATAATATGTGAATCTAAATATAGTTTGACTTTATAATAACTATTAATAGCAATAAAGTAATTCCATTAACATGGTATTATTTGTACAGAAACTGACAATGATCATAAAACTCTTAAAAATGAAGAAAATGTAATGTTTCCTGTGTCAAACTTCATTAATATTAATACATATTTATGTATCTATATATTCCCATGCATGTATGTATAGATTTGAAATTTCCCACGTTCATTACTCATACAGGGGCAATATAAAAGTGTCTACATCAATTTTAATATGTAAATGTAATCTGCCAAAGATGTCGACAATAATAAATAAAGGTAAACAGAAACACTTGGGATCGATTCCCCTCACAGATCTCAAACTTTAACTTGACATTAAGTAACAGTTCTCACACAAACATCGAGTCAATCACACAAACGAACACAAACTCGCTCAGGTCTGAATGAACTCAACATATTCTCCTCATGCTCGCTGCTGCTGCACTAAATGTTTATTTCAGAAGGAAGACGACAGAAAAGACGCACAAGTATCGCTGTGATCGATGAAAACAATACAGAAATGAGCCTGTCGCTTAATCAAACTGTATAAAGTGTGTGTGATGGTTGTGTAAATATGAGAAATACCGTGAACTGGGGGCTGTTCCATAAACCAAGATTAGAGTATAAGCCAGGCTTATTTCGGTTAGTCAGGCTTATTTTTGGTAGATTCGGTTTCATAAATCAAACTTAAAAAAGTTCAAACTCAGTTACCCCGGCAACTTATGCTGGGAAACTAGCCTGGTCCAGGGCAGGCTAACTGTCAGGCTAAGCCTCAGTTGTTACACAGATCCTCTAACACTGACCAATAGGAACACAATGATATTACCACTGACACTCTCTCATACCATTATTGGACTTTATTAACCACTATTAGTCCAAAAATAAATACACAGTATACAGAAAATCAACTTAAATAAGGCTACAATGATAAATTAGTCAATATAGACCTATATATATATATATAGATAGATAGATAGGCCTAAATACAATATATATAATATATATATATATATATATATATATATATATATATATATATATATATATATATATATATATATATATATATATATATATATACAGTGCTATGCATAAGTTTAGGCACCCATGCTAAAGTTGACTAAAAAGAGGAATAAAAAATCATCTTTTGGAAATTGAACTTAATGCCTTAATTTAAAAAATGAGGAAAAATCCAACCTTTAAGAACACCAATTTTCTTTGTGAATGAATAATGTATCGTAAATAAATAAATGTTCTTCCTTAAAATACAGGGTGCATAAGTTTGGACACCCCTATGTTAAATTCCCATAGAGGCAGGCAGATTTTTATTTTTAAGTATTTAAAAAAAAATTTTTTTAGGATATTATGCATCCTGATAAAGCAATGCAAATCAAACTAGCTATTAGGCTAACTGAAATAAAACCATGCCAATCTCTAGGTATGGTGAAGGCTATGTGATGATGTGGGGCTATTTTAATTCCAAAGGCCAAGGGAACTTTATCAGGATGCATAGTATCCTAAAAAAAATTTTTTTTAAATACTTAAAAATAAAAATCTGCCTGCCTCTATGGGAATTTAACATAGGGGTGTCCAAACTTATGCACCCTGTATTTTAAGGAAGAACATTTATTTATTTACGATACATTATTCATTCACAAAGAAAATTGGTGTTCTTAAAGGTTGGATTTTTCCTATTTTTTTAAATTAAGGCATTAAGTTCAATTTCCAAAAGATGATTTTTTATTCCTCTTTTTAGTCAACTTTAGCATGGGTGCCTAAACTTATGCATAGCACTGTATATATATATACTACAGGTTTTCTTTTTTTACTGGCTGAATGTTTTGTGCCCAAGATTTAATTAGATTGTTTTAAAGATTTATGAATACATTTCTCTCTGGTTTTGTTTGGCAGCTGTAGTACATGTTTATGATTAGAAGAACATTAGAACACAATCTAAAAAAAGCTTTGTAAAGCATAAGTTAAAATCACAAAATTAAAAATAAATAATTACAAAAGCAAATTTTAAATTTTAATATATATGTACTTTATTATGTCTTTCAATTCAAACACATTTAACACAATTATACAAATTGACAGTTCCTTTAAAGACATCATATTTTCCCCCAATAAATATTCCTTATTTTTCCTTCTACTTTTTTTCTTTTGTGATAATACCCACCAACACATAGCCTAAAAACACACATGAATAGAAAAATAACCAAAAAGTTCATAGACACTTTTACATATGATTTAAGGGGGATAAGACAAAAAACAATAAATAAATAGTAATAAAAAATTAACATTAACATATTTATATCAAACTCTTATAATGACACATAATTCCTAATAGTTATTCAAGTAATATTATTTGAATATAAAATATGCAATATTAAATAAGTAAAATAAATAAAAGAACAAATTACTAGAAATAAAAGGGAGGGAGTGTTATATAAAAATGTAGTTAATAATATATATTCCTTTATTTTATGGAATATTCTTTGATTTTAGAGTTGCACATATCTTTTCAAAATGTATACATTTGCTCTTAATTTAATGTTATCCTCTCCATAATGTACTTTAGAAACTAAATCTACTCATTTAAAACTGGGGATTCTTGCTTTCCAAAAAAATATTGCATTAAAAGCTGTAATTCTCAGCATTCTAAATAAGTATACATCATCTTTATTAAGTAGCATAGGTCCTATACCCAAAACTATATTTTGTATATTTATATAGGCATTTAGTTTCTTAAAATAAACTTCCCTGAATTATAGGCTACTTCACTGAAGTACTTCTGTTTGCTTGAAGTTCAGTGCAACTTATCCAACATCCTAAAGATAAATTATTATAATTAGAAGATATTTCTAGTGTTATAAAATATCGCATATTAATTTTCCGAATTTTCCGATTTTAAGAATTATTGCGCTCCTATTTGGCGCGCATGCGCGCAGCAGCGCTCGTTCAATATGAAAATTAGCAGCAAAATGGATACATTTGCATGGCTTTCGAACATTTACAGATGGAGAATATAACTGTAAAATGTAAGTTTTGAACTGAGGGGGGAAAAAAACATGTCACAAACGCATAAAACAGCACAAAATATGTACGCTGTTTGATGGTGGATCGATTTGATCCACGATCGACCTCTAGGGCTGCTTAAGAAACGCGTGCACACGCAATTATCTAGACTAGATAAACCTGGATCAAATTAGTGAGATTGCGTGAGCTTCAATTACCTTTTATGGAACCACTTTAGCCCCAACTCATTTGTTAGGCTCATTCAAGTCCGGTTTTGGAGTTTAATCCCCGCTTTTCTAAGCGTCTTTTATGGAACAACCCTCTGCTCTCCTCACCTCAGAAGACTCGACACTTCTTCTTTCTTTTTTTTCTTCTTTCTTTTTTTATTGGCGGGTGGCAACCGACATTTAAGGTGCATAACCGCCACCTACTGTGCTGGAGTGTGAGCCAAAAATGCAAGCATCACAAGCGACAAAAAAAAAAAATAATCCTTTTCATTAAACCAGTTTCTTTCAAGAAGTTAAACAAAGCTCCCATTACCTGCTCTCCAATTTTAAAAAGATTTTTAAGGTTCAACACATTTTCCCCAAATTTCAGTAATTCCTCTTTTAATTTTATCCTTTGATTTCCATATTTAACACATTCACTAATCACATGTTCAGCTGATTCCTCTCCCCCTCCACAATCACACAAACCTGAAGGGTGCTTTTTCAATAAATACATAGTTTTATTTAATCCAGTATGTCCTAATTTCAACCTCGAAATAATGCTACTTTCTCTAGTACATCGATCTATAGATTTCCTTTTCCCTACTTCTTGCACAATATTGTACAAATGTCGCCCTTTCTTCCCTTCATCCCATTGTCTCTGCCATGTCTTCATAATATTTTCCTTTATTTTTACTTTAACTTCAGCTTTACTTAGTGCCACTTTTGTAATTCTGTCGAGTTTCAAAGCTTGCTTAGCCAACATATCTGCTGTCTCATTTCCCTCAATCCCCCTATGAGCTGGAATCCACAAAAATCTGACCGCTGCATTAATATGTTGCAGTCTATATACAGTCTCATAAATTTCGTACACAATATCAAGTCTACTATTAGATGATAACGACTGAAGAGACATTAATGCTGATAAACTATCCGAGCAAATTAGCACCTTGGTAATTTTGTTTTCCTCTACCCACTGTAATACCCTTAAAATAGCTAACATTTCCACAGTAAATACTGTCAAATGATCAGAGGTTCTTTCCTTAACATTTATCTTTAATTCTGGAATAGTGAATGCAAAACCAGTAACACCACTCTTAGGATCTTTTGAACCATCCGTAAATGCAGCTATAAATGAATTATATATAGACCTTATTCTGTCCTCCACTTTTTCTACCCAGTTTCCTTTCCCATTAAGTCTTTTTATTTCTCCTTGAATATTGAAGTCTATAATTAGTGGCGAAAACAACCAAGGCGGCGTACTTGAAAAAGGAACAATAGGACTGAACTTATTCTCCAGCAATTTCATTTCAATTGCTATTTTACTAGATGCCCAAGCAAAACATTCTATCTTAGCCTTCCCACTTTCCCAACAAGGAATAAGACATTTAACTGTAGGATGCCATCTTTCATTATGCCCTTTTAGATTAGTCCAATAGTTCATCATCAGTTGCTCAAATCTTAAACTTAATGGAAGCTCGCCCACCTCAACTTGTACTGCACAAGCCGGAGAGGACCTTATGGCTCCACAACAAATTCGTAGTGCTTGATTTTGTATAATTTCCAGTCTCTTTAATGATGTTTTCGATGCAGATCTAAACACTATACTTCCATATTCAATCACTGGTCTTACTAAAGCCACATATATCCCTCTTAAGGCTCCTTTACTAGAACCCCACTCTATCCCAGTTAAGCACCTCATTATATTTAAAATCTTCTTACACTTTTCCTCTACTATCCTTACCTGCTCTGTCCAAGTTAGTTTAGAGTCAAATGTTACCCCTAAAAACCGAAAGTAATTTACCTGCTCAATTTGATTCCCATACAATAACACCTTAGCCACCCTATCCCTCTTTTGAGTAAAAACCATCATCTTTGTCTTTTCCACTGAAAATTTAAAACCCCATGAATAAGACCATTCTTCAATTAAACCTACAGCTTCCTGTATCTTCTCTTGAACTAACAACAAGCTCTTACCATTTTTCCAAAGGGCAGCGTCATCAGCAAATAATGATTTCCCAATATCATACCTTATTTTACTAAAAACATCATTAATCATAATAGAGAAAAGTAATGGGCTTATCACACTACCCTGCGGGGTGCCATTATCCACTTTGAATTTATTAGACACTGAAGCACCAATTTTAACCTGAATATACCTTTCAGATAAAAAACTTTTGACCCAATTAAAAACTCTTCCCTTAATACCCATTTTATCTAATTTAATCAATAGCCCCTCTTTCCATACCATATCATAAGCTTTTTCCACATCCAAGAAAACTGCCATAACCGATTCCTTATTTATCATAGCTTTCCTAATTTCTGTTTCCAAGCAAACCACAGAGTCCATTGTTCCCCGTCCTTTCCTAAACCCACTTTGATAAGGGGATAAAAGATATTTACTTTCTATATAAAATGTCATTCTTTCTACAATCATCCGTTCCATAATTTTCCCAACATGCGACGTAAGGGCAATGGGCCTGTAATTTGCTGGATTCGTTGAATCCTTACCTGGTTTTGCTATAGGTATAATAATAGCCTCTTTCCAACTTATTGGTAATCTCCCTTCTTCCCAGCTCTTATTATATATACCTAAAAGTTTCATTTGCATTAAAATTCCAAACTGTTTCAACATACTATAACTAATCTGATCTTTTCCTGGAGCAGTTACCTTAGCTTTATCTATTGCCCGTTTCATTTCACTTAATGTAAAAGGGGAATCCATAGCATCCTCTGTACTTTCCTTTCTTATTAGTGCCTCTGGGTATGCATCTCTAGTCACTTCTCTTCCTCTTTTCCCAGCCTCTGACAGATTACTAGAACTATGAATTTCAACCAAGGCCTTAGCTATGATATCAGCTTTTTCCCTATTTGTTACTGCTATAGTTTCTCCTGCTTTTAAAACTGGAAACTGCCAGTCCTTTCTAATTCCCCTCATTTTCCTTATCATTCCCCACACATTTCCTAATGGAGTCGTTCTACCTATTTTATTACAATATTCTCTCCAACTGTCTCTTTTTGCCTTCTTTACTACTTTCCTAACTTGAGCCTGGGCCTTTTTGTATTCTATCAATCTTTGGAAGTTAAGATTACTCTTCAGCATTTTAAATGCCTTATTTCTTACTTTAATGCTTTTCCCACACTCTTCCGTCCACCATGGAACTGGTTTCCTATTCATTGTTCCTTTGCTTTTTGGAATACATAAGTTAGCCACTCTAATCAGTACTTCTTTAAACTTTTCTTCAATTTCATCTATATCCTGGCTTAAATCAATTTCACTACTCGCCTCCTCACATAGATATTCAAATTTACCCCACATAGCCTTATTTAATATCCATTTATCCTCTCTTCCTTCTTCCCTCTCATCCTTTCTCACACCTAACTTACATAAAACAGGAAAATGATCACTACCCATAGTTGATTCCTCCCATAACTCCCACTCACAAATACCTGCCACCTCTTTTGACACTAGTGTTAAATCAAGTGCTGAACATTTACCCGTGTGAACATCTATTCTTGTGCTTCTCCCATCATTAATGCATACCAAATCAAACTCATCCAACAACTGTTCTATTATTAGCCCATTTACATCAGTTCTCCCCCCTCCCCATAATGAACTATGGGCATTAAAATCTCCACATAAAACAATGCGGTCACTTGCTAGTTCAACAATCTGATTTAATTTATTACCATCTAATCTTCTACATGGAATAATTTACCACAGAAAACTTCTCTTGCTTAGTCCATATTTTAACAATAATATACTCTTCCTCCCTTCCTTTTGATATAACTTGATATGGAATACTCTTCTTGATAAATGTAGCACACCCACCCCCTACACCATCTTCCCTATCATTCCTTACACTAACATAATTATATATACTAAAATCTAATTTCTGTGATAACCATGTTTCTTGTATACAGATTACATCAGGTGTAGTTGGTAACGAACTGATAAAATACTTAAATTCTTGCCCATTTGCCACCAAGCTTCTTGCATTCCATTGAAGAATAAGAACCATAATATCAGCCAACAGATGAAGCTTCCTGACTGGCCTGAGCACTCAACTCATTCCTCACCTCTTCCCAGGACAAATCATTCAGCCTAAGATGGTTCACTGCTGCCTTTACTATTATTTGTATCCTTTCCGTTTTTGACTTTGCCTCAGTGGTAGCATTGATGACCCCTGCTATAAAGATGACTAATTTCCTTAGATCAACCAGAACTTTACCCCCTTTTATCTGTTCATGTTGATCATTATTCAGATTCTCCCTTGCCTCATTTACTACTCTTTCATCCCTGTGATTCATCAGTCCAACAGCCTCTGCATATGATATTTTATTTTTCACTCTGACCTGCTGAATCTCAACCTGCCTTTTCATTATTTCACATCCCCCATATGCCACACTGTGATTTCCACCACAGTTACAGCATTTCGGTTGCACATCCCTTCTACATTTCTCATACTCATGGTCCTCACCACATCTAGCACACCTTCTCTTCCCTTTGCAATTCATGGCTGTGTGACCAAACCTCTGGCATTTAAAACATCTCAAAGGTTTAGGAACGTATTCTCTCACATTATACATCATATATCCTAGGGATACTCGGTTAGGAAGCATTTCATCCTCAAATTCCAACAACACACTTTCACTTACTTGTCTCACCCCATTCTTAAAGCTGGTCATTCTTCGGGCATCTTTCACTTTCCCTCCTTTTAAGTTTGCTTTTATTTCATCCACATTTACATCAACAGGGATCCCCCAAATCACCCCCCTATTCCACATGTTTCTCTTCTCCACGCGACTAACGCTACTTACTTTAAACCTTCCTATCTCCTTCATTCTACAGGCCCTTTCTCTTTGATCTTCATTTTTGCATATTATTAAAAGGTTTCCATCCCTCAAAACTTTGGCCATTTTGACATCTCCCACTTGGTTTTTTAATATCGTAGTCAACTTCACTGGATTCATACCAAGCACTCCATTTTCTTCCTCAAATCTAAGTATTACTTTGCACTCATCATCTATCTTCAAATTATCATCCTTTCCATCTACTTTAGTCATCATCCCTTTGAATTTCTTTGACCCCTCTTTTCCACTTTCACCACCCCGTTTCTCTCTTATTCTATCTCTCTCCTGACTAAACTCCATATGATCTTCATTCTCAGTGTCATCCGAGTTAGCCCATTCTGGCCCATTTCCAGCACAGCTTTGCCTACCCGACATCGTTTTCACTCCTTTGTCACGTTTCCCCATTTCTTCCAATAAAGTTCCTTGTCTTCTCTTCATTAGGTGACAGCAACTCGAAGAACTTTTATCATCGCTTCTTCAACTTTTCCTCCTGCGTAAACTTTCCAAAGGGTAAGTCTCCAGTATCCAGGGAACAATTTCAACTTGAAGAGCTCCCCACAACGCCACCGACAGCAAGTCCGTAAACCCGCTTCCCCCAGCTCGGATCCACCCCGCGACCCACCTAATCGAAATGTTTCGAACAAAATTTCCAAGACTCGACACTGAAACTCTCAATGAGAGAAGAGACGGCGCGAGCGAGCGGTGACGTCATCGGCCTCCAAAGCACGCGGCCACGCGCGTACGGGACACCCCCGCAACCAATCAGGGCCGCGCAGATTGTGGAACTAAATATGAAATGAAACTACGGCAAGTATTAGATGGGAAGCGTTTAAGGTGTTCGTAGGAGGAGAAATTATTAGTTAATACAAACGACATAATTAGGAATTACAAAAACTAGAGGATCAAATTAAAAAATGTTTTAAATTAAAATAAGTATTGATAATAATCCTGAAAAATGACATAACCTG
The DNA here is from genome assembly GCF_964197995.2 of Scardinius erythrophthalmus. Lineage (NCBI taxonomy): Eukaryota > Metazoa > Chordata > Actinopteri > Cypriniformes > Leuciscidae > Scardinius > Scardinius erythrophthalmus. The sequence goes on along the minus strand of NC_138221.1, from coordinate 4,840,766 downwards.
TCTATCATGAGAGCTAACTATGATAAATTAACAACAGACAAAGTGGCTAAAAGCTTAATGTGGACTAGGCAAACATACTATGATCAGGGGGAAAGCAGGTCAGCTATATTGGCCTGGAGGATAAAGAAAATGCAGAATTATCAACTTTATGTGGGTTGTTCGAAACGGCACAGCGCGGATGAATCCAATGTTTTGAGGAGAATGTGCGGCTGCAGCGTCGGCGCTGTGGTGGGGCATTCGAGGGCCGTGCCCCCCCTAGCGGTTATTGATGCCCCTCCTACCCATACCTGTCAACCCTCCCGTTTTTCCCGGGATTCTCCCGTATTTTACCTTACTATCCCGCTATCATCCCGTTTAAATATTTCCCCGAATTTCTCCCGTATTTTTAATCTTTCTATAAAAATATTTTTAAAAAATCCCACTGGGCGCAAACCAGTTAAGCAGAAATCCCGCCCTGCAGCTTATTTCATTGGTTAAGGTTACAATGACGGGTAGTTTTAGGGATCAGTGTTTGGTGTATTCAAACAGCAGTTTGTTTGACAGGCGATCTGACCAATCATAGTAGATTAACATGAGGATTTGAACTTGAAAAACGGAGGGTAGGCACTAGGCAACAAACGTCTTTCCATGGTCAAAACACTATTCCTTTTTATATTCATTCATGTTTATTTGATGCTATAAATATAAATTAACTATAAGGTAGAGATGGTTGGTTCACGAGCAGCTTTAACTGAGGCTCTACAGCGATCTGTCCGACACATTCAAGAGCCACAAAACGGTATTGTTTACTTTTCTTTAAAAAATTACCAAATTTGAAAGTTGAAGTGTTTGAAATTACCAAATGAGACTTTGTTTCATATCAAAAGCTGGTCTGTCCTGTCTGCCAGCGAGTTGTTAACGTTAGTGTCCTCTGAAGTAGTTTGGGGAATAAAAAAATTTGCACGAAGAGGAACAGCAGAGATGGTATTGGAGACTATGTATGTAATGTAGTATGTATGTAATACAGAGATTATGTATTTATTTATGTTAATATCTGCGCAATTAATGTGTAGTAATATCTGCATTTGTGTATACTTGGCTGCCTGTAAGAAGATATGTAAGGGATCATGTAGAGCGAGGCGGTTGTATTACATGGCTACCAACAAAATAAATCAATAATTTGACACAAAATATTGATTTAAAAAGGAGTTTATTTATTTAAAAACTATTGTATTGCTTCCGCTAAAGAAAATAATCCGTTCCGTCTCTACGGTTAAGTCCTGCGTCCATAGCAACGCTCTGTTTTTCATGGCAATGGTGTGTTAACGTTATACTTAGCAGCGGCTGTTATCAAGAAATAACAGACCGCGTTATATATTAGAATTCAACCAAGCCATGTAATTGTAATAATAATAATAATAATTATAATAAACGTGTTTAGTTTTATATAGCATTTGTGCTGTGTTGGACTATGATGTCGCCACTGCGTCAAAATATTTGTCAAACGTCAGTGCCCCCCCGCCGATGACCCAATGCCCCTCCAGTAGATCTGCCCTGGCGCCGACTCTGTGCGGCTGTCAGTCGCCGCGCCGGTGTGGATAATGTCATTCACAATCGCAGTGATAAATTGAACCGTTGGGTGAAGCGGTCATAGCCGTGTTTTGTCGTGAATAAAGCACAGCTATTGACCAATCAGAATCAAGGATTGGAACTAACCGTTTTATAAAAAAAAAATCTTCCTTGGCCCATCACAAAAAAAAAAAAAAAAAAGTAAGTATTTTAATAAATATAAAGACAAGTAAACAGTGCAAGTAAAAAGAACAAAGATCTGGTCTGGGGCCCCTGGGCTTGAGTTTATGTTCGGGCCCTACATATATGCTGCAAATGACCTTAACTAGACCATCATTATAGAGTAGCACAACATACACAACAATTAAAATATAATTTATCTGAGGTTCCTAGAACAATTAATATGCAACATGCCAAGCCTAGTCAAAGTTTAGAGGTAATATTAAATAGTCATTCAAATACAATACAGGATGTGCTCTATCAGCATAATTGTGTAATCAGTGTTGGGTGCAATGCAGTACTAACTAATTAATTAATAGACCCCTTCGCGGTCGACGTCACAGGAAAATTCTAAGTTCGCAGTGCGCATGTCGGGGTCAGAAAGTTCATTCCATCCCATTGAATTGTGTGTTAACCAGAGAATTTCTCGTCAAGAAAAAATGCCTTATTGTTGCGTCGTGGACTGTGAAAATCACACCAGTTGTGGAGTCAAGTTTTTCAAGATTCCTGCAGGATCTCATCCGTTTAAAAAAAAATAAAAATAGACGACATCTGTTCAGATCTATTTTTTTTACAGTCTATGGTTCAGATACTGCAGCTATCTGCTAAGTAGCATGACACAGGTCAAATTAATGCCAGATATCGAACTTCACCTAACTATTAAACCAGTCTACAGTTTACAGAAAACATTTGTTTACTTACCAGGGCTTAACTATACCGTTGTTGTCACAATAACTGTCAATAACACAATAAACACGAGCATCTTTGATCATACCATTGTCCCAGTCTGCTCGTTTATTATATAAAAAATACACATACTTAACAGTGTTAAATTAAAAAAAAAAACACTGTTCGACAGAACTGCTTGGTTTGTTCCCACAGTTATCTGCGTGCTTCCTCGGCGATGAAGTTCCACATTTGCGGCTATCCAACACGAAAATGCATGCAGCAAATAAGCCGTTCACAATATTTTCTTCAGATAACTCCAAATTTCTCCCACACACTGGACTTGATTTTTGATGACTGTCGACAACTTTACAATCTCCACTAGCTATTCTTTCTTCAACTCCTCAGCATCCATCTCGACGACTGCAAGCAGGTCGCGCACGCGGTTATGATGCATTTTTAAAAGTGAAAGATTCCTGGGAGGGCGTGGCGCGTGGGCAAATAAACTGATGTGGATTTTAAATTATTTTATCAACTTGAAATACAGGCAATCAGGCATATTTGTGTAGACGTGTTCCTAAAAATCTGAATATATTTTTACGTTTGCATGTGATTGTTTTAAACCCGTGTTTAGACCCGTATTTCCCCCGTGTCCGACCCGACACACTTTGGATATTTTTCACCCGTTTGAGCAAAATTTGCGGGTCACTCGTCCGAACCCGTGCAGGACTCTAATCAGGCAGACAATCGCCATTAGCTAAAACAAGTTTATTATGGTTCTGTTCCCGTTCCTGTGATGGCAAATACAGTGCATATATATGCCGGTGTATTAGCCGCACCATTTTTCTGACCCCATGCTGCGCGCGCACCCAACCTAGGCGTTCGATGTTTACAAACATTGAAGGGGTCTATTACTGTAATTTAATTACTTTTTATTCTAAAAGTAAAATAAGGAATTACTCTTTAAAAATAGTACAATAATCTTATTACACTGTTGAAGATGTAATTAGTAGCTTTTAGTAGAATAAAGTATAAGTTATGAGAATACAGACTTCTGTAGAAGTATTTTTATTTCAGTGTTTTTTCTTTAGTAAGGAAATGCGCTAGTCGAACTGCCTCATGGATCTAAACATAATAGAAGCTTTCTACTTTTATCTGGGGTTTCAACAAAAGGAAATTCTACAGGTGCTAATCTACCAACATGCCTTTACTATTTGTCTTAGGACGCTACAGAATAAACTGAGCCGGACTTTACAGGCCAAAACACTTTTCAGGCTGGACAACATGACATCATGACTTTGCGTAAACATACATCTATGTTATCTAAACGCATTTTGAGCTATCCGCGTGTATGTTCACGCCGAAACGAACCGTCATCTTCCACGTGTATGTCTGCGCAGTTAAATGTCAGAGTGATTTCGCGTGTATGTGTACGCCGTTAAATATCTGAGCGAAACGGAGCAAAATGTATATCTACATCTGGGGATCGATATTTTTTTTCCTAGGATGGTAGGGGAATGGTATTAACCCCAGAGACGGGTAGGTTTAGGGACGGAGTTGGGGTAGGTCATATTTATACAGTAATGTAACGTAAATCAACGGCGTTGATAAACACGCTGAAAAGCAATTATGCGTGTTGATAGCACGCCAAAAATGGAAATACGAATTGGCGTGTCATACATACGCCATCATGAGATCAGTCTGGGCTGGATGTAAAGAGTTTCACAAAAAAATATCAAATTAACAAATAAAAAGATTAAGATCCACAAATACATGTAAACAGTTTTCACAAAAAAAATGTACAATTCACAAATGATGTAACTACAGAAGAGTCAAGTTTTAAATATGAAAAATATCGAAACTCTTTGGTCATTTATATGAGTGAGATGCTAATGGTCCTGTCCGATTCAATGATCTATGCTAAGCTATGCTAAAAGTGGGACCCCCAGACCAGGAGATCGACTGAATGGATTAGAAAACAGTAAAACTCAACTGTTTAACTCTGGTGGAGTTGTAAAATGAGCCTATTTCCAAAAAAAGTGGAGTATCCCTTTAAATTTTTTAATTTAAAAAAATAAAAACATTATTTTGATTTCATTAAGCGTAAAAACAAAAATATAACTATTAAATGCAAACTGTGCGTAATTTCTAAAGAACTTTCTACCGCTATTAACTCGACCTGCAATTTGTTGAAGCACTTGAACAGAATGCATTCTATAACAAAACTCGTCGCCAAGGAGGATAACGTTACCCACACCTGAGACGAGAGCGGTGCAAGATTGGATTTTTGGTTCAGGATTAGGAGGGAAGGTAACTTCTGGACAGGTGAAGAGAGCTGTAGCAGCGTATGTGGTGGAGGAAAAGCTGCCCTTGTCGACTGTGGAATCGCGGTCATTTAGAGACTTGCTTACGATGATACCCATGACGGATAGGACTGTACCCTTGCAGGACTGAAAGACATTTGCAAGATATCTACATAAATGCTATGCGGATATGGAGTATGAACTTAAAAAAACATTCAAGCGTTTGGAGTATGTCTCCACAACCGCAGACATATGGACTTGTAATAATAAAAGCTTCCTTGGAATGACCACCCATTGGATTAATCCTGTGAATTTCAGCCGTGAAAAAGCTGCCTTAGCCTGTAAAAGAATCAAAGGAAGTGACACATATGATGTGATTGCAAGTGAAATAGAGCAGGTGTATTCAGCATTTGGATTGTCATTTAAAATCACAGTGACCATCACAGACAATGGGTCAAATTTCCTACAAGTCTGCTGAGGATACAGAATCTGATTCTGAAGACAAATTGGATGATGATGAAGTGACATTCACAGATGTCCGCCAGGCTCTCTCTCAGTCTGATGGACAGTTTACTCTTCTCCCTCAACTGAGCTGTGCTTCCCACACGCTTAATTTGGTGTCGCGTAATGATGTAGAAAAATGGCCACAACCAAAAGTGAATCCGAAACTATTTACAGAAGTGTCATCGGCAAATGCTCCGGTTTGTGGATTAAAGCCAGCCGCTCAAAAGTGGCCTCGGAGCTGGTTGAGGATGTAATAAAAAGAAAACTCGTTGTCCCCACCGCAACGAGATGGAATTCATTGCATGATGCACTATCACGAATATCTCAGATCGCACTTACAGATTTAAACAATCAAATGGGGATTAAATGCATCACAGAAAAGGAGTATAATTTCCTGAGGGAATATTGCGCAATACTGAAGCCCCTCTACAAGGTGAAGATCACTGCTATTATGGCACCATCTTACCAACACTAGAAGTTCTCATGTCCAAAACCTTGGGCTTTCTGCGATGACATCTGGTCTGCCAGATGCGATTTAAGTTGTAGTTTCTTTTACTCATTCTAAACCTTAAAGATACTTTTGTTAGTGTCACACAGGGTGTGATTTGTGGGGGGAAATGCCCCTCTCTTTTGTGGAATTTATGACTCGCTGTCAGATGATATTGCATGATCATAATCATTCTTTGGATGACGCGTTAAATCTCCACCGTTCTGTCTCCGCCCGAAACTAGCACAGATTAAACATGACACTTATATATGACATGCATATTTGGTATGTTTTTTTTTTCCATACGGTTTGGGGTATTTTTTTAAATAAAGAAAACTTATGTGAGAAATGTTAACCAGGTGCAGCTTATTATAAAAAGCAAAGAAAACCATATTTCTGCATCATTGACCAATAATTGGGAGGGGGAAAATCACACCCTGGTGTAACCTAATGTACTCAGGTGTATTCAGTCATTAGATATTTGACTTGACTTGTATAAAGTTAATTCAGATGTTGAAACAGTATAAAGAAGGATTTAAATTCAAATTTAATTGTATTTCTAAATACTTTGGATTAATGAACAAACTCCATCGCACACCTGCAATTGATAGGTGCGTAGGATAATGAGACCAACCAGGTGGATCGTTTCAACAGACAAGCAATTCCCGCACACTATCGTAACTTGCAAAGAAGTATTCTTTATTCACACAACGTTTCGGTCACACGACCTTCATCAGGAGTATACAAATGTTCAAATTCATCTCTTTTAAGATAAACACATGACCAATTCCTACCAATACTTATCAATCTGAGATATTGTCATTTTTAACAAATGCTAAAACAGAGGGTTGGATATCTCAATCAGAGTTAAAATTTTTGTATTGTCAACATCCGATTAGACCTGTTTTTTACACTCTTCCTAAAATTCATTAGAGACTTATTGACCCTCCAGGTCGTCCGATTGTGGCACAGACTAATTCCCTCCTATCTCCTTTATCTCAGTATGTTGATTTTTTTTATAAAACCTTTTGTTTATTCGTTACCATCTTACATTCGAGATTCTACTGATTTTATCAATAAGATTTCTGAGGTGTATGATTTACCGGATTTTTCTTTATTATTAACTTTGGACATAACAAGTTTATATACTAACATTTCACATGAAAAAGGACTTATTGCTCTTAGACATTATCTTTCGTTACGCGAGGACTCTAATCCACCATCAGACTTTATCGTCGAGATGGCTTCGTACCTTTTGAAATATAATTATTTTAGTTTCGATATGGATTTTTTTCTCCAGATAAGTGGGACCGCAATGGGCTCGAATTTTGCCCCTAACTATGCCAATTTATTTATGTTTTTTTTTTAGGAGAGTTATGTATTAAATACAGAAAATAATCCTTTCTTTCCACAGATCATGAAGTGGTATAGATACATTGACGATATATTTTGTATTTTTTTGGGTGATCACGATGAGGCTCGAGAATTTGTGACATATTTGAATAACTTGGTTGACGACTTAGAATTTACCTCTGAAATTAATTAGTCTAGAGTACATTTCCTTGATATGTGGGTACAGAAGAACGAAGGCAATTTGACTACAACTTTGTTTACAAAAGAGACTGATCGTAACACACTTTTACTTGCTACCAGTTTTCATCTGACTTTTAAAAAAAAAAGGATTGAGGAGGATTTGTTATTCTGATTCCGATTTTATTGAGAAATCGAAAATCATGAAAAATAATTTTTTGAACAGAGGTTATCCTTTGGATTGGGTCGAAGAAGGATACAATACAGCTTTTAAAAAGACACGGTCTGAATTGCTAAAAAAGAAGACAAAGAAAACAAGAAAGTATTCTTTTGCTTGTATTACAACACATTCACCTAAGTCCTACATGATAAAATCAATTTTTAAGAAACACTGGCATTTATTGTCTTCTGATCCGGAGTTGAACGATATTTTTAGACATCCGCCTTTGTATATAAACGCGCCAGCAATTTAAAAGATAGCTTGGTACATGCTCGTTTTCAGAGCGTTAGTCCTCTTGCATCTCAGAGTTTACTTAGTCCTATACAGAAGGGCAATTATCGTTGTGGGAATTGTGCTCAGTGTAATAATACTTTCAAAACATCATTCTTTTGTCATCCTAGAACTGGTAAAAAATATAGCATCAAATCTGTGATTACTTGTGTTTCCACTCATGTTGTGTACTTGATCCGTTGTCCTTGTGGTATAGGCTATGTGGGAAAAACGTCACGTCAATTGAAACAAAGAATTAGTGAACATAAGAGTTCGATCAGAAGAAAAGATATGAACTATCCAGCTTTGGTAATTGGTCATGTGTTTATCTTAAAAGAGATGAATTTGAACATTTGTATACTCCTGATGAAGGTCATGTGACCGAAACGTTGTGTGAATAAAGAATACTTCTTTGGAAGTTTAAATACTTTGGATTAAAAGAAGGTATTTTTCTTTACAGGCCACTATGACCTCTGGAAGCATATCTTTCATTAGCTTAGTCGGTATAGGGTCTAACATACTGTCATGGAATGGATAATTGAAGCGAGGACTCAAGTGCAGAAAAAGATGTTTATTAAATAAATAAAACAAAAAACAAAACTCCCTGTGGGGGAAAACGAGACAGGTCTCAGGTGGGAACAGGAACACAAGGGAACATGGACAACGAACCAGCACAGGACTGAGATCTGTCGGCAGACATGACGTGAACAGTCTCTGGATTGGCAGAATTGATGGGAACAGTCTCTGGATCGGCAGACGTGACGTGAACAGTCTCTGGATCGGCACAACTGACGCGAAGAAGCACGGGCTTGGTATGTCGCATGGGTGGAGCCGGTAGGGCGAGGCACTGGGGTGGTGCGGGCAGGACGAGGCACTTGGGGATGGCCTTCAGGCCCTGTGGGATGGAAGACGCCTTCCTCCTCCTCCTCTTCTTCTTATGACAGCAAATAAAGCTGTAAAGGCAAATGTTTTTGTTCATTTTCAAATATCTTTATTTTCAATCTTACACTTTTCCACACAGACTGAAATTTCCAACCCTTTCTCTAGATTTTTCTAACCATAATCAACATACATGATTCATACAGAATTACATTATAGTATGTGTATGCTGGGCCAAAGAGATGTGTTTTTAGTCTAGATTTGAACTGACAGTGTGTGTCTGCTTCCCGGACAATGTTAGGAAGACTGTTCTAAAGTTTTGGTGCTAAACAGGAAAAGGATCTACCGCCAGCAGTCGATAATCCATGCTTGACTAAAAATATTAAGTTTAGTTAACTTTAGTTTAGTTGGATATTTAAGTTATCTCAACAAATTTTAAGTTGTTATAACTAATTGCAGCCACATTTTTGGGGAAGATATTTGTCTAATTAAGTGCTTTACAAAGTATTTTTGTATCACATCCCACTAAACAGATTGGTCTGTATGATGAGCATTCAGTTGGGGGTTATTTGGTGTTAATATAGTTATTACAGCTAGTCTTAATGAATCTGGAAGCCTTCAGTAATAAATGATTCCTCATACATGTCAAGTAATGGTCTTATAAGCTGTCTTTTAAATATTTGTATAATTCTACTGGAATCCCATCTAGCCCTGGCGCTTTACCGCTATTGATATCCCCTATAACTTCACTAAGATCTTCTACTGTTAATGGACTATCTAATGCGGTTTTCTCATCTTCTGATATAGTCTCAAATATGATACTGGATATCAAGGGTGAAACTGTTAATAATGAAAACAGACTCAATGTCAGTCATGTGTGCAGTGAAACATAATTTATTAAGCATTTAAAAGCTCTCTTGAGAAAATGAAAACATGGAAAGCTCAAAAAGAAATCATATCAATATACTTCATGACTTTCAAAACTAAAATAACTAATTCAAGCAGAATCAGCAGAAAATAAGAAAATGGACAATAACAATGAGATGTTGATAAAATGAGTAAAGAGTTTAATCAATCATTACATAGCAAATACAAACATTAAGTAAAAGTGAATGAGACAGATCTCTCTCTTTACTGACTTATAAGAGCCAAAGCATCTCAAGAGAAGAAGAGAAGAAAAGTGTCCAGTTTCAAAGATACATGAAAGTATATCTTGCGTTTGCATGGAAGAGTAGAAGTGGAAGAGAAACTAGATGTTCTGATGAAAAACAATGAAGAACGAGTTAAAATTAATATCAGATTCGCATCTCTTTTAAAAGTGTTATGGCCTTCTTCTCCAGTGTGAATTTGTGATGGTGATGGTCTTTCAGTTCATCTTCTGTAGTAAAGGCCTTCATGCACTTTAGCACACACTGCTGTGTGTTTTCTGCTGTAATATTAAGGATGAATCTTCTCCTTTGTGTGAATCTTCAGGTGTTTCTTCAGGACTGAAGCCCAATGAAACAGTTTACCGCACTGATCACAGTTAAATGGTCTTTCTTCAGAATGAGAAGATGTGATTTCAGAGAGAAATCCTGAGCCGCTTCTTCCCAGTGTGAACTCTCATGTGAATCTTCAGACTTGATTTACATGTGAAGCATTTTTTACACTGAGGGCAGGAGACAGATTTATTGCCTTCTGTTTTCTTTCTTTCTTGTTCACGTCCATCAGGTCTAAAAGAAACATTAAATAAAGTGAGTTTCAATGTACTATTTTATGCAAACAGCTTGCTAATCATGTCTTACTCATGTAGTTAAAGTAGTGATGGTTGATTTTGAAACACTGGTTCACGAAGCTCAGACACCTTTATGAATCTATTGTTCCAAATCAGTGGTTCAGAGCGTGAATCAAATTGTGAAAGTCACATGATTTCAGTAAATGAGGCTTTGTTGCTTCATAACCATTTCAAAATGTCAATGATCTCTGTGAACCCATCATGCAGCGAATGTTTTTGTGTTACACAGATCCTGGTTCAGATGTTACAACCCAGTGTTTAGGTAGTTTTTGTGTTACCCAGATCTTGGGTCAGACATAACACTCCAGGGATTGTGTTATTTATCGCAGGCTTTTTGCAACCTCTTCAGGAGAGAGCAGTGCTTCGTCAAATTTGTGCGTGTCAAGTTTTTGTAAATTTTTTTTTATTTTTTATTTATAAATTCATTATTTCTCTGTATATCATTTGAATTTATGCAAATCCACATACAGGGGCACGATGTGAGTCACCTAAACGAGTCTCGCGTCGATCTTTTCATGTGATGGAAACGCCTGCTGCATTGCAAAAAAAATTATGATTTTACTAAAAAAAAAGAGACAGAATATAAATGCTTAGAAAGTTAAAATGTGTTCTCAGAACTGTACACTGATTGTTTATGGACAGGTTATGGAGTCAGTCACAGCATGTTTTCGGCCAATAACCCTCTGGGGACCAAAAACGCGCCCGCGCGTTTTGCTCGTTTTTTTTTTTTAGCAATGAAAATAAACACTAAATGCTCTGTTAATTTTGATCTTTCATTTTCGTGTAATACATCAATCGATCCTGTTCAGTTTCTATTTTTTTTCTGTATACTCACAATAAAAATAGAGTGTTTTGCTTTTTGACAAATAAAGAAAAATTAACATGATGCGATTTCTGCCTTCTTGCTGTCAGTAAACTCCCATTTGAAATGCGTTCGAAAATGATCTATAACTCCGCGAAAATTCAGTCAAACAGGCAAACAGACCCACGGGCATAAAGCTTGAGATCGCATCTGTTAAATGAAGTAACTTATATAAAAAACAAATATTCTCATCTTCTGTAATCTGTATAAAAAGAGAGCGACTCCAGTCGAGCTCATTAAGAGCTAATTCACAGTAATGTGACCACTCCCCGGAGAGCGCGTGCTATTCAAACGCAAATTCTGAGAACTATTTCAGACCTGTGAAACGCCCACATCAGCTGTAAACAAAGCGCGCCGCGATCGAGTGAGGCATAATATAGCCTACCTTATGGAGAAAAGATTCCTCAGAACAGTGCTGATATGAGGAGCAATATATCCTGGGGGGTATTGCACAAAAGCAAGATAAGGGATTAAGCTGGGATTTTCCAGTTATCCTGGCTGAATTTAGCCCTGACTCGGTTGCATGAAGGGAGGCTAAATTAATCTACATTAAGTTACTATGGAGATTTACACTTTGCAGCTAGCCTGCTCCGGAGCAGGCTAACAACCAGGCTAAGATTAATCCTAGTGATTTATCGGCTAGTTCCTCCCTAAATCCTACTAGATATTAATGTGTTTTAGTCACTTCATGGTCCTGCATTAAAATACTAGATATACTGTCATTCATCCAAGTATGCATACTGTTATTTTAGTTATTATTAAAAACTGCTGTTCATTTCAATGTCAGAGGTTTGATGAATATTATTTCGAGATTTAAAGCATTTATTGTCATACACCCAGATTAAAGGAAAGTAGATTTTCCTGAGCAATTATTACTTTACTGTTCACAATGAATGCCAACACAGTGCAAAAGAACTATACAATACAATATGAGAAATATAATATAGACTATGTATATCTATATATGCAAGTATAGAGTAGAAATGTACTGTTGAATGAGAAAAAATATCAATATATTATATTTTATTGCAGTTGATGAGATACAGAGCTATGCATAAGTTTAGACACCCATGCTAAAGTTGACTAAAAAGAGGAATAAAAAAATTATCTTTTGGAAATTGAACTTAATGCCTTAATTAAAAAAAATTAGGAAAAATCCAACCTTTAAGGACACCAATTTTCTTTGTGAATGAATAATGTATCGTAAATAAATAAATGTTCTTCCTTAAAATACAGGGTGCATAAGTTTGGACACCCCTATGTTAAATTCCCATAGAGGCAGGCAGATTTTTATTTTTAAGTATTAATTTTTTTTTTAAAAATTAGGATACTATGCATCCTGATAAAGTTCCCTTGGCCTTTGGAATTAAAATAGCCCCACATCATCACATAGCCTTCACCATACCTAGAGATTGGCATGGTTTTATTTCAGTTAGCCTAATAGCTGGTTTGATTTGCATTGAGAGATGATCTTATGGAAAATACCCCATGCCAATCTCTAGGTATGGTGTAGGATGTGATGATGTGGGGCTATTAGATGGATAAAAATAGAGCAAATTATCTGATTATAGATTACATAAAATCAATTAGAAACAAAACTTACATACAAATTGATAAGAGTAAAAAGATTAAACAGAATATTGACATAAAATAAACTAAATAGATCAAATAGATGCACATAGTGGGTAGGTGTTTGCAATTATTCTACATGTTAAATGCATGTCCACTGGTCACATTTAAGGCAAAGTATAAAATTATTTTTGAAAATGACAAGTAGGGCCTAACTCCTTGAATTGTAATTATGAGGGTTTCAGTGGAGCACTGGTTATTTGGACTACTTATGCATTCAATCGGTCCGCTATTGTTTGCCAAGCATTCTCTCTTTGCTTTATTACAGCAGCTGTATTGCCTTTTTTACATATTATATGTTTCACTTCTTCATACGTTTCCATAAGAAGCTGTTGCTCATTAGGCGAAGTATGCCGCACGGGTTTTGTCCATTTTTGCATTGGTGATTCTTTGATCGATTTCGTGGTCTTTTTAAGAATGACGTGAACGCGCATTTATCCAAACTATATACACCCGGCTTGACATATCCGCGCGTTCTCATCCTGGCTCAGCAAACGTGCAACGGATTAAGCCAGGATGCACTGATTAAACTAGGTCAAGCCGCGTCTGTTCTGTTATCCTGGCTTTCTTAATTCTACTTTTGTGCAATACCCCTCTGATATGAGGAGCAGATCCCGCTGAGGAGTGAGGTAGGCTGTTTTCTTTTCTCAAGTGTGGAATAACGTTATGGAATAACGTTAGTGTAGGCCTATGCAAACCGCAAAAAGATGAATCGCATTTCTATAATATGACTCGCCTTTCTGTGAGATGAATGAAGGGTACATATTTGTAAAGACTGTTTAGCCTAAATATAAATCGCGCGTCTGTGTGTGAAAGAATAAACTGCTTTGCTATAGCCTACTGAGATGAGTAAAAATCGACTGGAATATGTTGAAATAAAATGTATTTGTATAAGCAACGTATTAAACTGCAAATTAGCATGTATATGCCCTAATATTTCATAAAAACAACGTTACAGTCAGTCACTTGTTGACCAGATTTGGGTACAGTTTTTAGGCTACTGTAAAATATACTGCCACATAAAATAAGCTTTTGTTTAGCAATTTCTGCTCATATCTAACGTTATATATATATTTGTCAAAAATAAAGTCATAGACTAAGATGTTAGATGTTCCAATGTTGGCTATATTCAAACTAATGAATACATATGATAAAATGTAGGCCTATAATATTTTTTCTTTTTCTTTTTTACAAAGAAAGAGTCCACTTGAAATATTGTTGAAATTGTACTTATTGTTGTAATTGTAACATTTTTAATAAAAATAGCAAAACATATTTACAAGAGAGATGTAAGCAAAATCTTAAAGGGATAGTTCAGGATTTTAGACATGAATCTCTATAGCTTCCCCATAAGCAGTGTGGTGCATTGACCATGACTTACCCCCGACAGCGTCCTGTGAGCCGAGCTCCGGTCCAGTTTTGGTCAAGATGAAATTAGTCCGGCAAGTTTGCTGGGGTCACGGCAATAAAGCTTTTTTCTTCTCAAATCAATATGTGTTCAAAAGAGTGATATATTTGCAGCACAAAACCGCTGTCTATGGAGAGGTCAGACCTCGTAATGGCTTGGCACTATTTTCTCCCCCGTCATATCACTGCGCGCTGCCGCTACCTACAGCCAGCTAGGAGCCGCGCACGTGTCACTTTGTTTACAGCTCGTAAAGAGAACGATAACATGTCTGACTACAGCAGCGACGATGACAACATTGACTTCGACACACAGCCAAAAGGATATCTTTTGGGATATCAAAAGGATAGCTTCTTTATCTTCGCCAGTTTGGAGTTCACATTGAAGCCCAGAGCAATGAGCCAAAGTCGCCTCAGAGCAACATCTGCCACAGGAAATCTTTGAAATGTGTGAGGAGAAAGCGCCACATCTTTGTTTGTACAGTCCGGATAGTCACAAGTCCGCACCATTTTCTACAAAGCTTGTACAAACTGATCGCTCTTGGTGAGTAGCTATGTTAGCTCGTTCGTGTAGCTGTTCTGAGCACGTAAACACTGCTGTAAACACTGCCGAACAACTGAAAAAGTGGTGTGCGCCTGCGCAGCTCGCAGCTGGCTGTAGATAGCAGCAGCGCGCAGTGTTATGACAGGGGAGAAAATAGTAGGGATGCGCCGATCCGATATTCAGTATCGGTATCGGCTCCGATACTGCCATTTTGGCCGGATCGGGTATCGATCAGACGAAGCCGATCCAAATCCGATAATGTGCGTATTACTATTCTGTCATTGTTAAGCCCCACAAAAGGCACAAAATGTATTATAAAGCACTATAAAGTTTTCGTGCACTATATTATACGTGTTCAGAAGCCATTTAATAGTCTAATATTAGGTAGAAATGAATATTTAAGTCGTTAAAAACAAGTTCACGTAAACTCTTTCCTCAGCTGCAGCCGTCAATCATACTCCAGCATTCAAACAGTGCGTTCGGTTACGTCAGTCTACGCGATGAAACTCTCAACAAGATGATTCAATGTTAATATTATTGTACTTGATCTGTAGATAAAGTTTTATGGTTTCGCATAAAATTACTTTATCTTGCTGGTCTGTATTGCTGTAACGTTACCTTAGTCATGTTACTTTCTACCGGGTGTCTGTTGGATCTCAATGGAGTAGAGCGCTATGACTGTTCTTCACGCGCTCAGTTAGTGAAATTTAAAACTGTTAAAAGAAAAGGCTAAATAAACTATTGCAAAGATATATACAGTATAATACACTGCGCATCAGTATGTATTTCCTCAGTGCTTTGAACTGTGTTTAATGTGGAGTCGACGCGCTGCGCGCTGTGACTCGTGTTGCTTCGAGCGCATCATTCTGCACACGGGTTGTGCATAAGCGCTTTGTGCCGCACTGTATTGGAGCCTTTCGTATTATAATACTTTTGCGCAATGAAAGATTATTAATAGACTTTCTTGTTCTGCCCTATCTTTCATTTGCTGCGCTACAAAAAAAAATTCTTAATTTTATAGTAGGCTAGCCTACATTTTTTAAATCTTTTTGATCTTGTTTTTCATGAATGTATTTTACAACAATACAAATTGCAATGTCTAAGTTTTACCAGATTTATTACTACACTTGTGATTTTTCTAGAATACATTTTACTGATGTATTATCCACTAATCTAGTTTATAATAGCATGTTTGTCATAGATTATCATACATTTTTTTATTTGTTTTTCTTTATAACTAAGTTGTCTTAAGTAGATTGTGTTTAACACAAAATAGTGACTATCAGTTCAACACACAGAGTTACAGAAATTCTACTTGATTTAAAAAAAAACTGCACTGGTATCGGATCGGTATTGGTATCGGTCGATAATCAGAATTTTTGGTATCGGATCGGATCGGTTCTGAAAAAACTGGTATCGGAGCATCCCTAGAAAATAGTGCCAAGCCATTACGAGGTCTGACCTCTCCATAGACAACGTTTTAGTGACGCAAATATATCACTCTTTTGAACACATATTGATTTGAGAAGAAAAAAGCTTTATTGCCGTGACCCCAGCAAACTTGCCGGACTAATTTCATCTTGACCAAAACTGGACCGGAGCTCGGCTCACAGGACGCTGTCGGGGGTAAGTCATGGTCAATGCACCACACTGCTTATGGGGAAGCTATAGAGATTCATGTCTAAAATCCTGAACTATCCCTTTAAATGGTCAATATAAGTCTACTTCTAAATACATCTTTTGTCCTTGCATTGTGGCTCAGTCAGTGTCACACCTGAAAGAATGGCTCATTAGGCAGAGTCATTATGCAGAGTGGGTGTAAACTACTCCTCCCCCTTGCATATTGGCTTTCCAAGCAAAACCTGTTTTACACCATTTAAATCAATGTATTTTTTTTTTCTTTAACGATAAAGCAAGACTATTTTCATATAATTTTGAAGCTAGAACTCAAAGGGACAACATCCATTAGTCAAAAGTCTTGTGGACACATATTTAATGTGTTTTGTTGTCTTAATTCAGCGACTTTCATTTTTATTTTTTCCAATAACCACGCATAAACATTATTCTCTTAAAAATACAAACATCTGCATACAAGTTGCTCGCATATTATGGTAGCCAGAGTGAATTTACACCTTTGTCATTAACATGTTTATAAATAACTGAAAAAAGCACAAATGTCAAGGCATGTCAGAACATCTCAAGGGCCCCAAAAACACCTTGGTCCCCAGAGGGTTAAACAACCCAAAATGGGTTGTTTTTAATCCAGTGTTTTTTAGAGTGTAGTTTAAAGTGTACATGAACTGATAATATTTAATGCTGGTTACACTAGTGCCACCAAATTATCTTAAATTTGAATCTGCAGCAGCTCAAAGTTTAATTCTGGTCAGCACGTGTCTTTAAATGGCAAAGCAAATAGTAGAAATATTATCTGAAGAAAAAAGCATTGCAACATTAGCGGCTGAATACCAACCTATTGTTCATCAGTATCATGATGCTTCATTTTCTTAAATTATTTTGATGATCAAAACAAACTTTAATTAACTAGGACTGCAATAACTAATTGATGAAATCGATCATGAAAATAATCAACCACCAAACTAATTATAGATTAATTGTGTATCCATAGGAAAAACATTTTTATGGACAAAACGCATCTGAAAAATAACATGGTTGGTGAGCACAGAACCCCATGTTATATCTTTTGATTTTATTATAAATTTGGGTTTACATCGCTCAAATTGCTTATAAGTCACTTAGACAGCAAGTGACAAGTGACCAATCCTGAGTGGCGATGTCACTTCACACATTTAACCATCACGGTTCGGCACGGTTAGCCAAGAGTGCTGAGAGTTCAGGGCCGAGAACGGTTTGTAATTGTGCCGTGCCGTACCAGGCTCAAGTAGAAGCACAACTGGAACCTTTTCTGAAGGTGGAAAAGCAGATTTTGTTTCTCATTACATAAAGATGAACTACTTACCGTGATCTCAGAGTGTGTTGATGTGGTTTCTCCACTGCATGGATCTTCATGTGTTGCTTCAGGTGACTTTTAAAAGAGAAACTCTTTTCACACTGATCACACTTGTAAGGTTTCTCTCCGCTGTGGATCCTCTCATGTGTTTTCAGATTTGATGACACACTGAATCTCTTGTCACAGTGTGAACACTTGTAAGGTTTTTCTCCAGTGTGGATCCTCTCATGTGTTTTCAGATTTGATGACAGACTGAATCTCTTGTCACAGTGTGAACACTTGTAAGGTTTTTCTCCAGTGTGGATCCTCTCATGTGTTTTCAGATTTGATGACACACTGAATCTCTTGTCACAGTGTGAACACTTGTAAGGTTTTTCTCCAGTGTGGATCCTCTCATGTGATTTCAGATGTGTTGACCGACTGAATCTCTTGTCACAGTGTGAACACTTGTAAGGTTTTTCTCCAGTGTGGATCCTCTCATGTCTTTTTAGATGTGATGACACACTGAATCTCTTGTCACAGTGTGAACAGTTGTAAGGTTTTTCTCCAGTGTGGATCCTCTCATGTCTTTTTAGATTTGTTGACAGACTGAATCTCTTGTCACAGTGTGAACACATGTAAGGTTTTTCTCCAGTGTGAATTCTCTGATGCAGTTTTAAATCGCTTGCTGTAATAAAAGTCTTCTCACACTCAAAGCACATGTACTCTCTCACACCAGTATGGATTTTCTCATGTCCATGTAAAGATTCCAGCAGTGAAAAACTCTTTCCACACACAGAACATGAATGCGGCTTCTCCTTCGTATGAACTGTCAGGTGCGACTTCAGGTGTGATGACCTAAGAAATGTTTTTCCACACTGATCACATGTGAACGTCTTCACTCCAGTGTGGATCCTCATGTGTCCGTTTAGGTATGATAATTGACTGAAACTATTCCCACACTGATCACATGTGAATGGCTTCTCGCCGGTGTGGATCCTCATGTGTTGCTTAAGGGATGATGATTGAATGAAACATTTCCCACATTGATTGCATTCATGCGGCTTGTCTCCTGTATGAACACTCATGTGAATCTTAAGACGTTGTTTGTCTGAGTATCTCTTTTCACATTGATCACACTTAAACGGCTTCTCTCCGGTGTGGATCCTCATGTGAATCTTAAGAGTTCGTTTAGTTGTGAGACTCTTTCCACACTGAGTGCAGGTGAAAGATTTCTTGGCTCTTGTTTTCTTTAAAAAATTATTTTTAGTCTTTGAGCGACTCAACGGTTTTTCTCCAGGTTGGACATGATGTTCCTCCTTCACTTCACTCAGTTCTTCACTCTCCTCCTTCACTTCACTCAGTTCTTCTCTCTCCTCCTTCACTTCACTCAGTTCTTCACTCTCCTCCTTCACTTCACTCAGTTCTTCACTCTCCTCCTCCACTTCACTCAGTTCTTCTCTCTCCTCCTTCACTTCACTCAGTTCTTCACTCTCCTCCTCCACTTCACTCAGTTCTTCACTCTCCTCCTTCACTTCACTCAGTTCTTCACTCTCCTCCTCCACTTCTCTCAGTTCTTCACTCTCCTCCTCCACTTCACTCAGTTCTTCACTCTCCTCCTTCACTTCACTCAGTTCTTCACTCTCCTCCTTCACTTCACTCAGTTCTTCACTCTCCTCCTTCACTTCTCTCAGTTCTTCACTCTCCTCCTTCACTCCACTCAGTTCTTCATTCTCCTCGCTCTCTTCCATCGGATCTGAAATGAAAGAAAAACTCTTATTGTAAAATGTTCTAAATAATCAAAATAATTCAAAGAGAGAATTATGGAGTGAATGAAGATTAACCCCCTGGGGTCAGCGGTATCGCCGGCGATACCAGCTCACTTTTTTTCTTATCAGTACAAAAGAGTCTAAATAGTCTGTTGATTTTGATTTTACATGTAAGTTTTATACATCAATCAAAACGCTTAAATGTCTTCTTTTATTTGTGCACACTCATTATAAAAACAAAATGTTGTTTTTAGTAAAATAAAGAAAATAAACATAATGCGCGTTCTGCATCTCTCAATGCGACAGAAAATGACCTGTAACTAGGGGTGTGACGAGACGCTTACTCCACGAGACGAGACGAGACACGAGATTGGGTGCACGAGAACGAGACAAGACGAGATTTTTACACAATTTTTAAGAAATCCTCAACGATGAAATATATGAATGGAAAATAGTCTTTTATTCAACTGAAAATCACAAAATGCAAAACAATTTAGGTTCATTTTGAAATCAACTTGTTAGGGCCCGAGCACCGATGGTGAGAGGACCCTATTGTTTTTGCTCTGTTTATTCTTCTTCTTCTTCTTCTTCTTCTCCAAAGTGAATCGCTTTTTAGAGGGCCTAAACATGCTCGAAAACTCATGAAACTTTGCACACGCTTCAGAAGTGGTGAAAATTTACGTGTGATATGGTTTTCAGAATTGGGGGGGGCAAATTCGGTAAATTATTGCCCCCACATTTTGCCCCGGCTTCTGGTTTCACGTACAGGTATGAAATTTGGTACATACATGTAATGACCCAATACCTACAGAAAAGTCTCTTGGAGCATAGCCCTAAACACAACAGGAAGTGAGCTATTTTGAACTTCCTCCTAGATTTTGGGCATTTTTCGTAATTTCCTGATGTTGTACTTTAACGAACTCCTCCTACAGATTTGATCTGATCCTCTTCAAATTTGGTGAGTGTAATCTTAAGGCCTTTGTGACGTTAAATTGCGAAGATCTAGAGTTTTCGTTGAAGGGTGTGCCCTCGGCGGCCTGACAAACGTTCACCCAATTTCGGCCTTTTGGTGATATATGCATGATCAGATAAGTTCAATATTAATGTTGCTTGCAGTTCCGATGTTGCTAGGCAACCACAGACAGCCTGCAGTAACTCAGGCATACAATTTCCAATCTGTCCCAAACTTAACATGTTTGATAAGAGTCCTGTCCTGAACACATGACCATGCTCATATTAGGTTATAGCAATAGCGCCACCTGCTGGTAGCAGGAAGTGTGGCAAATACAAAACATGCTCGAAAAATCATGAAACTTTGCATACGCCTCAAAAGTGGTGAAAATTTACGTGTGATATGGTTTTCAGAATTGGGGGGGGGGGGGGGAATTCGGTAAATTATTGCCCCCACATTTTGCCCCGGCTCCTGGTTTCACGTACAGGTATGAAATTTGGTACATGCATGTATTGACCCAATACCTACAGAAAAGTCTCTTGGAGCATAGCCCTAAACACAACAGGAAGTGATCTATTTTGAACTTCCTCCAAGATTTTGGACATTTTTCGTAATTTCCTGATGTTGTACTTTAACATACTCCTCCTACAGTTTTGATCTGATCCTCTTCAAATTTGGTGAGTGTAATCTTAAGGCATTTCCTAAAGGCGCCGGGTGGCGGTGGCAGGGGTGCGAGGGCCCTTTCATCGCTGCTTGCAGCTTTAATAATGAATGTTATTTTACTTCTATTTTAATGAATTCTATGCAGTATAGGACATGCAAACACTGCAAAATGTTTTGCTATAAACTCTACTGTCTGGCTTCTCCCCTGTACGATTTGATTCACATGAGAAATCTAACTCCTTTCCACAAATCGAACATAAAGAAAAATAAAACAGTATAAATAAAATAAATATAAATAACTGAAATAACACTTTAAATGCAAACAGTAAGTGTGTATCCATAATCAAAGTAGGTACTGCTCTCTCAAAACTACAAGTTCAAACAGAAACAAATTTTTTTTCAAGCATGAAAAAGATACACAGAACAGACTAAGATTATGGTCATGTTATTTTGCAAGAATATAAGCATGTCGACGATTTCTGGCAGCAGTTGAGACCTTTGGGCAGTAGCTAAATAGGGCTGCACGATATGAGGAAAAGCTGCGATGTGCGATTACATTGTTTAATATTGCGATGTCGATATGACTTGTGATATGTGAATGTTAGCTATACTGTTGCCATGTCGTAGTGCTTTAATAGGTTCTTTGCGCGATAGGTCAAATGTTTATTACCTGCCTGGTTCAGATTACACTATTTTAGCGTGATTTTGGCACGATCCGTTTCGTGGAGATTCGTAAAGGACAACGGGCGTCGGGACGCAAGATTCGATCGTTTCATTTCGAATAGTGTGTCATAGTGGGCGACAACCTACGCGTCTGCGATGCTTCAGGACATCATGACAGAAAGACTAGCATGTTTAACTTTAACGGTCCTCCACGACGGGTTGAGTGTGAGGCTGTGAGCGAGAGTGAGTGTGCGTGAGTGCGCCCGCCAGTGAGCGTGTGTGTGTGTGTGTGTGTGTGTGTGTTCGCACGCGAGTGAGTGAGTGAGCGAGGGACAGTGAGTGTGTGTGATTGGCCCGGCACACAAATGATTTAAAAGCGGCAGGGGCATCTTCAATAGGCTACTAATTTCACCCTCACGCTCCATCACACTGACATCACAACAACTCACGAGACAAAGTTTTACCTCGACGAGAAATCTCGTCGCGTTTTAATCTCGCGAGATCTCGTAACACGAGATCTCGTCACACCCCTACCTGTAACTCAGTGAATGTTTGTCACACAGACTTGAAATGCATGTCTATACAACGCTTGGAGTCTTTATTTTTAAAGTATGTAAATTATATAAAAAACAAAGTCTCTGTTTAAGTAATCAGTATGAAAGCAGCGGCATGTACAGTTTCTCAAACACTTCCTCATTAACTCTAATGTGACCACGCCCACATGCGCACAAGCGATTGACATGCAAATGATCTACGCGGAGAAACGCAGACCTGTAAACGCCCTCATCACCTCAAAAAAAAAGAATTAGAGACTTCGGTAATCGGTAACTTACTCCTCTGTTATTCATTGAGTTTGGAAAACTGTTTGTGCTGTGCTGTGCTGTTTCACTTGGATTTACCTCAGAAGAATTAGAAGAACGCAATTTGAAGATGCAAATATTTTTAAGATAAGACATTTTAAACTGGTCGTGCCAGATTAAAATGTATGTTATGAAATGAGATTGAAGTAAAAACATAAACTAAGCCTAATATCGTACATGTATGGGTGATTCTTCAATTAGGGGAACTTTTATGTCCCCAGGTTATACATTCATGTTAAAAATACTATATTATAAAATAAATAGTTTAGTTATTTCAAATAATATTCATTGAACCACCAAAAAATGTTATACACTAAAATCAGTATGATTTCCATTTTTAAATTTTTTTTCATCACTAACATTTGGCTACTAAGGCCTCGTCCCCAACTCAGACTTTAAAACTTATCTGCTCTGAAAATGTGATAAAATGTTATCAGTTCATTAAAAAAAATCACAATATATGTTTAAAAAGTAACTTAAAAAGGCACTTGATGCATAATTCGGGTTCATATCTGTGGAATTTGTGAATATTTTTAACAATTTAGTATTGTCCACAACAATACTGTCATTACCACGACAGTCTACGATTACAACAAGGATATTTTTTAGGGTAAGACTTGTTTATGCTGAAACAATGGAAATGAAGACTAGCAGAGGAGCACATGTCAGCCATGAAAGAACAGTGATATTTGATGTCTGAAAAAGTAAGTAATTTAATCATGAATTCCTTCTGATCATGGAGTAGACTTATTCAGCATCATTACCATAAATGCTGTAGCAGCAGTATTTTGATAAATGTATATATATATTCACATGATTTATGTGTATTTAAAGTTCTTTTTGTACTAGCTGCTGAGTGATGTTAGCAAATCCATGACCAAGCATCTTTTTTCCTTAAAAAAAAATAAAAAAAATGTCATTACCGCAACACTGTCATTACCAACACAAAACTTGTTGTGATGGTAATGACAAGTGATGGTGGTAATGACATGTGCAAAGTCTAAATTCTAAATAAAAGTTACCAAACATTGTTACCACAATACTCCCACATGACACACAATGGCATTGCTCTTTGACACTTTGCTCATTGAGTGACTACACTATGCCTGTCATTTAAACTAGGGCCCAGTATCTCTTTCTCTCCACATCCCATCCATCTCCCTTTTTCATCTCTAATTCATTTTGAATGTTCAAATACATGTTTGAAAGCAAACACATTTTATTATGCATTGTTAGTTTTAACCCAATGCAACTTTTATGAGTTTTTAACCCAAACATATAGTATTCACCTAATGGTAATAGTCATAGTTATGAAACAAAGTAAAGAGGCCGCACTATGCATATAAAACGTTTATTTTGCACAAACGCGTTTCGGCGTGTGCCTTCTTCAGTGTGCAATCAGGAAAGCTTGAGACCAATCTTAAATACCCACACCCATTGTCATTGACACACCCATCATCGTCATCATCATCAAATAATAATACTACAGTGATACCGGGACCAATGGTGTCACTATATACTGCAATATAATACACATAATACATAAAGAATTTTAACACATTCAATACACATGTGGTATTAACCTGCATTTATAGGAAGCAGCTTAGTGTCAGATCTTCATTCATCCCGTGCGGGATGCAAGTGTTCAAATTAAAAATATGCCAAGCCTCTCGCTGCAAGAGGAGGTTCTCACGGTCTCCACCTCTTGGAGGCCGATTGACCAGCTCCAAGCCCATAAATTTGAGCATGTTGACATTATGTCCCACAGAATTTAAATGTCTTGCAACTGATGATTTATAGTCATTCTTTCTGATGGCACATTTGTGTTCGAAAATTGGGGTTTTCAATTGTCGCTTTGTTTTGCCCACATAAAATAAACCACAAGGACACGTTAGTAGATACACAATAAAAGTTGATAGACATGTGATTCTGCCCTTTATTTTATACACCCTGCCTGTTTTTGGATGTGTAAAAGAATTTTCTGTGATCATAAAATTACAAGCAGCACAATTCAAACATTTGAAATTCCCGTATGGTATTCTAAAGGGAAAAGGCGAGTGAGTTGGCGCAGGAAGGTGCGAGCGCACTAGCTGATCTCTGAGGTTGGGTGCACGTTTATAGCAGCTGCGCGGCGGATCTTGGAACGTGTCGCCCAAGTTCGGGTCACTGCTTAGAATGTGCCAATGGCGATGTACAATATGCTTTAAGCTATTTGAAATCTGACCATACGTGGATACACGTCACTGCAGTGTTAGCGTTATTCTGATCGGTCCGTTTGGTCAACAGATCAGTACGTTGGATGCTGCGTGCGCGCTCCAAACAGTCACGTACTAAATTATGTGTGTATCCCCTGTCAATAAATCTTTGACATAATTCATTCGCTTGTCGCTCAAACACCTCATCATCATCACAGATACGGCGTACTCTTAATAGTTGACTGTAAGGCAAACTGCGTTTGAGAGCAGGTGGATGGAAACTCTGGAAATGCAGGAAAGAGTTACCAACCGTTTCTTTACGATAAATTTCAGTGTGTAACACATTCTCTACTTTCCTTACTAAAACATCCAAAAAGGGCAAGAGCGTAGCGTCATGGGTCAATGTAAATTTGATAGAGGGCAATCTCGTATTAACAAAACCGTGAAAGGCGGACAATTCCTCTTTTGAACCCGACCACACAAAAAAATATCATCTATGTATCTGTACCACACTTTTAATTGTTGTTTAAAAGTATTATTGTTATGGATAAAATCCTGTTCAAATTTGCCCATAAATAAGTTTGCATAATTGGGAGCCATGGGAGAACCCATGGCAGTACCCTGGGTTTGTAAGAAAAACTTATTTTGAAACATGAAATAATTTTTCGTTAAAACTTCATTAGCTAATGATAAAATAAACTCTGTATGTGGTACTTCATTTATCTGTAGATAATATTCCAAGGCTGCTAAGCCTGCATTGTGAGGAATATTAGTGTACAAGCTGGTCACATCCATGGAACATAACAAATCGGTTGGATTCAACTCTCCAATGCCTGACAATTTCACCAAAAAATCGGTGGTATCTTTTAGAAACGAGGGCAGGTTATGCACTAAATTCTTAATATGGTG
Source organism: Scardinius erythrophthalmus (assembly GCF_964197995.2). Lineage (NCBI taxonomy): Eukaryota > Metazoa > Chordata > Actinopteri > Cypriniformes > Leuciscidae > Scardinius > Scardinius erythrophthalmus. The sequence continues at coordinate 4,814,969 of NC_138221.1, read as the reverse complement.
ATCAACAAATTTAGACAACGGCTCAGTCACGGATTGATTTCCAGAAACAATTGGGCGACCAGGCGGATTATCCAACCTTTTGTGAATTTTTGGTAAGGTATAAAACACTGGTCTTAAGGGGTTGGACTGTAACAAATATTTGTATTCTTTTTCATCAATGATTCCATCAGATAGAGCTCTTTTCATTATAGATAAAATCTATAATGAAAAGAGCTCTATCTGATGGAATCATTACGTATACGTATTGTTGAAGGTTAATAATGTTTGCAAGATAAATGAGTTTAAATGATCTCCTTGATACATTCTTTGCATTATGAGACGTTTTGATGTTGTGATGGGAATGACGTTTTGCAGTGCCAGTTGGCAAATAGATATAAAATATTCAAATTATATTTAAGCTCAGTCGCGGCCATTATTATATCTTTACATCAAAGCATGTAAACATTGTCTTGACATAATTCTAACAAAATTCAACCAAATTTCATTCATCAAAATGTAAGATGGCAAAATAGCCCCCAATTGAAGAATCACCCGTATATGTATCTATAAATAGACAACATGTTGAAATGTGAACTAGACTGGTAGGCAATACATGTCTGACGCAAGGATGTTTTTATATTCTATAATAAAACACAGCATGATAAAAGTAGGCTAGTATGAGTGTATACTATGGTGAATATTATAATGTTTAGAACCGTGTTTACTGTTAAATACTGCGTTTATGGATATCTGCTGAAACATAGATGTATAACAATAATTAGTTAGTTTTGAGCGGCTTGATCGCTTCAGTAAATGTGAAAAAAGCAAAATGCGCCTAACAATCGGCATCTTTTTTTTTTTTTACTCCAAATATTTATTTTCGTTATGACATTATGAAATGAGACTGAAGTAACATTATTATCAATCTATGTTTCTCTGGTGCAGTGAAGTGTTGAAGTGTTCCTTTTTAACGATTTACTGGCTATTGTTATTATTATTTTATGCAGCACTGTAGCGACAATGACAATGACATTCGGTCAGCTGCTGTTCAAAGAAGCGAATCCTGATTTTTCTTCTCATGCTGACTGAATATGAACACATACATGTCCAACTGCAGGAAGCCCTAATTGACTGTCTACAATGGCTACAAGTGCCTACAAGCAGGCCGCTGGTTAATTTTTTACGACGACTTGATGAAATCAACGAACAGGCCCCTGTTGTTTCTCAAACTATCACTGTGCTGCACAGAACAACTCACTACTGTGTCTACTGTCTAACGTTTGTTCTTTGTGTACTGAAGGCAAATTACGAAACTGGCTCCATTCAGTTGTCCAGGACTATCTGACGCCTCAGGCCGTCAAGTGAATTTGTCCACAGAACTACCTTTGTCTTTGCTGAGTGCCAGTTACAAATTAAACCCCTCACGTGGTACGCGTAACACGCACACGCAAGTGGGATGCCACACACACACACACACACACACACACACACAATCATGCACAAACACACGTAGAAACCCACTACAGAAAAGGACTTTTTACCCATAAAGTCACTCTTAAATGTAATAAATATATCCCTTTTTGTGTTAAGAGGTGTTTGTAAACCATAGGAAAGCATATGTCCTATTGTAACAATAATTGAACTGCAAATGCCTATACTAATGCATAATAATGTATCTTTGCATTGCTACAACGTCTATATTCTATTTTTGATATCTCTGTAATCCTCTCCAGCTAACGGAGTGGAATTCCGATAGCAGAATGCAGTAATGTGCATTGTTTTATAAATTTCATATGTCTTGAGCAAATCTTCTCAAGTTAAATCTCCTCATGACTCATTCCAGTGGGCGTCGTACACTGGACAGAGGAACTTTTCCCTTTCGAAATGCTCCAAAATGATTCGTCCCCCCCACGAAAAAGGGGATGTGGGACACTGCTCACGGGACACTGATGAAAGTCCAAACCTTCAGTTTCCTCTCACTCTGAACCTTCCTCCTCTTCTCCCCGGTGCAACGCTTCTCCAAGGAACATCTGAAAGGCTCCGGCCTTCTCCTCGGACAAACACATGTTCGAGTTGTAGCTGCCGTTCTTTGCAACTAAGTTATATATATTTGCCTCTTCCTTCACGGGAGATGAATCTTATTTTCCGGTAAACGTTACATTCAGTGAGCCTTTTAAGCTTCCCGCGACACCAGAAGGCGCAGCACAAACAGGACACCGTCTGCGCTTCCTGCCTCAGCATCACCGAACAGAGAACAATCTTGCAAGTATATTCCTATGAAAGCTGATTCCAGGTGTCTCGTTAAATTAGGTTTCTGTCTGTAATAATTACTTCTCTTCTCGCTATCTCCTTCTTTCTTTCTTTCATTTCATTTATTCTGATCACGTTATGTCTTATGTTCTTGTTTGGTTAAATGTTTGTTTGTTTTATTGTTTGCATTTTTACATACGTTTATATTTGTAGCTCATATAATCTCTCTAGTTTTGCATTTATTAAAATCCATTTATACTTTTAACTGTCTCTGTGTGTGAAACCCCACTTTTATAAAGTCAATGAAATAAAAGATCTAATTAAGATACAAGCTCGATATTATAGACTACCTTGAGTAGTTTTTAATTCATAAACTCAGAAAGTTTGATGTTCGTGGCCAGAAGATAAAACTTTCTTGGAGTTTGTAAATACGGTAATACCCTGGCTGAACTGTGATAAGCTATCTTACATAAAGTTACATTTGCTGGACAAGTGACTGATTGATAAAAGAGACCAGGGGCCTCATTTATAAAACTGTGCGTAGGAACCTTACTAAAAGTGTACGTGCACCCGAAAGCCAAAAATGCCGTACGCAAAAAAATATTCAGACTTATAAAACCGTTCGTACGCCAGAACCTGCGCAGAATTCACTTTATAAATCCCAGTCAGCAGAAGATTGTGCGTACATGCGTCTCCACCCCGAAATAACCATATATGGAGCTTACAACGCCTAGTTTTACTATGCAGATCCTCATCTACATATCATTTGCATATGATTATTCATCCACGTGATCACGGTACAAGACACATTACATGAATAAAAATAAAGTAGTTGCCTATCCTTGCCTTGTTTTTGAATACATAAATCAAATAGTGTAAAATACATTACAAAGAAAGTTTTTCTCAGTCTTTTTTTCACTGGCCGAACTGTATTATTAATTGATTTATAATTTTAGTGGAAACAGATAGGCCTTGTGCATTATTTGCACAAAACTATTTTCTCAGACAATCTGGTATTATCATGATAAGCAATTATGTCTGTGGTTAAAACATTAAAACACATCATGCCACAGGAAAAATGTTCAAAAGCATCGCATCCACAACAAATATTTCTATTGATTGAATATAAAAAATGTTGTAACTTCTCAGTTATAATTTCATGTTTAAGTGTTTAACTCCATTAATTTGAATGGCATATTTATTCTAAATGTTTATATCATAAGTAAAACATAGTTTAAATAAATATTTTATTTATTTAAACTGTTATTTGCGTCAGTTTCACTAAACGGCTAAACGCGCTCGCTGGCGCGGACATTTAAGAAGGGATGGATTTGCTGAAATTATATTTGTATTATCTTTCTAGTTTAATTTTCTTTAGATTTTCTGTCTAAAAGTGACCAAAAAGACACTAATCTCCAGCTCACCATTGGTGTCGCCAAACTGCTCCATCTCCAAAACGTTCGTACGCATGGGTATATATATATATGCAGAAACTCACGGAACACTTCGTTCATGAAGGCTTGAAAGACAGATGGAGAGTTGGACAGCCCATAGGGCATAACGAGATATTCATAGTGCCCTGATGGCGTAATGAAAGCAGTTTTCCACTCGTCGCCTCTTCGGATGCGTACGAGATTGTAGGCACTTCTGAGATCCAGTTTGGTGAAGATTTTAGCTCCACGTAGCTGTTCCAGAGCGCCTGGGACCAGAGGAAGGGGATAGCGGAATTTGACTGTTTGTTCGTTGAGTTCACGGTAGTCAATGCATGGCCGCAAGCCTCCGTCCTTCTTTCCCACGAAGAAAAAGCTGGATGCAGCAGGGGAAGTGGAAGGTCGAATGAACCGTTGTTGTAAGGCTTCTTTGATGTACTCATCCATGGCCTTCTGCTCCGGGATGGACAGTGGATAGATCCGGCCCTTGGGTGGTGTGGCTCCAGGCAGCAGGTAATGGCGCAGTCCCATGGCCGATGAGGTGGTAACTGTGTCGCTTGTTGTTTGCTGAACACATCCTGGAACGCCCGGTACTCAAAGGGAATCTCTGTTGGATGCAAGGGTGCAGCGATTTGTATTATTTTGAAGCACCCCCGGACGCCGCCATTGGCTAACGGAACCCCACCTGCAGTTAGCATCCCATTGACTCCCATTCATTTTGGCGTCACTTTGACAGCGAATAACTTCACATCTGAGGCGTTTAAAGACTCCATTTGTCCATTATTTATTTCTAAAGAAACACGAAAATGTATAAAAGGCTCCATTACCTTGTAGCTACGTTATGGCCCTGTAGAAGCAGTTTTTGTAAAAGTAGGCTAACGATTGCGTCACAGCCACGCGACTCTCTGTCGCACAGTAGAGAATTACCGTATGGACAGGAGGAGAAGCTCGCGGGCAATCGGGAGGACGTCGAGGCAAAATGACAAAGTAATTAATCAGAACACCTACAAAAAGTTTCTCCTGCTCCAAGATCATGGACAGCTCCTACTCACGCTCTCCGTCTCTGCGAGTTTCGGAAGGTAATGATTCAGATTGATCTTGGCACAGCCACTAGAAGACAGACGGTTTGCTCACGTCACATCTACGTCGTCGAGCTCAGTTTGAGTCTGCGCAGTACGCTGGACCCCCAGGAAGTAAAAGTTTCTAATGGGCTTCACTTTGTCTCCGTTGAATCCAATGGGGTCGCTGTGTCCATTTCTTTTACTGTCTATGGTTGGATGGCTGGATTCTGGACTTTCGATCGACGTGGAGTTGAGGTGAAGATTAGAGGAAGAGTGGAAGTCTTCGGGAGAAGGTTTCTGACGACAGATCTTGATAACTGGTAGTAGACAAGATGAAGAGCAGGATTCACCCCATTGCGTAATTTCCCCAGTGGTCCAGTTGACTTGTGGTGAGTGTACTGACATCCACGGGCGTCCCAGGATGATGTCCACGGTGGACCCTTCCAGCACCAGAAATGAAATCTTCTCCTGATGAAAACATCCAATGCGAAGTAAGACTATGGGGGATTGATGACAGACTTGACCACGGCCCAGCGGTTTACCCAAGATGGTGTGGATCTCTAACTTCTTCGTGATCCTTCTCCTCAGGAGGCGGAGCTTCTTGAGGAGTTTGTGGGAGATGAAGTTCCCCGAGGAGCCGGTGTCAATGAGAGCATACGCTAAAACAGAGTGGGAACGGGTCACTATCATGACCGGAGTACAGGATAATGGAGATATCATAGGAGGAATCTGGATTGAACTCACCGCTGGGCATGGCGGTCGCACTGGGCACTGCAGAATGAGATGTCCTTCGGAACCGCAGTAGAGGCAGAGGCCGTTGTGAATGCGTCGTTGACGTTCTACTGCAGTGAGATGGTATGAGTCCATTTGCATAGGCTCAGGTGCTGGAAGGGTAATAGATGGTGTGGGAGGCAGAGGGCGCGCAGCGGGTTGGTCCAGAGTACAGGCGTTGAGACATTGAGAGATGCGAATGGTATGCTGAATGAAGTTTTCTAAGCCAATGACATCATCATAAACTGCTACTTGATGGCGGATGGTAGGATTCAATCCTTGACGAAAGCAGGTGATAAGCGCAGTTTCATTCCATCCACAGTTGGCCGCTAGAGTGCGGAAATGTAAAGCATATTCACTCACGGTTAAGTTACCCTGACGAAGGCAGTACAACTGATCATGGATGGAGAGAGCGGAGGCCTCTTTCAGGGCCTGTTTTGTGCGTACGCAACAGTTATAAATGAGGCCCTAGGCCAGCCAAGAGGTAAATACCGATAATTGATAAAGTAAATGTATATATATATATATATATATATATTTTTTTATATATATATATTTATTAGGGCTGTCAAAAGATTAATCGCATCCAAAATAAAAAATTGTTTAAATAATATATGTGTGTGTACTGTGTATAATTAAATTTGTATATATAAATACACACACATGCTTGTGAAAAATGTGTAATTTATATATAAAAAAAAAAATATTTATATATATTATAAATTATAGATAAATATATACAGTATATGTATGCAAATATTTCTTAAATATATACATGCATGTGTATGTATTTATATATACAAGATAATTATACACAGTACACACCCATATATTATGTAAACACAAACTTTTATTTTGGATGCGATTAATCACGATTAATCTTTTGACAGCCCTAATATATATATATATATATATATATATTAGGGGTGGCACGGTACATGAAAAAACATCCGAACCGTTCGGTTCGCTTGTCTCGGTTCGGTGCGTGTGTGCGTCGCACGGTTCGCACGGTTCGACGCATGCGCAATGTAGCCTTGTGCCCGTGCTAATACAATGCTAAATCATAAATCAGATGTATGCAGAATAACATTACGATGTCCAGCAATCGATTTAAATAGTGCACTGGGTTTACTTAGACATTTAATGAGATCTACTCCACTATATGCTATTTTTTCACGTGAATAAAATTTCACGTATGTAGGCTACTTCAATGGTCCAGTGGAATAACTTTTGCCAAGCCTGTCAGAGGTTCTGAGTTCTAATCCGCACTCGTATATATATATATTTTTTTTCATCAAAACCGATTATGTTTATCAGTGGTTGTATATCAAGCAGGGACAGATTTGTGTGAATTTTGTTATGATTTAATCGGAAAGAATAGAGAGTCTCCACAACGGATTGAAGCGCGCATCCCAGCGTGTGCGCGAGCCACAAGAGAACACTGTATCAGCGCCACTGATCGCAGCGGCAACGAGCACTTTGATCACTTGATTTAAAAAAAAAAAAACACATTTCAGCGCTAGATTGCTTCTTATTTAACAAACGACCGAAAAGTCTGAATACTGAATACTTTGCTAGTTAACTGGAGATGCTTTATTCATTTGTATTGGTACATCCGTGCCGCGAGATGTTTCAAAAGTGATGGGGTAAATATCGACCCTGGCAAAAAATGGTGGGGAAATGTCCCACTCGCAAATTACGCCTATGATGACGAGACACGAGGAGAAATTGACAAAGAACTGTCCAACACAGCCCACGTAGCTCTCACTACAGATGATGGACCTCCAGGGCCACTGAAAGTTTCCTCACGGTAACTCGCTCACTATTACTTCGAAATGGGAAATGATGAGAAGCTGCTTTTTGCAAACACGCCCCATTTATGTAATAAATAATTAGATAATTAAATTATATATCATATGCTTAAGTAAATTTTTGCAGTGTGTTAATGGTTAAAAGAAAAAATAACAACAAGAACCGTACAGAACCGAAAACCGTGACCCTAAAACCGTGATACAAACCGAACCGTGGGTTTTGTGAACCGTGCCACCCCTAATATATATATATATATATATATATATATATATATATATGTGTGTGTGTATGTGTGTGTGTGTGTGTGTGTTCTGTACATTTTAAAAAGCAATTTTAACCTTTAATTTAATTAAATAATTTAATTTTAATCTAAAATGTATTCCCCAAATCATGCATATTTTCCCTATATTTTCTCTATATTTTCTCTTGATATCAGTATGTTCACAGGGTTTTTATTGTTTTGTTTTTTTCAGGGATCAGATGCTCCACTGAGGAGTCCTGCTGACTTCAACATTCACATGAGTCTCTGTAGATGAACATGGTAAAGTGAAAAATCAAACACCTTGGAAATGAAAGGTATGTACTATGTTTCAGGAATGACACAAAGGTTTATAAGTTTGGTTAAGTCTCTGTCTTTAGTTCAGTGTGTTAAATAATGTGCTTTTTTTGTCATTTGTTGTGTATCTTTGGATTATGTTGTGTTGTAAACAAATACAATCAAAAAGCCATTATTTTTTAAATCTCCTCATTCTTTGTGCAAGGTTGCTCAGAATGACAGGGCCTGATAGCTCCTAATAGCTCCCCCCGTTAGGGGAGGGTCTTTGTCTTTCTCAGGTGTGAAAGAAATAAAATATTCATGATGTTCGCATAAAGCTTTTTCACACAAAACATGTCTTGCCATTTTTAAATCAATATATTGTCTTCTCTGAATGAGCAGTCAGGGTGATTTTCACATAGTTCTGGAGCAAATATTCATGAATGTTCTTCAGCATCATGAATGAATGAAGAATAAACACCAACCTCTTTGTTCTTCAGGATCTTCAGTGTGTTTCATTCTGCAGGGTTCTGGATCACTCATGTTCTCACTGTCCTCTTTAATGGGAATTTGCAGCATTTATTGCTGAATTACTGTGGGAGGAGCTTCACTGATGATGTGATTACTGTGGGAGGAGCTTCACTGATGATGTGATTGTAGTGGGAGGAGCTTCACTGATGATGTGATTACTGTGGGAGGAGCTTCACTGATGATGTGATTGTAGTGGGAGGAGCTTCACTGATGATGTGAATGTAATGTGAGGAGCTTCACTGATGATGAATTACAATGGGAGGAGCTTCACTGATGATGTGATTGTAGTGGGAGGAGCTTCACTGATGATAAATTAGAGTGGTAGGAGTTGATCTGCCAAAATCAAAAATATATAAGTTACTGAGTTTGTTTTTATGCTCATGGACATCAGAATATAATAATATAAATTCTTCCAAATATAAATAATGGTAATAAAAACAGAAATAAACAGGCCACTGTTAGATTGAATGAACAAAAAGGTATCTCTCAAGTTTATTAGCATCTTTGTCTCAGAAGATATAGCAAGAATATGAGGGGAGTTACAGCGAGTTAACCAATAAGATAGTGTATACTAGAGATGCACCGATTGATCGGCTGGTGACCGGAATTGGCCGATTTTCACGTGATCGGCCGTAACCGGCGACCGGCCGGTCAGTCTGACAAATGCCGATTTTATGCCGGTCAAATGCACTCGGGCGCCGCATAATTAACATCGCGCAACATCAGCATCACACGTGCACACGGAGCACATGTAGAAAACCTCGTGAATTACGTCCGTTCAGACCGCAAGCGCGTATTTTTTTTCGGCGTGCATGTTAATCAATGAGTGCATTCACAACGGAAGCAGGAGCAGCGCGTGAGCGTCAAGCAGGAGCGTCGCGGGCAGTGAAGCGCGTGTTTCGGCGCCTAGTCTATTTGCTGCTCTGCTCACGCTCAATTAAAGGGAAAGCACACTTTTGATGGAAAATAGCCTAAATAGGGTTTCACAAAAAAAGTGCCCAAAATGCACAGAATTTGTGTGTTTTAACAAGAACTGGAGTAGGCTATGTCAGAAAAGAAAACAAAGACTAATATTTATAGAAAATGTACCCTTTAAACTTGTTTTATTATTCAGTTTGTACAAGTGATTGCAATAGGCCTGTGTGTGTGTGCTTTGAGAAATATCTTTATACTGCAAGGCTATATTTATTTTATTTTTTATTTATATAGCCTATTATTTTATTGCCATTCCCTGTTTTCATACAGACGTTTCGTTTGCTAAATATATATATATATATATATATATATATATATATATATAATTATTGGATATTGAATGTGAAAAGGAAATGGTTCTTCCACAACACTGCACTTTAGATGTGTGTGAACTATGCAAATTGTAAAATGTTCTATTACAGAAAAGATATAAAATAAATATTTGTGTTTGCTGTAAAGTGGTTAGAAAAAATTAAATCGGAATCGGCTAAAATCGGTATCGGCAGGTCAAACTTAATGAAAAATCGGAAATCGGAATCGGCCCACAAAATTGTAATCGGTGCATCTCTAGTGTATAACTACAACAGGGGTCATCAACACGGTGCCAGCGGGCACCAGGTCACCCCCAAGGACCACATGAGTGGTCCCACAGGCCTGTTCTAAAAATAGCACTTGTGAGGTGCGTCTACAATTTAATTTTATTCTGTTGCTATTCTTTTTTAATTACACTTGCATTTATATATATTTAAAAATATGTTCATTATACATGATTTTAGATAAGTTTAGGTGAACTCTGACCTACTCTAGTTCAAAAGTATTTTGCGCGAGACAAAACCAGTGCTCGTGGAGAGTAAGCTAGTGGGGCATTTGCGGGGCGACTGTGGTGACGACAAAGCAGCACAATGTGGAGAGACACTTCACTACGTGTGACAAAAGCTACCATGCTAACTACCCACAAAAGCTAACATGCTCTTATTATAAGGAAACACCAGTACTTTGTTTAGGCTTGGTTTGTAGGGAATTCCAAACCTGCGCACATATATTCAAACGCACATAACTATAGAACCAATTCTTAATGCGCATGTGAACGGCATCAGCGTTTCTCACAGGTTTGCGTTTAAAGTCTGTGTAGAGGGAATGGTGTCGCCTTAGCCCCTAATTTAATAACAACTGATCGTTGCGACGGAAGCGAATCAATCAAAACTAACTTTAGCTGGAAAATAACTTTAAAGAACCGCTATAAAGCCAAAACTGTTACCTTAAATTATACGTTTATCTCTGTAAAGCTGCTTTGAAACAATCTACATTGTTAAAAGCGCTATATAAATGAAGATGACTTGACTTGACTACCCACCGGGAAGTGCACTACGGCGGACAGAAAAGGCCCGTGAGCTAAGGGCAGCTTTGGGTAACCAACAGTCTTTTTTCTTAGATTCGGTTCGGCACGCATGTGATTCACGGATTAATTGCTAAATTTAACCATCATAGGGTGAAAGTTCATAATTTGTACGTGTATTGACTTGCCAATTTACACATTCAAACCATTTTCAAACCCCCCCCCCCCACACACACACACACACAAACACACACACAAACACACAGAGAGAGAGGCGCATTTCAGACAGCGCTCGAACGGACACAAACAAAATTGTCAAAATACCATCTAAATGACCGTCTCGACAAGTAGGCCGTTCTCTCGTTTGTGGGTGGTTCTTCAACTACGGGCACTTTTGGCCTTATGAACTTGATGTAAAAAAAAGTGTTCAAATCAAAATTGTCACAGTCTTACAGTTAAATATAACTAGTCTAGTTTAATGATCCATAAGAGAACGCACTTACATTATAAGACAAATTGGTGTTTTTTGACATATTTTCCGATCCGCACTGAACAAATGTCATTTCCATCACATGCAAATATTTGATTATTATTTAAAATTCTTATGATATACATAATTTCTCAACAGTGTAAAACCACTTCCACACATAGTTTGACCAATTTATACCTATATTGCAATTACCATAGATTTGTGGATTAAATTAATTAATTGTCATGAGGCCCAAACACAAAGCTTACATCCACCACAACCTGAAATATAATATTGCATTGGTTAGATACATTTCAGAAAAATAACTACTTGTGTTATTACATTAAGTGGAACATTATCCCATAAAATATGCAGAATTTTTTAATGAGTGATTAGAATTTTGTACATATTTTTAAAAAAGTTATGAGGTGGTGGAAATGACTGGGTGTTGTGGAAATGACAATGAATGGACGTCCATGTAGAAAAACAGAAAACATTTAGTTGAAACCCATTTAACAAATCATTAGTCATTAGTCTGTTTGGTTCCATAACCAGATGAACAGTTACAGTCTTACTGTAAACAACTTTAACCACAAATAGTGAGACCTTTATCCAGTTGACCTCCGCAGCATCTTAAAAATAGATGTAAAGGCATTTAAACAAATATATATTTGAATAAATACATTAGTGTTGTACATTTCAATAAATAAAATATTCATATGTAGCCACTCAATCTAAGAATTCCACCTTGTAAGCATAAATGTCATTTCCACCACACCTTTGTCATTTCCACCCAAGAATAATGTGGTGGAAATGTGGTGGAAATGACCGTGGTGGAAATGATAATCCTACAGTATTTTGTAAAAAAATCCAAGCTAGTATTACATATTAGCTATGAATTGGTAGTTAGCATTGCATGCCTACAAAATACATCTATTTGTGTTAAAAAATTAATTTATTTACAAACTCATTTATTGTTACGCCATGTTTGGAAATGACATACAATAAAAATATTTTCATTTTAAGCAACATTTACCTTGAGTTTTCTTATCCAAGTTGCTGAAGAAATTTAAAATCTCCTCCATGTCAGACATGTGCTGTGATGTCATTGTTCATCTCCATAGAAACTACCCAAACAATCTTTCAAAAAAACTTTTTAAAGGGACATTACAGCGTTGTGGTGGAAATGACGGCAATACTGTGGGACAACTACATTTTGTATATAAAATCACATTAATAGTTGTCTGACCTTAAATACCTCAATTATGTTTTGATTCTTTTACTGAAACTTTATTCAGTCATAATAAAAAAAAAAGATAAATAATTTTTTTACACTTCTTTTTCATTATTGAAGATCAAAAGTCTGGGTGTGGGACAAGCACAAAACAGCAATATTTGCATGTATAATGATGTTTAAAAAGGTGAAAAAATCATCATAGACTACCGGTAAAAAGTTCCTAAAGTACTTTCATTGTAAATTTAACTATGAAAGTGTTAATTTTTCAAAATTAAATGTTTTTTATAAAATATGATCAAAGGACATGAAAGTGCCCGTAGTCTAAGAATTGCCCACATGTCATATGTGAACAGCTGAGAAAGAAACGGATATTTGTCCGTTTTTTTCGGTCCGTGCAGTCCGTCTTAAAGTGACAGCGCCCCTAATATTATATAATGTCACTCAGGGTCCGAAATTAACACCCGCCAAGCGCTAAATGCGGGTAGATTTTTCGTTTGCCGAGTATATCTCAAAAGGCTATCCGCCACAGTGGCGGGTGAATGTTCATACCAAAATAATAAAATTGTCAGCGCGCACGCGCTCTTCTGCCTCTGACGAGCAGAGAGAGAGAGAGAGAGAGAGAGCGAGTGAGCAAGTGAGCCCGGCCGCGCGCGCGCACTCACTATTCAGAGCGGACAAGCTTCCCCGTACTTTTTGACAAGCGTTCTTGACAGGACGGCCAGAGCTTCTTTGCAGCTCAAGTCGGCGGCGGTGTGTGCGTACAGTTAACGCTCTATCTGTTGACGGCGCTGAGGAAAAAGGATATGTGAAGCTCCCGCCACTGGAAGAAGCGGTCGCCACCCATTTGTGTCCTGCTCATCAAAGCCGTGCAGTGCGTCTTCAGCACTCGCGGATCGTGCATACTCTCCCGCTGGCCAGGCTGCTTCTGCTTTACAAACCATGGCCGATCTTTTCTCGAGAAAATTTGTTTTCTCATAGCGTTTGCAACGCAATACTCGTCCCCTTATCTCTCAGGGAACCGAAGTTACGTAAGTAACTTAACCGAGTACGTTCTGCCTTCCCTTCCACATGAGTCAGGAAACAAAACTGACAAAAAATATATATATATTTCACCCCAATGATAGTAATATTTCATATATTTCTCTCATTTTGATCTTTATATATATATATATATATATATATATATATATAGAGAGAGAGAGAGAGAGAGAGAGAGAGAGAGAGAGAGTTTTTTTATTATACATTTCAAATTTTACTCTGGACAATTTTTTTTTTTTTTTGTATTCAACATAATATGCCTACCTTATTATCTCAATTAAAAGTACTGAAATGAATGTAGCCTATATGTGACCAAAAAAAAGGCTGTTTATTATTTTGGCCGGTAAAAAAATGCTTGGCTGGTGGATTTTTTCATCTACCAGTCCCCGTGGCAGGTGAGCCAAAAAGTTAATTTCGGACCCTGTATACTGTTTTCTGTGTCATAGATATAAATAAAACAATGTACCTGAATATACTGTTGTTTTAAATAATGTGTGAACTTTATCAGTTAGGCTAGTAGTTTTTAATGTAGTAGCTATCGAAAAACTTGATTCCAAGCAAAAAAAAAAAAAAAAAAATTTTGTTTGTCAGTGGCTTGTGAAAAAGGGACATTTTTCCTATGAAATGTAGTGATGTAAGTGATCATCTAAAATGTAACAATTACTGAGATTAAACTGCTGAATATTGATATCTCTTTCCGTCCTTATTGTCATTGTTGCTAATCATTGTGAGATATTTACATGATTAGTGTCTTCACATAGATGAGTATTATTAATAATGTATAACTAAAGGCAAACTGAGCAAATTAGAGCGTATCAAACTGGTAGCCCTTCGTATGACTCAGTACCCATGAAGTAGCTCTCAAATTCAAAAAGGTTAGTGACCCCTGCCTTACATGATATATGAATATGATACATTGAATAACAAGGCCATATATATGGTCAGTTTCTGGCAATCCTACCACATGTGCATTTGTAGCCTGGAGGACCCTTATACTGTGTTCATAATAGAGAGAACAGGAGACCATTCCCCCATCCGAACATAGAGGTCCACATAATGAAGAACAGATGTTGCCAGTTCCTTCTTACAGAACAAAGAAATTCCCATGCATGTATAGATTTGATATTTCCCACGTTCATTATTCATACAGGGGCAATATAAAGAGTGTCTACATTAATTTTAATAAGTAAATGTAATCTGTCAAAGATAAATATCGACAAAGAAATAAAGGTAAACATGAAAACGGCAACAGCAACACTTGATATCTATTCACACCAATTCCCCTCACAGATCTCAAACTTTAACTGGACATTCAGTAACAGTTCTCACTCCAAACATCGAGACAATCACACAAACGAACACAAACTCGCTCAGGTCTGAATGAACTCAACATATTCTCCTCATGCTCGCTGCTGCTGCACTAAATGTTTATTTCAGAAGGAAGACGCCAGAAAAGACGCACAAGTATTGCTGTGATCGATGAAAACAATACAGAAATGAGCCTGTCGCTTAATCAAACTGTATAAAGTGTGTGTGATGGTTGTGTAAATATGAGAAATACCGTGAACTGTTCTCCTCACCTCAGAAGACTCGACACTGAAACTGTCTTATAGTTGAAGTTAGGGAAGAGACGGCGCGAGCGAGCGGTGACGTCACCTTCACCTTCACGCAGTGATTGACAGGACGGGACGGGCACGTGATCGGCTCAGAATGCATTTTCAAATTGCACATTGAATTTTGCTTCATTCATTGCGGGACACTTAATGGAAATGCAATCGCAAGTGTCTTAACTGTGAGTGTAAATGCAATTAAGAAAAAATAACATTTAAATTACAATTTTGCTACAGTTTTTGCTTGAACATGTTAAACATATCTAATCATTTCTGTAATACATTTTAATTTTGCAACTTATAAAGCGTGTAAATATGGATTCAAATTACATATTAAAACTAGTGTATGAAATGGCAAATGTAAATATTACAATTGAATTTTCATTTTCATTTTGCACCAAACGTTGCACAAATGCATGGGAAAATTAAAATGTAAATACAGAAATGCATTGCCATTTTACATATTGCATTGTCATTTTGCATATTACATTTCAAATTGAATATTGCTACCCATATGCTTCCATAGATCACCTCCATCCAGTCTGAAAAGTGTTTTGGCCTGTAAAGTCCGGCTCAGTTTATTCTGTAGCGTCCTAAGACAAATAGTAAAGGCATTGTTGGAGCTACATTAGTTTGCTTTCAGTAGTGGTCATTTTGTTAATTAATTTGTTTACCATTATAATTTTGCTCACATTAGTAATATATATTTTGGTAATGTTCTTTTGTTGTTTGTTTAGTTAATTGTTTTATTTATATGTTTAGTCTTTATTTTTGGCTAGTTTAATAACTACAATGTTTGATTTAGACACCTGAGGGCAGTAGTGGGCGCAGGTAAAGGTGAATATAGGTAGGAAGTAGGATGCGACCTGTAGCACCTGGGTGATGGGCATATGTTTTTTTACCAGCGCGAGAGATGCTGTATTGTTTTGCTCAGTTGAAATAAATAAACCAGCCACAACTCTGAATCAGCCTGGAATTGGACTTATTTCTTGCCTGTGTGCATCACCTGCCCAGGGTGCTAGAAGTTGTCGTTTGAAGTTTGATTTAAGTTTAATTTTATTTTGTTTGTTGACAAACGGCCACTACAGGCATGTTGGTAGATTAGCACCTGTAGAATTTCCTTTTATTGAAACCCCAAAAGCTTTGTTGAAAAGCTTCTATTATGTTTAGATCCATGAGGCAGTTCGACTAGCGCATTTCCTTACTAAAGAAAGAACACTTCAACAGAAGACTGTATTCTCGTAATTTTTACTTTATTCTACCAAAAGCTACTAATTACATCTTCAACAGTGTAATAAGATAAGATTACTGTACCAATTTTTTTTAAGAGTAATTCCTTATTTTAATTTTAGAACAAAAAGTAATTCAATTACAGTAATTAAGGTTAGTATTGCATTACACCCAACACTGATTATTTTATAATCATACGCATATTAGTGATATGCCGAAATGATCCCAATTTACTCCTATTTGGGGTACCGAACAATTTATACCTGGTCATAAAGATGGAGGATTTAAGTAATGGAATATAAGAGGCATTCAGAAAATTATAGATCTATATGAAGATGGAGTTTTACTTTCATTTGATCAGCTGTGCCAGAAATATACAATCCCCAAAAAGCATTTTTTTTAAAACTATTTACAGTTGAAAAGTTACATGTTACAAAAGAATAACGGATAATCTGTATGTCATCTTTATAAAAAATTTGAAGAAATAATTCTTGGAAATTTAGAAGGCAAGGGCCACGTATCTGTCTACAATAATTTAATGGTCAAACAACAAAGAAAAGAGGCAATTTTTGTTACTCCTGCACTTTATTATACTGAATGTCCTTTGTTTGTTCGTTGTTGTTGTTTTTTTTTGTACTTGAGTGCAATAAATTTTGCTTGAAAAAATGAGAATCGTTTGCGAGAATCATGATCTCAATTCCCATGGAGAAAAATCCTGATTCACGTTTTAGCAAGGATCGTGCAGCCCTACCCCAGAGGGTTAATGGTCCACTGAATGGAAACAGTGGTGCATTAGGAATGGAGATTCCAACTGCTACAGTGAATCAGATTGCTGTGTGCAGATTGGAGGAAATGTTAATGAATCAATACACTCGTGATTTCAATGAAAGCACAGTGAAGAAAGAAATGTCCAGGGAGGACATCAAGTTCATGGAAACCATGGATCACTCAGCAGTATTTCAAGATGGGAAATACTGTTTGAAATTGCCCTTTAAGACCAAAGAAGTATATCTGCCTAACAACTTTGCTGTGGCAAAACAACGGGTCCTTGATTTGAAAAAGAAGTTTCTCAACAATCATAATTTTCCTTTTTTTTTTTTTTTAAACAACAAATTTATTTGTCAATTAAAATTGTCACACAAGTTTAAACAGCATTTCCATTTTCCATTACAACAACAACAAAAAAAAAAAACATACAACAATAACATGGGCTACTTGTCTATATATTATTATTATTATTAATTCTTTATTTCAGACCCATGGGTCCATATAAATAACTTACAACATCCATAGACAAAAACAACATACATAATTTAAAATACATACAAGCTTTCTCTCCAATGCTTCCAGAAACAGGAAAAATACCTTGTTTCACTCAACACAATATTATTTAAGTCTCTTATGATACTATTTTTAGAATCATTCATCCGACATATGAAACTGTACATATACTTCCTTAAGACAGCATTCAACATGGGTATATCATTAGCCACAAACATTTGACTTGCACTTGACCACCTTGGGACCTTAAGTAAAATTCTAAGAGCATCATTATATGCTACCTGTAACTTTCTCATCTTTGCTTTAGAATATTTACACCACAGGTGGGCTGTATAGAAAGAAGTACAGTATGCTCTGAATAGAGTTATTTTCACATCGTCTGAACACATAGAAAACTTACGAGCCAGCATATTGGCTTGCCCATACAATTTACAGCACTGGCGCTGCACATCATCATCATCGTTTAAATCATCTTTAATGATGTGGCCTAGGTACTTTACTTTAGTTACTACATTTAAAACTTTATCATCTAGATATAAAGAAGGAAAGTTAATCTTTTGGTCCTCTTGGGTTTTAACAATCATGATTACACTCTTTTTAATATTAAATTTTATGTCATGCTGCTTACCATAATTTGAGCAAATTCGAAGCAATTGTTGTAGGCCTACACTATACGGAGACATAATGACAACATCATCCGCATACATCAAATGATTAAAAATACTATCACCTATCAGACATCCAGTCTTACAGTCATTTAGCTCCACAGAAAGACCATCCATGTAGAGATTAAAAAGAAGGGGTGACAATAGCCCACCCTGCCGAACCCCATTTGTCATATAGAACGGTTCCGAAACGGAATTACCCCATTGTACTTTTAAGGTTTGATGTATATACCAAAAGAGTAAAATTCTTATAATATAAGGGGGAACTCCTCTTTCTTGTAATTTTAAAAAGAGCTTAGAATGATTTATTCGATCAAACGCCTTGGAAGCGTCTAGAAAACACATAAAAACAGTGGAATTATGAGTATTATACTTACTAACTACTTCTTTTAATGAATATATGCATAGATCAGTGCCAAGCTTACTTTTAAAACCAAATTGGTTATCCGTAGTTATTAAATATTCTTTAATCCTATCCATGAGAATTTGCTCAATTATTTTAGAAAGCACACTTGCCAATGCAATTGGCCTGTAGTTTTCTGTCGCAGTTATTTTGCCAGTTTTATCCTTAATAACAGGCAATAGTAATACTGTTGTCATGGAATCAGGTAACACAGCATGAGATAAAAAACCTGAAAAACACAAAGCAAGTAATACAGTAACCCTTGAACTAGCGTGTTTCAAATGTTCAGCAGTTATTCGATCAGGACCGCATGCTTTATTCACAGCGAGTTTATCAATTGCGAACTTAACCTCATCAGGTGTAATAATCATATCTTCTTCATTCGACACATGACCAACTTCAAATTCTTCCCTCGCAACACAATTAAAAAGAGCTTCATAATGTTTTCTCCACAGGTTAACAATATTCTCGGCTCCAACAGCCCCATCAATACAAGTCGGCAGTGGTATTTTTCTGTTGTTGATAGCCTTAACTTCTTGCCAAAAGTCATAGCCATTATTTTGCTGCAGGTTCTTAGCCATTGAGTTTGCTCTCATGGTCAGCTCATTCCTTTTTATATATCGCAGAGCATATTTGAATTTAGCATTTGCCAGTTTCTTTTCCTCAAATTCTGGACCATACCTAGCTTTACCTGTCAAAACCCAGTTTTTAAAAGCAACTCTGGCCTTCAGATGTAATTCAGAAACAAATTCATTCCATCCGGCCCTAAAGTTATGTTTTTTATATATACTCTAAATGTCCATCAATTCCACGAAGGAGTCACCATCTACCACTCAAAAAAATGATTCATGGCATAGTTAATAATTATGTATTTGCATCCTTTTGATTTTATTTAAATCATAATATTTTCTAAATGTATGTAGTCAGATTGCTTAGAATCAGTGTAAATCTGCTAATTGTGAAAACTATTCGATTTAATCAGTTAAAAAGTATGAATATGGTTTAAATGAAGGTAGCTGCGGAACGAGCCAGATTCTATTAGTTACATTTTATGAGATTGGTTTGCATACAATTTATGGGAAATGGAAGGCGGAGCCGATCCATAGGGGGCGGTACTGCACATAGACAGGTCTAAATGCACCTGGAGAAAAGATGAAGCAGAGACCAGCGGCAGTTGAAAAAGTTCTCCTCGCCATCTTACATGAGATCGGAGCACCTTCTTGGATCAACCTGATTGCAAGGCAAGTTACATTATGTACTCATCGTATATAAGTTGACTGTTTCTGTTTTCAATGTATATACACGTGTTATTTCTGCTGTTGATATCGTATTACAAGTATCAATGCCCCCTGACTATCAAATTTGGATTTAGTCCACTAGCTAACTTGCACATGGTTCTAATAAAAGCTAACTTTATCTACTTTCCCCTTAAGCTACATTTTCAGTATAACTAATTAAAAGTAACTGGGAGATGTTTTGTGTTTTTAGTTTATATTAATATGCGTTTTTTGTTTGACCTGAGTAGCCTATAACTTTGGCCCACGTACATTGCGTAAATAAAAAATGGTGTTAGGTTTGGGGTAAGTTAGCGACAGTGGCGGATTTAGCAAATCGGGGGCCCAAGGCAAGGTAGAGCTATGGGCCCCCTCCCCATCCAATCTTTAAAAGAGAGCGAAAAAAATATGTATGGACTGAATGGTGGATAGGCAGGTAAAGCTAATCTACGGGGATGTAAAGGTTAGAGAGGAGAAAAAACGTCCCCTTTAAACCCTGCATACACTTCTTTACTCCTAAACAGAAACATGTTACAATGTTTAGCCTACATGGTACAATTTCTGGTAAGCTATGTTTTTTTTTTTTTTTTTGCTTGACAAATTTCACCATTTCGATTCAATTCTTGTGATTTGATTCAATATTGACTTATTTGGATAAATATTAGGTAACGTTTCACAAGATAGGCGTTACTTTTTCTCAAGAAAAAAAAGCCCTATCAGCTGGTATAATTTAAGGTTAAAATAAGTAATATAGTAGCCTACACATATTTAGCCAAATACTCTCTAATAGCTCTTATTTTTCTAGCCAATTAAATGGCTTTCCTGAGGTAAAGTTATGTGACGATTGTTCTCCAGCTGTTTTACAGCTTTCCACGGTTGAAAAACACTTATTGATCGATATTATGAAAGAGGATTATACATTTCGGTAAGTTATACTGTATCTTTCAACATTGTTAATTCGTGTTTATTTACTATTAGCTAGAGATGATCAGTTCACGTGCCGCTATAGGAATCTGTCACGTAACATTAAAACGGCAAAACGGTATTTATTGTTTGTATTTCGTTATAGAATTGACAGAATCTGAGAGCTGAGATTTTTTTAAATATCATGATTCATAAACTGCTCAGTTTTGTCTGTCGATCTCCGTGTCCTCTTTGCTTCACGATTTTTCTGTGCGTTGGACTTGGACGTTGTTGTTCCTGATCTGTATCCCCAACAGTAGCCGTAATAATACTTATCAGCGTCTTTTCACTTATTTCTTTTATTTGAGCCGCTTGGGTAACCTCGAAACTTTAAATTTTCGCGTTTAGACTCGTCTTGCTCTGTTTGTGTATTTCCCAGTCCTCCTGTTACTGCGTGTTGTTTATCTTTCGCGCCGCGCACCTTTACGGACTTTTTGCTTTCCTCCCGCTTCCTCCTTTTTTCAGCACCGCTTGGGTAGCTAGCTTCGCTTCATTTTTACTCTGTCTACTACTCTGTACACTCTGTCTGTCAATCACTTCTTTTCTCCGTCAGTTTTTTGGCACAGCCTTGTCACTTTCGCAGATGCGCAGTAAGTGAGATAATGGAATAATCCAATGTAGTGAGGCGGGGGGGCCCCCTCCTGTCTGCGACACTAATGATTTGATGCCATTTTTCGCAAATGGAGTTTTAGAAATATATAATTAAAAAAAAAAAAACTTAGACATAAGTTAATAGGGCATTTTGGGGGCCCCTAGGTAGCTCGGGGCCCAAGGCAATTGCCGACCTTTGCCTAATGGTAAAGTCCGCCCCTGGTTAGCGATTTAAAGATTAAAATCGCGATATTACTCTAAAAAATTAATGCTGGCTTTGTAATTTCATAAGCAAAAGTTTGCGTTTTGTTTCTAACTAGAACCGTTTTTTTCTTTTACAGATACTTAAAGCATCCTTTCTTACATCTAACGTATATGGTTGGACATGGACAACCACCAACCTTGTATGTATGCTACAAAAATACATAGAAAAATCAATACATCAAATTATGAACAATTAATCTCAGTTTAAATGTTATATGATTCAACATAAAAAAAACATTACATTCCAGAATACATAGTTAAAAACATATTTTACAGACATGAACAGCCGATATCATCTTGCAATCAACCATATTTTATTATAAATTGGACCTATGTTATTTAATTGTTATATAAAAGTTATTAATTTATTATAATTTATTAATTTATTATTATTATTAGAAGTAGCTGTATTTTGACTTGTCTTGTTACAGCAAAATCAAGTGTAAATCAAGTAATGTCGATTCTCTAAGTAAACTGTTTTTTTCTTTCTTTTGTCTTTTTTCACAGATACGTGAATGTGGCCATGCAAAGTGTGTGACGTTTCATTATCTACCCGGTATGAATTGCTAAAACATTTTAGGCTGAAACATTCTTTCTCTTTATTGGCATTATTGTTTAAATGCAATATTGTTAAAGCATTATTCACATAACAGGTATTATGACATATGACAGCTACGCAATCACCACTTTGACACTTCAAAAAGTTAATAAAGAGATCATAAAACTAATCCATATGAATTTAGCAGTTTAGTCCAAATTTTCTGAGGAGACTCAATCCTTTTTTATGATGAACAGATTGAAGTTTTTTCACATTCAAACATTCATCAACTCACACATCAGTTAACTTATAGCAAACGGAAGCTCAAGAATTTTCGCTTGACGTGCGAGAACCAGTGAGGTTTGTTCTAGTGTGTTAAGCAAGTTCAGTTGAGCTTCTGTTTATGTTCGCTGATCAATGTTTATGTGAATAAAAGCCTAAATTTAGTCTAAATTTGGACTAAACCGCTTAATTCATGTGGAATAGATTTACTATCTCTTTATGAACGCTTGGAAGCGTCAAAGTTGTAGTTGCGTAGCTGTCAATAGAGAGACAGAAAGCTAACTTAAAGCTAATTAATTACATGTTTTTTTTGGGATCTTTTTATGCTTGTTTGAGAATGAAGACATACACACCAGGCGAGATTGTATCCTGAGGTGCCTAAGTGTCTGCCTCAACAAAGACATCGAAACACTTCTCAAAGAATATGTGGTAAGTGTGTGTCAACCTACTCTCTTTATGTTATACATTTCTTATGGATATATTTACATTGATGCCAATGAGAAAATGAACATAATCACAGTCTAGCTTATGCCCTTGTGTGTAGTGTGCAGCGAAATATTAAACTATGCAGCAGTCAGTGCAGAGCATGATTGATCACACCAGACAAATGAGAAGCTTTTCAACTAGAAATAACCTGGATCAGCTGCAAAATAAAATTGTAAGCCTTGGAAAAGTTTCACCCACAAATGAACATTATGTCATCATTTACTCACCCTAATGTCGTTCCAAACCTGTATGAGTTTCTTCTGTTGAATACAAAAAAAAAAAAAAAATTTTTTTTTAAATGTTACAAAATATAACATTACATATTTTTTGTTCAGCAGTAGAAAGAAACTCATGAAGGTTTTGAACAACATAAAGGAGGATAAATCAGGAGTCTCATTGCACAGACAACAATGGGCATCTATGTCATTCGAGCGGAGGGTGCTGGTCCTGGAGAAGAACCTTCAGATGTGGGTGTAGTTCTTGAAGTTCTGCAAAGCCTGCCAAGTGTCACACTTGGATGTGTGATGCTTTTTGGACTAATTTATGCCCTTAACTTAAACTATCCAATGGACCTTGATTGCACATTTGACGCATTTCAGAAAATCCTGATGGAACTGGATACAACCAAGCTGTCACCAAAAGTTCAGGGACGAAATTAAGATGCTTCAGTGATTGACAGATATGCTGATATTTTCCTCTTGACTTGTTGCACTTTTTCTACTCGTTTGAATGAGTTTTAAACTTAAACAAAACTTGTTTTGTCTACTTGTTGAACAAAACTACTACTAAGTTCAACTACTAAGTTGAACAGATTCTTTGTTGTTCTAGATTTTTCTCTTTTTCCCCGCTGTCGAACCTTTTATACACCTGTACTCCTAACTTGTAAACGTGGGTAAAAAGTGTGGTGGTTCAATGAGGTTGATTGTGGCAACGATAAAAAAACAAACAAACAAAAAAACATTAAAATAAGTGCATTTAACCTTAATGTGCATGTAAACATGTAGGGAATTTTTTTTTTTTTTTTGAGGTTGCACACATCACAGTGTATGTGAGCATGGGTTATGTCTTGCTATCTCATCTTTTTGCTGCCTTTTGAGCTTGTTATTCCTAAAATAAAAATGAGGGGAAAAAATGTGAAATGAGGTGGTTTGGCCGTTATTTTTGTGTTGTATATCGTGATTGGGGAGGGGAAAGGGTGATTAATAAATACTAATTTATAAATATGATTTTAAAATACATTGGGTTTATTAATAAAAATTACTTAAATGTGATGCATTTTAAGTAAATTAGGTTTATTATATAATAATACATAAACCCGTTTCTTATTTATTTTTAATAATGTAGCGTTTATACACCCGTATAAATATAATTAATTATTATTCATAACGGATTATGATCAATAATTATTAATTTAATTATTTTCAGAATTTACTGTAGCAGAATCAATAGATCATTTTATCAGTTCATCCAATGAACAGAAAGCATAAACAATTATTAAATCTAGGAAATATAATATCTTCCTGGCCAAGAAAGAATAATCCCCGGCTAACAGTAAATTAAGAAATAAATCAAGGGTAAAAGCATAGGTAACTTTGATCAAAGTTCAAGACAATAAATTCGTAAGCACATAACACAAGTAATACTTCTCTTTTCAAATACAAACAATACTTTATTGATTATATGCTAACACACATGAAACTAACACAAACACACGCACACACATATACACACACATTCATACAAGTTACAGAAAGAAAGAAATAAAGAAAGAAAGAAAGAGTTTGGAAAGAACGAGTTAAGGGTAAGAGGAAGAAATCCCGAATTTCTATATGCACTCAAGACATGACCTGAATGAACCATCAATCATTAATTTAACCCTGGTCGTTCCTTATGCAGTTTATAAAAGGTTATAATGCACCAGTTCAGTTAAGAGTCTAGAGGTTACTTGCGTTTCTGTGTTCTGTTTGAGGATTCCCTTTTGTCAGGTACAAGGGTGTTTTTCGGGGTCCGTTGGTTGATCTCCTCGTGCTTGGATAGAGTTCAGGGAGAACCAGTCACGTGGTGTGCTGGCGGATGGTTGAAGCGTCTTTGAAGTTGAAAGCGTGTGTTGCAGCCGTGAATCGTGGACCGAAACTTTGCAGCAAAACTTAACTTAAAACCGAGACTTTCAATCGGAAAAGAAGATTAACATCAAGAAAGAAAGAAAATTGAGACGAGAGTAGTAAGATGGCTTGAATAAAGCTGTTGAACCCGTTCTTCTGATCTTAATTTGGGTTCGTTGTCTCTTCGCGTCTACATGGTTACTGGTCTGATTTAGATCTTCATCTCGCACTGCATTTTTGTTCTGCTCTAAAACACTGTTGCTTTTTTCTTGAGAGCGAGACTTTGTTTTGGGTCTAAGATTTTAAACTCAAAAGTTTGTCCCACCTCCTGAAGAGATCGGACCAATTAGACACTGGCTTTATGTAACCCCTCTCACCCGGGTCCTTCACACCCCGCTCCGTGCGGGTCTCGAACCCGGGTCTCCGGCATGAGAGTCAGGCGCTCTAACAAGGAGGCTAAAGACTGCAGCCTCTAGCGTCTGTCGCTAGAGCGCCTATTGAGATCAGAGGAGTGAGGTTAACTGCACAGCAACTACTAGCTGGCCTCCGTTACACTCACCCCCCTAAACCTCACTCCCATCCGGGTCACGGCACCAATGTAACCCCTCTCACCCGGGTCCTTCACACCCCGCTCCGTGCGGGTCTCGAACCCGGGTCTCCGGCATGAGAGTCAGGCGCTCTAACAAGGAGGCTAAAGACTGCAGCCTCTAGCGTCTGTCGCTAGAGCGCCTATTGAGATCAGAGGAGTGAGGTTTACTGCACAGCAACTACTAGCTGGCCTCCGTTACATTTATTTGTCTCATCGTAAATCATGCGTTATCTGGGATCTCCTTACTCTCCAAGCTCAAGCAGAGAGTACAGAGGCCACAGTTTAGACATCATTACTATTATAAGAATACAAAACATTTTACACAGATTTCAATCAAGCCATCTTTTGAATCACGGGCATACGATCATACTGATATGAAACACAACACACTTTCATTCAAACATCTAACAGTTATAACCATTAAAGGACTTACATGGGATATAATCTTATTAAACATGCATATAAGTGGTAGAAACAACACAGGATTATGTAGTTGCATGATGTTTTCTGGTTTAAAGAGAAGAGAAATCTGGTTTGGTCCTTCAGAGGTCCTAACAGGGGAGGGGTCAGGAATGTTGTGGGGTCCAGCAACATCTGCTGGTATCTTGACAGAGCACTGAGTTGTGCCATCTCTGAACCAATCATTCTTTTAAAAAAACCCTCACATTGACAAGTTCTTCCGTTAGTTTGGCCATAAAAAGTTCTCATTGTAGCCTTACTGGCGCCGGGATGGGTGATTTATGGCTCTGGGTTTGGTGATTTGAGCCTGGAATGTGAGGACTCTGTGTGGGACCTTGGTCTCTGTCTTTCTCTTAACCAGTCAGTGTTCGCAACAAAGCTAGCATTGACCAGTTATTTCGTTAGTGCTGGGGGGGCTCTTTTAAATAGCCAGACTGGTGGCAAAGATTGATGATGATCATGAGACATTCTGAACAACTCTTCCCTTTTGTTCGGCGGGAAGTGGAAAGTTTGAATTAATCTTCTGGAAGAAGATTAGTTTGTGTTTGGTTCATCCTCATTGTCGCTACAATAAATTGGATTTATTGATAATTTTACATAAATCTCATTCTTACTTGTTTCAATTATATAGGACTTACAAATATTTATTGCTTTAAGTTTATTATGTTTACGTTAAAGTAAGTAATCCAAATGGATGGAAAATTTATATGCAATCAAATTACATAAATCTTATTTATTAGGCCTAAATATTTTTTTGAGTGTAGACTCTCCAAAAAGTTATAAAACACTTTCCAGATGGACCAAAAGGTATGTGACTTGTTTTTCAAAAAGTAGGTAATTTTTTCTAAGGCAAGGTGTGAGGTCATCCCCTTTATCCATTGAGACACGCCAGGACTTTCTTCTTTTTTCCAAGTACATGCTATTAGACGTTTAGCTTCTAGCAAACAGAGAATTAACAATAATCTTTTATGTTTGGTGATTTTAAAATTCAGAGGACAGACATGCAATATACACAGCTTTGGATCAAGAGGAATTGCTTTACTAATGATTTGGCTTATAATATTCAGTATCTTAACCCAAAAGCAATTAACTTTAGTGCATTCAAACATACAGTGAAATAAAGTTCCCTTTTCTTGTTTACATTTGTAACACATGTCAGGAATATTCGGGTTGAAGTGATGTAACTTAACTGGAGTGATATATTGTCTGCTCAACCATTTATACTGAAGTAGTCTCAAATGGGTGTTCATTGTCTGAGTTTGGGCTTTCAAGCATGCCATTTGCCACTCTTCCTCAGTTATATCAGTCTGCAGGTCAGACCGCCATGCTTGAAGTCTATCATTAAATTATTATTTAGATTTGGCTACAAACAGTTTATATAGCACAGAAATCTAACCTCTACCTTTCAAGCAGTTATGTGTGATATTCTCCAAAGTAGAAAGAGTCGGCTCAACCAGACTTTGGCCTTGTCTTGATAACATGAAGCTACGTAATTGCAAATATTTAATAAAATGTTTTTGCGGAATTCCAAACCGTGTCCTAATTTCTTCAAAGGACATAAATCCTCCCTTGTTATAAAGATCAGACACCTTACTTATACCTTGAATTGACCAGATTTTAAAGCCTGGATCGGCTCTGCCAGGGCGAAAATTTTCATTACCAAAAACTGGTGAGAAGGGTGAGAGATGCGGTAATTCCCCTATGTGAGCAAGAGCCTCAAACCAAACTGCTATAGTATTTCTAGTATACGGGTTTTTAGTACATTTACTTAACTTTTTAGCATCTGTTGAATACAAATAAAAATTCAAAGGAATTGGGATAGAGTGAGCCTCTATAGATACCCAGGTCGGAGGATAATCCTTCTCAAAATAAAACATTGCTGCTCTAATTTGAGCTGCCCAGTAGTACCATTTTAGGTTTGGTAGGTTTAACCCCCCTCTATCATAAGGCAAGTAGAGCAAGGAGAGCCTGAGACGAGGGCGCCTGTTGTTCCAAATGAAGTTTGTAAACGATCTTTTCATTCGGGGCAAAAAAAGAAGAATGTGGAGGGAGGGAGATAGATTGGAAGAGATATAATAATTTGGGTAAAATTGACATTTTTAATATATTAACACGGCCAATCAATGAAATAGGAAGTTTTGTCCATCTATTCATCGGGTCAATTGTCGAGTCTGATAGGGGCTTATAATTGGCTGATACAATTTCATTAACAGTAGGTGTAATTTTGATCCCAAGATAGGTAAAGCCTTCTTGTGAGATTGTAAAGTTTGACTGAACTTGGGGGAGATGTATTTTTGCTTTGTGGAGGAACAGCAACACAGACTTAGAATTATTAATTTTATACCCTGAGAATTCTCCAAATGTTTCAATCAAATTTAGCAATGCTGGGATAGACTGTTTTAGATTAGAAGAGAATATAATTATATCATCTGCGTACAATGAGATACGATGTTCTGAGGATCCAATTGTGATACCAGAAATATGTGCATGATTATGAATTGCCATAGCCAGTGGTTCAGTTGCTATAGTGAAAAGCAGAGGAGAGAGCGGGCAGCCCTGGCGTGTACCCCTGTAGAGTCTGAAAGGGGCAGATGTTATTCCATTTGTTAATATCTCAGCTAAAGGGTTAGCATATAGGATCCGGACCCATTTCATAAACTTATCCCCAAACCCCATCCTTTCCATAGTTCTGAACAGGTACTGCCACTCAATTCTGTCAAACGCTTTTTCAGCGTCTAATGACAGGAGTGCATTATCGCGAGTATTACATTTCTCATGTAATATATTAAGTACTCTACGAATGTTATGGAAACCCTGCCTCCCCCAAACAAAGCCATTTTGATCAATATGCACAAGTTTGGGCAAATGTATTTCTAGTCTCTTTGCAAAGAATATTTAAGTCATTGTTCAGGAGAGAAATTGGTCTGTATGAACCACAATCAGTTGGTGATTTGTCAGGCTTTAACAACAGAGTGATCACCGCAGTATTCAAAGAGGGACGTAAAGCCCCATGCTCTAGTGACTCCTGGTACATTTCCAATAGAGGATGAATTAATTTATAACAATCATAATTTTCATCAGGAATATACCGGGATACATTAATGATATCATCAGCAGGGGCTATGCAGGACAAATACCTCAAGAACAACACTGTGAAAGTATGGTACATCCCTCATCATAGTGTCCACCATCCAAGAAAGGGATCTATTGGTGTTGTGTCCGACTGTGGAGCCACATATCAAGGAACATCTTTGAACAATAAACTTTTACAGGGTCCTAATCTTACCAGCTCTTTGCTTGGAGTTCTCACATTTGCTTCAGGCAAGAACCCCTAGCCTTTATGGGTGACATTCAAGCTATGTTCCATCAAGTGAAGGTAGCTGAAGAAGACAGACATTTTCTTCGCTTTCTTTGGTGGCCAAATGAAACATATCGGAGAGACTTGTGGAATATAGGATGACTGTTAATTTATTTGGTGCAGTTTTCTTCAGTGCGTAACTTGCACAACTCGGAGAGGAAACTGCACCAAATAAATGCAGATGACAATCAGTTTGAGTTTCCAGCTTATGTGATCCAATCTGTCAAGCAAAATTTCTATGTGGATGATTGTTTGCAGAGTTCAGTTACGGAAGAAGAAGCTATAAAGACGATGCAGTCTCTCATTGCTTTATGTCTGAAAGGGGGATTCATTTTGGAAAAATGGATCAGTAATAGTCATGCAGTATTGCAAACTGTGTCAGTAGATCAAAGGGCTAAAGACCTGAAGGAGTTAGATTTGGATAGAGATACACTTCCACTTGAAAGGGCACTGGGCCTACAATGGTGTGTGGAAAC